>NC_091177.1:10515980-10673480 GCF_040958095.1 Procambarus clarkii
TGACATTTTGAGAACACTTCCTTGTATTGATTTGACATTTACGCTTATAAATATGACCTACACAAACAGCTTGATATTAACGCTTTAAAGTGGGGGTGTTTTGAGAACCAATTTATATTATCATCGGGGCTTCTTCATCTCTGGGGAATTTTGCGACACCCAAATAAGCATAACTTCTCTATTTTTTCTCTCGTATTCACACCAGAGGAAGCGTTAGGTAGACTCAGCTGAAATTACAACCCCTGAGGAAGTTTTTATACTGAAGCAAATTCTAAGCAATTTTTGTGGATTATCTCTAGGGAGTGTTTAATATATTTTCGTTTAAATCATATACCAAGTGAATGCCTTACTGTTATGTCATCTACAAATATATATAAGCATGTCTGTTTCTGTATGAGGTTTGAGGTCAGGTGCTTTTGGCTGGCCCTCATCCAATTTTGCAGGGTGAAGGTTCTAGGGTACGTGGCGTGCATAGACTAGTCGAGGTGGATCTTATTGATCTTATTAAGAGAGGGTTCGGGCCAAATAGTGACCCCTTCCCCAAACATAATCGGTGAAATGTGGCTGAAAGGAAATATTTTTTCACATTCTCTAACTCGGCGGTTGCCAGTGCAGTAAACTGTTTACATGGCCCTGAAGATTAACAATAGTGTGTGATGGAGAAATTTAGCATCACATAGCAAGTTTGATGACACACTGTACTTTCCCTTCATATAGTCTAGGGTAGCTGCCCATAGGGAAGCTGCCCAAATGCAGATGTAACTAAATGTGTTAATAAGACAAAACACAAAAGGAGAGGAGAGGGGAAGAGGAGAAAGGTGGGGAGGGAGGATATTTGAAGAGAGCGAACAGGAAGGAGAAGGTGGAGAAGGCGGATGTTTGAAAAGAGGGAAGGGGAGAGGGGAAGACCGTTGAAAAATGGAGAAGAGAGGAGGAGAGTGAAAGAGGTGAAAGAGGAGGGAGTATTAGAGTGAGGGTGGAGACGGGAGAAGGGGTAAGAGGGGACATGAAAAATGTTGGGGGAGAGAGGGAGGTGGCAAGTGAAAATGGCACGGGTTGAGGCGGGGGGTGGGGGGAGGGGAGGTTAGGAGAGAGAGAGAGAGAGAGAGAGGGAAGGGGGAAAGAGGAAAGAGATGAGAAGAAAAATCTTGGTGGAGAAAGTTAGAGAGAGGGAGAGAGATGGGAAGAGAGTCCCGGGCGCCGACGGGGATTCATCCTCCTCTCAGTATTCTACATAGATCCTCTTATATGTTACCCTAATATTATCTGATTCCATATTTGATGTGTTTGAGTTTTTTTTGCTGTGTTTCCTCTCCTGCGTCATTTTAAAATATCGCTTAAGTGCATAACAAAATATATCTATTTGAAAAATGAGAAAGAAATCACACAACTGCAAGATCTACATTTCAATTAATAATAATTCTACCTAAAGCTGTATTAAATGAAACGTGTAGCGGTTATTGCTTATCCTCTGTGCTATATTTTAGCTCATGTGAAACACAGGATCGTGACGACTGGTAATGAAGAATATTGTGTTTCATCTACGGTGAAACCAACACCAGAATGAATGGAGAGTGCAGAAACGTACATTGAGAATTAATGTGTTAATTCAGACCTAAAAATATATTTTAGTGAAAGGTAAGTAACTTGAGTTTAAAATATGACACTGATGTGAATTGTCGGACATGAAACACCTCGTCCTGTGGTCTCGAGCAGCAATGATAAAGAAATTATCATTGCAGATGCAACTCGATTCTGGAATGGCTCACTGTGTTTGAGTTGATTACGGAATAAAGTGCCACTGTTAGCATCGAAGACGTACTGCAACTTTCATTGTGCCATTATTCATTTACCTTCTGTACGTGTTGAAGTTACTGTTGACCTTTGCACAGTTTGGGAAACACAACAGGGGAATGGTTGAATGTTGCTGCCGTCAATCAAATTAATGCTCAGGTAGCCCCAATTAAAAATATATTTTAATATAATATTTTTGGGGGAGTATATCAGTGCTTAAATAAATTAACAGAGCATGGCCCATTAACGTTTAGTATTTATCCCTTGGTAAACTTTCCCCGGCAAGTCATGAAAGTTTGTCTGGTGATAATATGATCAATTTTCGTTCCCATTCTAGTTTCTGATACTTTTTTGAAGAGAATTGTTACCTGCTTGTGATTACACCTGAGGGAAGGTGTCTCGGGCGCTCTCGCTCTCTCCTCTCTCTCTCCCCCCCTCTCTCTCTCTCTCTCTCTCTCTCTCTCTCTCTCTCTCTCTCTCTCTCTCTCTCTCTCTCTCTCTCTCTCTTTCTCTCTCTCTCTCTCTCTCTCTCTCTCTCTCTCTCTCTCTCTCTCTCTCTCTCTCTCTCTCTGTCTCTCTCTCTCTCTCTCTCTCTCTCTCTCTCTCTATATATATATATATATATATATATATATATATATATATATATATATATATATATATATATATATATATATATATATATATATATATATTATTGATTAACATTTATTAAATATCTTTATGGTCCAAACAAATCACTTCAAAATTGGTTTATTTATGTTATACAGGAATGTCAAACACAGTTAAATTGCTTCCACCTTGTGGTAGTTAAAAAATTATTGAAATTTAATATTACATATAGGAGAGCGTTGGCATTTTGTCAGTGTCATTCAGTCTAAATAAAGTCGCTTGTATAATTGAATTCTTAAACCGATAAATAAAAAAGAAGCTTTTCATCGAAAATGGTATTTAAGCATTGTTGCCCTGTGGTGATTCCAAGGATCAAAATCCTCGCGGCCCGGTCTCTGCTCAGGCTTCCATTTTGTTGGTCTGGTCAACCAGGTTGTTGAAAGCGGTTGCTCTGGTTAATCAGGTATCCTTTGGAGGTGACTATTTCAGAATTCATATAATACTTTTCTCATTGGTTTTCGGGCGATTACTTGTAAATATTTTCCGAGTTGATATAGAAATTGTGAGATTTTTGTTTACTCTTAAATCGAAGCTTCGTTTTTTAACTAATTTTTTGTTTTAATTGAGATTTCAGACGAGTTTAACTACGCTACCTTTAATACACGCACGTCCGAATTTGTGTAACTGAACTATGCATTCTAAAGGTACGTCCGAAAGCATACTAAGTATACTAAGTATACATTACTTATACCTACAGTATACTAAGATTACTACAAGCTTATATGAATGTGTGTAATCATATTAAACTTGCTAAAGGCACGTCTGAATAACAATGTTCATGTCAATCTGCTTCAAAATTTGTGTATAAATTTTATTAATGTCATATACTGCATAAATTTTCATCCTAATAGCCCTCTGAAGGGATTGTCACGATCGTAATATATTGCTTATGTACTTAATAGAGTCTTGTTATTTGTATTAGTTATAAGATATTTGTTATTTATTAAAGTTGCATTATGTGGTGGAACGATTTGATTTTTAAACCATCTGGTAAAAGAGATAGAAGGGATAGAAGAAGAATGAGAGATCGCGAAAGAGACGAATTGATGAAGAAACGGAGAAAGAAGGAGGAGAATCGGGGAAGAGACAGAGGAGAGGAAAAGAGAGAAGAGGAGGAAGAAGCTTGGAAAAGGTAAATGAGTGAGGAGGAGAAAGTATGAAGGGACAGATGGGAGAAGCGCATAGGAGAGAGGTAAAACAAGAGACAGAGGGAAGAATCATGGAAGAGAAAGAGGTACGAGAAAAAAGCGCAGCAAGAGTCAACAAGATAACATGGACAAACTAAAAGTACGGTCCAACAAATGACTGCTAGAGTTAAACTCTAGTAAATGCAAAGTAATGAAACCCGAGGCATGAAACAGGAGGCCGAACACAAGATAACCAATGGAGCAAGAAATCTTTCAAGCACCAGGTAGAGGAAAAAAACCTGGTGGGCTATCACAACGAATGTGTCTTCAGAAGTTCGCCTCGAACGAATACCATCAGAATAATGAGTGGTTAGTAGTAGAGTATAACAAGTGAGGGACCATGTGATAATGTTTTCCTCAAACCAGAAAAAAGTAACGAAATTACGCATATGCACACACTCACACACACACACATACACGCACACACACACTCACACACACACACATACCCACACCCACACACACACACACACACACACACACACACACACACACACACACACACACACACACACACAATAGGTGAGTACACACGCCCACGCACACAAACACAATTTTATTGTAGTTTGAAATTGCGAGCAAATATCAGCTAATGGATATACAATAAATATATACAAATATATAACCTGTCACATTATTATCAAAACTTTGACTTGAGAATGTCATCATATTTCCCGTTCAATTTTCCCCCTTGCCAGCACCTGTCCCCACGCACGCACCACCCTGCTGTAGATGGGTATTCCTGACTGGCTCAAAATTGGACAATTACCCTGAAACGATAGGAGTAATTTTCTTTGGGTGAGCCTTATGAAGCATAGATGGTACTAAGGTATATTTGTTACCCTGGGAAGCAGCGAGGTCTTTCAGTCTGCAGGCGACTTCTAGGTAGAAGTGAGGTATATCAGTCCTTCCTGTACGTAGGAGGAGCAGGCAGTGCAGCTCAATCCTCTCCACTGCCTCTCCACTGCAATCCTTTCAAATATAACTCCTGAAGGAGTTATATTTGAAAAAAGACAGTGTAAATTTTTACCAAATGTATTTAACTACGATTTGGCCACATCTCCAGCCACCATCCTCATACTGTTTCACAATCACTCTCCTGTTTATTTGTACTCTATATTATGCTGAGGAAAAAAAGCCTCGTCTCTTTCTCTCTTAGGAAAATAGAAAAAAGGTACAGTGAGAGGAGAGATATCTCACGGGAGAAAGGTAATGAACAGATATTTACAAGGATCAGTGCTGGAACCTTTTCTGTTTTTAAGTATACTGCATGTCAAGGACCTAACAGGGAAAATAGGTACCTTCAAAATAGAGTTTTCTGATGATGCAAAACTAATCAGGAGAATCAGAGGAATGGAGAACTGGCGATCACTGCAATGAGATCTTGACACATCACAGGAATTAAACCTCGTTTCACTGGAAGTCAGAATACTTAAACGAGGCATGATTACCACTTACAAAATTCACACGGGAATTTGACTGGGTAAATATAAACAGACTATTTAGCACGGGTGGCACAAGAGTAAGAATACACAAGGTGAAAATTTAGTTCTCAAATCAGCTACAGATACATTAGAATTTTTTTTCAGTGTCAGAGTAGTGAACACATGGAATGCACAAAGAATTGCTGTGATAGAAGCAGATTCAACACACAGTTTCATATGAAGGTATGATAGAGCCCAAAGCGTTTCTGCCCGAAACGCTTTGCGTAATAGTGGCTTTAGGCATTGCATGTACTAGCTCTATCTATAAATCTATCATATTTTTGTATCTCACCTTGTATGTATGTACTTTACCTGAATAAATATTTGTATTTGTATTTGTATATGCTCAGGAACTTTTACACCAGTGGCCTGGCAGTTGAGAGGCGGGGCCAAAGAGCTGAAGCTCAATCTCCACAAGTACAACAGGGAGACAGCTAGATGAGTACACACTCCAGAGGTTCTCTGAAAAATGGTTACTAGCTTAAAATTTATCCAAATGTAAAGTCACTGGGATATGTTATATGTTGTAATTATTTTATTGAGATTCATTTTTGAAGACGCGCGTGCACACACACACACACACACACACACACACACACACACACACACACACACACACACACACACCAGTTGATTGACAGTTGAGAGGCGGGACCAGAGAGCTAGAGCTCAACCCTCCGCAAGCACCAATAGGTGAGTACACACACACTCATACATACAGCTCGATCCAGCAGACACATGTACTAAACATAGATAGTAAACACACATATACCCACAGCTCCATCCTGCAAGCACATATAGTATATATATATATATATATTACATATATGTTACAATATATATATGAATACAATGTGCGAAAAAAACAGGTGAATTTGCGCACTTGTTCACAAAGCTGTAGAACAGGTGGTGCTCACCTGCGTCGCTTCACCTTGAGGCGGCGAGCACTACATTACCAAGGATTTATGGTGATGAGGGTCAATACTCTTCCTGATAGAACATTCAACAAACTCGCCAAAAAATATAATAACGCGAGCCGCACGTTTCCCTTCTTATCCTCGTGCTCAGAATAGAGTTATTTAGCGGATTTTACTCGTTATTGCCCTTGTTATTATCTCTTGTTAATTGTATGCTTTTCTTCAACCTTGCGTGAGTGACGGTGCTGGTGGTGGGAACTATGTGGAGCTCTCGCTCGTTCTCTCTCTCTCTCTCTCTCTCTCTCTCTCTCTCTCTCTCTCTCTCTCTCTCTCTCTCTCTCTCTCTCTCTCTCTCTCTCTCTCTCTCTCTCTCTCTCTCCCTCCCTTCTCTCTCTCTCTCTCTCTCTCTCTCTCTCTCCCTCCCTCCCTTCTCTCTCTCTCTCTCTCTCTCTCTCTCTCTCTCTCTCTCTCTCTCTCTCTCTCTCTCTCTCTCTCTCTCTCTCTCTCTCTCTCTCCCTCCCTCCCTTCTCGCTCTCTCTCTCTCTCTCTCTCTCTCTCTCTCTCTCTCTCTCTCTCTCTCTCTCTCTCTCTCTCTCTCTCTCTCTCTCTCTCTCTCTCCCTCCCTCCCTCCCTCCCCCCCCCCTCTCTCTCTCTCTCTCTCTCTCTCTCTCTCTCTCTCTCTCTCTCTCTCTCTCTCTCTCTCTCTCTCTCTCTCTCTCTCTCTCTCTCTCCCTCCCTCCCTCCTCTCTCTTTCTCCCTCTCTCTCTCTCCCTCCCTCCCTCCTCTCTCTTTCTCTTTCTCTCTCTCTCTCTCTCTCTCTCTCTCTCTCTCTCTCTCTCTCTCTCTCTCTCTCTCTCTCTCTCTCTCTCACACATCTATTATCTCAGTAACACTTTAAGTTTCTCACCGATCCTCAAATATTTTGGTGGTATAGCTTTTAATGCAGGTGATCTTCATCTTATAAATGTTTGGGTTTGACTAATTATGGCTTTACGTTAAAGGCTTACGTTTGGCTGACTGCTGTGTTTGATTAGTTACACTTAGTTAAATTTCTTTGCAGAATAACGAAAGCTTAAATATTTTTATCGTTAATCATTCTGGTGCGTTTGGTATACTAATACAATATTGCCCCATCATCCCGCCCTCTCAACTAGTAGGTCGTATTTTATACGTTATCGTAACCAACGCTACAAGTGCAACCTATTAAGAAAAGTACCTGGTCTCATATGTATATACGTTCTGTATGCATCGGATTCGGATAGGTTAGGTGGGTTGCTTGGGTTCGTACGTTTCTGGTTAGGCTGCAGAATCAGATGTTTTACTGAGTGCCTAATCAGGAGAAAGGTCGCGTGAAGAAGCCTTGATGTGGTGGAGGAAACTCAAATGGTATTATGATATATGTGAACTAAGCTGCTCCCTCGTTGCTACATGCCTCCCTCGCCATTGCTGTGTTGGTGACCTGTTAATTTGCCTTTTTTTTAGGCTGAAAGTTGAGTTTTCTGGTTGCAACAACGGACTAACAGACAGACCTTTTGACAACGTGGCCTTATAACTAAATCCTCCTAATTTTGGACGTGATTATGTGACTGCCTTTGTCTCTAGTATTTTGTCTAGGTGTCTTGATGTGCTTCACTATGAGGGAGCTACAAGCTTAAGTAGCGAGTGATGATATACTGCCATTTTAAGTAGTATTGCTGGTGAATATTAAATAACAGTGAACAAACGGGTAACACTGTATTTACTTCCATATGATTTAAAAGACCTCACCTTGATAACTCGACACGAGAGCTGAAGTCCTTATGTTCATATTACAGTTGGGGGATGTGTTCTCTGGTTTCAGCTATTATGGAAGCTCACGTATCACAATTCTATATTTACTGCTGAAGTCTCTGAAGCGCAGAAGCTCTCCGTATTCAACTTACTTTGAAGGTTTCTGTATTTAGCTTGCTCTGAAGCTATAATTATCAATGAGTCAAATATCATCAGGTCATCTCAGGTTGTCTGAGGGCCATCACTTCTCTAGCTACCTCAATGGGGGACAGAAAGTCGGCGACATGTCTAAGGCCCTCTATTCCGAGGGATCTTCTACCAGCTGGATTTTGAATTGAAGTGTTGGCTTGGCACTGAGAACTTCGGCGGGTAGGCAGTTCCATGGGTTTACAACCCTATGGATGAAAAATCATCTCCTGTATTAAGTTTTGCATTATGTTTTGTTGAAATTGAAGCCGTTGACACTTATGTGTTTCATACGACCTTAGAAGAACGTGGTCTGGATCAAAATACTCCAAATTGTTCAGTATTCTCATAATTTCAAGGCGATCCGCCCTGTCATGTCTGGTTTGCAGTGTTGATAGTCCTGTGGACCTCAAGCGTTTCTGGTATAAGAGTCGACTTAGTTCCGGAAGGAGTTTTCTCGCTCGATGGTAAACTTTCTCAAAAAGTAATTATATCCTTCTGTGGAGAAGGTTTCCATGCTTGGATAAAATAATCCGGATGTGGGCACACCAGAGATTTGTACAGTAGAATAACCACCCTCTTTGTCTTAAAGTCAAAGAAATGTATATAATCAGAATTTAGGTTCCTGTTGGGAACTAGCTCTAAAGTGATTGAGTTTTATATATTAACAATTTTAACCTATTTTATGTGCAAATATCAAGACTTGAAAGCTTTATGCTTCATACATTTCCATCTATATTTTTGCATTTGATGCTAACATTTAGCCAAAAGACTTTGTAGTCAAATACGTGCTACTGGAGTTCAGTATATAGGAATGAGTCTGGTAATGATGTGTAGAGGAGGTCACCAGGAGCTTGTTTCCCCCTCAAGACATTCCGTTCAATTCTCTGATTTTCATCCAGAGATCATGTCAGCCTCTTCTGTGTCATGGCAGTGTTCGGCTTTCACTGAGATGTCATTGTGGTCTCCCAACAGGCTAACGGAAATAAAAATAACATTGCTGCCACACTGGTGGTGGATTGCACTCGCTCATTTGAATATAGGTCACGGCAGCCTATAAATATTGCCTCACAGAAAATCCTCTTCCTAGCTGTGACAGGTGTTGCGCTTCCCTGAGTGTGTGCAACACTTGCTGGTAGTATCCCTCACTTGTGAACACAGATGCAACATTCATTAAAGTCTGCCGAGTATATATTATGGGTCTTGGCTTCATTCTCCCCATCCAGGTGTGTGGATGTATTTTTACGTTTTGTATGCAATATTTCCTTTTATAGAGGTGACAGGATTCCCTCAACGGATTAATTTATTTAGTGATATTAATCACTTCGAATATTTACTTTTTAAATGTTTAATATAGTTAATGCTTCTTTATTCCTATTCAACTGCAGGATGCGAAATGATGCAGGATAAATTATTTATCATATTTGCAATGTATTGTATTTCAGACCCCCGTCAAAAATACTGCATATAAGATGAACTTTGCCCTTCATCCTTCTCCATTCTTTATCTGCCTTATACCCCTCATACTTCTACCCTCTTTTCATCCCCCACCCCTCTATCCTACCTCTATCCCCCACACTTTTATCCTGCCCCCATTCCCCACCACTGTTGCCTCCCTCCATAGCTGTGTCGCCCTCTTAGAGAATTATTTTCGACATTGAACGCAGCTCCAACATTCATGTGTTTAACCAGATATATTTCCAAGTCAAATTTCCATTTCTTCTTTTAGAAATAAGAGATTTATGTCTCGTGAAATATTTATTTATGCTGCATTTCGCTATTAGATTTATCGCCGAGACATTTCAGTGCGTACCTCCACTTGCCATTTAAACTTTATTAAAGAAATCACATTTTATTTAAAGAAGTTGTGTGTTTAATATGCGAATTTCAGAATTCATTAAAAACTAGTTTTTTTGGACTTCCAAATGATTAATATATTTCTAACTATTTTTTGTTTAAATAAAGTTCTAGATATTCTTAGGAACTATAGGAACTACAAACTAATATATAAACATTTCACATAACTTTTTCTCGTGCTGGCAGTGTAAACCGGATGAGGAAGGGAAGGAGGAAATGGGAGAGTGAGGAGAGAACATTCTGCTCTTCTATTCTCGTCTCATTTGTACAGGTAAGCATTGTTCCTAAGAGTAATGTCGTTCTTTAGGAGGAGATTCACCATATGATTTTATGGCGAATCAATTATGGTTTGGTTTGTTTATGGTTTGCAATTATTTACCGGTCTAGCATCAACTGAAAATCTAAAGAGATTAACCAGGATGATAAACATATTGCTTATGATCATCTGCAGCATCGAGACTCTTGAAACAAATAACGTATTAATGCAGTTGGTCAACGGGGGAGACACAAAATATACCCATCACATTCGGTTGAAATGAATGAGTTTAACACTGTACCGTGCCTTGCCTTTATATATCTGAATATATCTCACTAATACCCCTTCGTTTTCTTGATATGAATCCCTCTAATCGACAAACTAACACACTTCGTAGTAATCTGCTTCTCCTGCTTTCAATGCTGCTGGTGTATACTCTATTTCCACTTCGTCTTAGCCTCTCTAATACTTTGGTGAAACTGTCCTTACACTAAATGTCAGACTTAGAGAACTCGAGAGAAATGTTAAGTTTTCTGACACAAATAATGCTCCCTTCTGTCATGCTGGAGACTCTAATCTTCCTATGGATTATTACTCTGCTAAAATAATCTTCATAGACGGCTATCTTCCACAGCTTGTGGAATCGGCTCTGATCACCTCAACATGAACCTTAGTTCTGACTTTGTTGCTGTTGACTCTTCCTTTTCACAGTATATTCTTTAATGCTCTAACCTTCTTAACAAACGTGATCTGTCATAGGCTTCGCCCTTTCTCTTATTTTTACCCTTTTTCTTACCTCTTTTCTAATTCTTAACTTTCCCCTTATTATCTTCCTCATATTCTTGCCTTTCATCATATTCTTACCTTCCGCCATATTCTTACATTTCTTCCTCATATTCTTACCTTCTTACCTTTCATCATATTCTTACCTTTCATCATATTCTAATCTTTTATCTGCTCCTCACCTCTTATTTCACTCTCTGACGTTATATATTTGCTTGTACCTTCTTCTCTTCCAGCCCCGCTCTCTGCTACGGAGTGTTACAGCCCCGCTCCTGTGCCAGGTAAGTTCACTACGGGCTCACCATAGCCCGTGCTACTTGCAACTTTTTGTTCCCAGTAGCTGAATCTAAAACAACAACAACATCGTATCTTCTTATACACGACTTGATAATAGTTCAGGATGGACCGAAATGTCGTTGTTTCCTAATTTTCTGATGTGTGATTTGGTCATCATATCTTCAACTACGTTATCTTGAGGTTATCTTGAGATGATTTCGGGGCTTTTAGTGTCCCCGCGGCCCGGTCCTCGACCATCCCTCCACCCCCAGGAAGCAGCCCGTGACAGCTGACTAACACCCAGGTACCTATTTTACTGCTAGGTAACAGGGGCATAGGGTGAAAGAAACTCTGCCCATTGTTTCTCGCCGGCGCCTGTGATCGAACCCAGGACCACAGGATCACAAGTCCAGCGTGCTGTCCGCTCGGCCGACCGGCTCCCGCTATTGTGACTGCACAGACTGTTATTGTCTGCGAATGGGTTTATCTCGGAAAACGGATGGGGGGTCGATTCTTCCCAGGTCTCTTTACAGTCATGTCAGATCACCGCTGTTGGGGGAGGGGGGGGGGGGAGCGTTGGAGGGGTGTAATCCATTTGTTTCTGACGTTTACGATGCGACCGGAAAAAAAAAGGTGTAGAAGAAATGTAGGATAAAAAATAGAAAAATCCGTGACAAAGAGGGGGAGAACAGGTTGCTCAGTGGTGGAGAATATTTCTCTCCACCTTTATCTATTTCTCTCATTTATTCTGCCTCTTACTGCTTTTATTTTCCACGTTTTTTGGTGTTTCTGGCTATCAATCTAGGCCTTTTCTCTTGACTGGTCATAATGTACAAAATACAATATCGAAACGTTGGTTTAGATTCAGCTATTCGGAACACGAAGTTCCAAGTAGCACGGGCTATGGTGAGCCCGTAGTGGACTTACCTGGCACAGGAGCGAGGGCTGTAACTTGTGAGATGTCGAACCCTTACCAGAAACCATGTGTACAAAAGCAACACCTAACCTAATCTAACCTTTTCAAACCCAATTAACACACCTAACCTAACCTATCGATGCACAGAAAACGTGGATATATGTGAGCAGCTACTTCTCATGGTACTTTGTAATTTGTACGTAGGGGAGCATAACGTATACAATGAGACGTATTAGTTGAGTGGACGATCAGTTGGACCGCAGAAGGATTGTTAAGACCACGACAATAGCCTTCTAATGACCAACCAGCAAGTATACCAAAAGAACAAATCCACAAGAGCCGTGACGAGGATTCGAACCTGCGTCCGAGAGCATCCCAGACGCTGCCTTAATCGACTGAGGGATGGCAGCGTCTGGGATGCTCTCGGACGCAGGTTCGAATCCTCGTCACGGCCCTTGTGGATTTGTTCATTAGATGCATCACGTAATTGTGATTTCTGTGTGTAGTGTCAGCAAGTATACCCTTACTTATACAAATATCTTACCATCTAACAAGCATTTCCCAAGCTATACGGTGAACCTTAGCAGCTGCCTCCCATCACCGACCCTCGGACGTTTAACCAACGTTGTTGAAGCTGACGCAAACAACAACAACTCGGTGGAACACGAGCGGAACACTACCTTCCACTTAAGACACGCAGAGAAAAAATATTCCTCAAGTCAAGAAATTCTTCCCGTAGACAGCATTCTTGGTTACGTCTTCAGTGGCCGTGAGCAGGATGTGGGTTATCTTGAGGTTATCTTGAGATGATTTCGGGGCTTTTTTTTTAGTGTCCCCGCGGCCCGGTCCTCGACCAATCCTCCACCCCCAGGAAGCAGCCCGTGACAGCTGACTAACACCCAGGTACCTATTTTACTGCTAGGTAACAAGGGCATAGGGTGACAGAAACTCTGCCCATTGTTTCTCGCCGGCGCCTGGGATCGAACCCAGGACCACAGGATCACAAATCCAGCGTGCTGTCCGCTCGGCCGACAGGCTCCCTTCAAGGGCAAGGTGGGAGCGTTGAATTGTTTTAAGTGTAGGCTAAACATATATGAATGAGTTTGAATGGGTTTAAATAACACCTGCGTCGTATGGGTCAATAGGCCTCCTACGGTAACTTTTATTGTTAGGTATGAGAGAGAGAGAGAGAGAGAGAGAGAGAGAGAGAGAGAGAGAGAGAGAGAGAGAGAGAGAGAGAGAGAGAGAGAGAGAGAGAGAGAGAGAGAGTATGAAAGAGTGTGTGTGTAACTGGGAAAGTGAGGCAATGAGTGAGGGAGGGGGTGAGGTGTTGCCTCCAAAGGGTGCTCTGGTATGCGGCAGGGAACCTGATATAGCCGGCCCGCATTGTGATCTCACCTCCCCTCTTCCCTGTTTCCATTCCTCAGCCCCCACTCTTCTACCTCAGCCCCTCTCTTCTAACCTCAGCCCCACTCACCAAACCTCAGCCCCACTCTTCTACCTCATCCTCCGCTGTTCTCTCTGAGTTTCTACTGTTCTCCCTGAGCCTATACTTTTATACCGGAACTTCAACTGTTCTTCCCGTTCAATACGGGCTTTGGGTGACACTTTCGGTGTAATATCGATCCCAGGTAAGTCCGATTTCAGTAGGATTTTTGCTATGGGTATTTTTTGTTAAAGTAAGTGTGTGTGTGTGTGTACTCACCTAGTTACTCACCTAGTTGTGTTTGCGGGGGTTGAGCTCTGGCTCTTTGGTCCCGCCTCTCAACCGTCAATCAACAGGTGTACAGATTCCTGAGCCTATTGTGCTCTATCATATCTACACTTGAAACTGTGTATGGAGTCAGCCTCCACCACATCACTTCCTGATGCATTCCACACTAATAAAGTTCTTGTGTGTGTGTGTGTGTGTGTGTGTGTGTGTGTGTGTGTGTGTGTGTGTGTGTGTGTGTGAGTGTGAAGTAGTATATTGTATGGGTTTAGGGTGCGAGAGTGTGTAAATATGTGAGGAGGGAGAGAGTGTGAGGTGGGAGAGGGAAGGTTAGAGAGAACAAACATGAAGAGAGTGAGGGAGAGTAGCGGAAAAAGACCAAGACCAACAAAGGTCAAGAGTATTTACAGTGATTAAAAATGCCTTCGATCGGGAGTAATTACATACAAGACAAAGGACTGGAACAAAGGCTGAAGGAGGAGATAACGATGAACCATACTCGAACTGTCAACTAAACATATTAATGTACAAACACAAGAGGGAAGCTTCTGCAGTAACCTAGGAAGGCTTGACTACACATCTGTCGTCACCTCCCTGATATATATATAGTGCATTTTTGATGTGCTGGAATTGTTTTGCAACTTTAATGTAATGCCATGAACTTCATGCATTAAAATCCTTTCCTAATTACACTATGACAGGAATTCCGTCAATGGGGAGACCTCCCTTAAGGTGAAAGTCAAGGTGGTGACGAGTTCTTATCTGATCTGTTGATATCATGCAGAGTGTGCAATCGTTAGATAAAAATTATAACAATAATAATCAATTGTGTCAAGGGGAACGGGCAGCCGGTGTGTAAATGCATGTTAATCTTACATCTTGGTCCCCTGTAAGGTCGAACTAATGACTTTTCCCAGGATGCAACCGCATAAAAGGATGACAAACTCCTGAGAACCTATTTACTGCTTGGTGATAGGACACGGGCACAACCATTTCGAGTCTCGAACGGGATTCCAACCCGGAATTCCCGACTGTGAGACGAGAAATTACAGAAAACAGAATGAAACAAAATTATTAGACAGTGTTAAAAATCATATATAACAAATTATTTCAATATAACTGTTCATGCATTACATTATACGAGCACAGGTAGAAAAACAGCTTAAAAAATGAGAAACACTGAATTAAATGTAAATATATTAAATGATAACACTTCAGAAATAGTCGTAAAGATACAATTATTATTATTATTATTTTTAGTAGTAGTGGTAAGAGTAGTAGTTGTAGCTGCAGTAGAAGTAGTAGTAGAATCTAACACTGATTCTTTAAAAACAACGTAGATATTTCACTGATAAAAACTGAAGGTATTTAGATCTGATAAAGGCTGAAATACTCATCATTGCGATGATCGAGCAACGGCAGTAATGAGACCCTATTTCCACACCCTCTCCCAACACCTCTCCCCTTCCCTCCTATCCCATCCCTGCCACTCAACCCCACTTCAGGTAGCCCCAGTGTGTGGGTCCCTTTCCTTGACACACGATACAAGGTAGGGGAATGGAAGAGGGGCAAGGTGAAAGCTTCCCACCACCCCCAACTGATTTGTGACTCACACCCATCTTCCATCCCTTATCGGATCACGGGAAGGGATCAAGGGAAGGGATCAGTGTCAGGGGACCACCAGACTTGCAGACCAGGTTCCGTCACCAGTACAGGAGGTCATGACAAGGATAGGTGGGCCTGTGTGTGTGTGTGTGTATGTATGTGGTGCGGTGTGTGTGTGTGTGTGTGTGTGGTGAAGTAATATTAGAATACCTACTTTTAGCAATATTTCAACTGCTACTGTTACTGCTGTTGCTGATAATGTTGCTGCTACTGTTGTTACTATATTTGTTTAGCTACTTTGCTACTAATAAAACTGCTACTTTCTGCTACTTTACCGCTAATATTGCTTTTACTGTTGAACACTTCCGTTAATACTACTGAGGCTACCTAATTCTTCTGACATTCCTACTCTTGCTTCTATTGCTGCTGCTATTACTTCTGCTACTACTTCTGATAACGTTACTTGCACATCTGTCAATATTTACTGAGTATGGTATTACCAACACTAGCACTGTTGTTACTACTGGTAATTCATCTGCTCTGCTCTAAATAATAACTTAGAGCTGCATTTATTGCTATTGCTGCTGTTACTACTGTGTTTTTTTGTCTACTACTGTTCATGCTAGAGGAATTATTTATTCCTCAACTGCATCGACTGCTGCTGCTACCACTACTGCTACCACTAACTACTGCTACTGCTAACTACTGCTACAACTATTATTGTTTTTACTGCTGCTGTTCATTCCTCTGCTTCTGATACTACTCTTGCTACTTTCATTGCTATTTCTGCTACTGCTACTTCCAAGAAATAATTGATATGTAGATTATGAGTGAGACATGTTAAGGAACTAACATGAAGACACCCAGTGTCATTGACACCGTGGTCAATGCAGCCCCTGAGAGTTACAAATAAGCAACAAATTGTATTTTGACTGATTCGGTCAACCCGTCTCCATGGGTGACATGATTACAATTTCGACGGACGAAGCCCAAATTGTAATGTCCCCGAAGGCGTATTTCTGAGACGTAAACTGAGTGAAAGTGAATAGATGGAAACAAATCAACAAGGTTACCAGAAGTAACAATTGCGTTACTTCTTTGTTACTTACAATTGTGTTACAAATCTATTGGAGTTTACGCCTCTGGAGGGAGGATGGAGAGAGGGTATAAAGGTTGAAGTAAAAAGGGAAATACAGAAAGACGATAAGTAAGGGTAAGAGAGGCGATAAAGGGTAAGATGGCCGAGGGTAAAAGAACAGGCAAAGAGCAAAAGAGAGAAGAGGGCTGGAAGGTAGACAGAGGGTAAGAGGACACTAAGAGGGCATAAGTGCAGAAAAAAGGCAAGAGAAAAAGAGGACATGTAGAACAGACATTGAACAAGATGTGAGGTAGATGGCAGAGGGCAAGATGGCAGACAATGGCAAAAAGAGCGGGTAGAGACCAAAAGAGCAGGTAGAGGATAAGAAGGCAGGTAGTAGGCAAGAGAGCGAACAGTCAGAGGACAAGCTAAGGGCTAGAAGGCACACAAAGGGCAAGAGGACAGACAGATAGCAAGCAGAGAGCAGGCGGAAGGCTGACAGATGGTAAAAACACGGAAAAAATAGGTGGACAACATAGTAGAGAGAAAAATATATTTATGAAACAGAGAACTGTAGAACTCACTGATAACAAAATATTCCTATTTTCTTTAACAGTAGCAAAATGTTTGATGGACACACAGTACATCACAGCCTCCAGGCATACGACCTCGCCTACTCCCTCCATGCAAGGGCTCTGCCTCCACCCTCAATGTGAAAGACCAACCCTCCTAGCATGAGTCCTTCCTTCCACCTTCTAGGTAGTTCTTCCATTCAGAGAGTATACTATACTACCGTTCTCCAGGAAGAGGTTCCGTTCCTCTGATACACAAAAACAGGCTAAATTTTTCCATGAACAGGTAGTAAAAGCTTCAGTTCCTTCATCTTCCTAACAGTGCTGAGACCTCCTCCCTTCCAGATAGTAAAGAAATTACCTTTCTTACCGTCTTGTTAGTAAAGATAATTTTCCCTTTCCTGCAGGGAGTAAAAACATTATTCCACCCCCTACAGGTAGTAAAGGTGGCCTCTCTGGGTAGTAGGAAGTGTACCTTTCGATGTCTCCACTCCAAGTAGTAAAGCGAACCCCTCCTCCTTGATTTTACAGGGAGTAAAGTGAGTCCCTCCTCTCAATCTTCTAGGGAGTAGAGCAAACTTTTCCCTCTAACAGAGTGTAAAGCAAGCCTCTCCCATTGAGAGTGTAAAGCAGGTCCCTCCCATTGAGAGTGTAAATCAGGTCCCTCCCATACAGAGTGTAAATCAGGCCCCTCCCATACAGAGTGTAAAGCAGGTCCCTTCCATACAGAGTGTAAATCAGGTCCCTCCCATACAGAGTGTAAATCAGGCCCCTCCCATACAGAGTGTAAATCAGGCCCCTCCCATACAGAGTGTAAAGCAGGTCCCTCCCATACAGAGTGTAAAGCAAGCCCCTCCCATACAGAGTGTAAAGCAAGCCCCTCCCATACAGAGTGTAAAGCAGGTCCCTCCCATACAGAGTGTAAAGCAAACCCCTCCCTCTAAGGTGGAAAGGAAACCCCCCTTCCCCTCGACTCTCCAGATACAGGCTTCCTGTAGCATATCTAGTGGATACCGGATCGTCTCCAACCGGCTCAGTCGCTGAGAACCTTTTATCCTATTATTGGTCATCATCAGTCCACTCCCCCTCCTTCTTTCTTTCCCTTCTTCCCTTCGTTTCTATTCGTGCTCCAATACAAGCCATCCTTCCCTCAGCTCTCATCATTCGCCTAATTCTCATCCTCCTCTTTAAATGTTATTTATCCATCAACACACGTCATAATTATCCATCATATATCAACGTCTTAAACTCGATACATGTCATATACTACGTCATATTCAACGTCATATATCCGTCATATTCATCGTCATATACATGTCATATACAACGCCATACACATATCATATACCTCATATACAACTTCAGTATTCATTTCACTTCATTTCAGTATTTTCAATGTATATTCAAGCTCCTGTGTTCACAACAGTGAATAAGTACCTATAACTAAATGGATAATGAATAATGGCAAAGAAAAGGATAAGATCCACGAGAGGAATGTGGAGAGTGTGAAGGTTCTTGTACCAGTGAGACAATGTTGATGAATGGTTGTTATGACGGACTGTCCCAGGCGGTGACAGCAAATTGTTCTCGACACCTGACACCACCTTGGTCCTCTCCCATGACCCGTGAGGGAATCTTGGTGGTTTGAGGTGGAGTTGTTAGTGTCGAGGCGAGGGGGGGGAGGGGTTGAGGAGGTGTTGTTAGTGTCGGGGGTTGTGGGGAAGGAGGAGGAGGATGGTGAAGGATGATTTAATGTTTTGTCTTTCCAGTATTTCATACATATAATGAAAATAAAATTTTATATTTTCTTATTTGGTTTTGTATTCGTTGATAATCTTTTGTTTTTATTCATGGGAAATAGAGCATTCAGGGCTGAGCGCCATCAATGCAACGAATGCTCCTTAATTTCTGTCTAGACCTACACCTGGTGTCAACACCTACACCAAGGTATCTACACCTTGGGTGAAGACGTCATTGATACAGCGTCATCTTGTAGGTGGTTTACACTTCCCTGTCAGTCTCTAAGAGGTCTATAGCTTTTATTCCCCGCCTACTGGCCTTCCTATATACCGGTTGGTGTCTATCTTAGCTGATAAAATTTAATTCCCCATAAGTTTGTTAGTTTATTCATTTACTTATGCATATACTTATTTGGTGGGAATTAGAGCTTTAAGAATTAAAACAATCTCATTGATACGCAGCTTTGGCTGATAACGCCTTAAAATATTTTCAGGTTAGTGGGTAAGATTGATAGGGAGATTATGGTCAGTATGACCCAGCGGGTTTTCTTCCTATTGGGGGGGGGGTGTTGTACATGCTGCTATGGCGGTATGTCCACTCACAAGATGAATGGCGCTGCCCAATAAACTCCCCCCTCGGGGCAAAATAAAAAAAAAGTTCAGTATAAGGTATAGTTTTTCCATGGCATATTCAGTACATGGCAAAGTATAACAAGAGGAGAAGTTCAGTATATGGCAAAGTAAAACAAGAGATGTTCAGTATAAGCAGAAGTAAAAAATGAAAACATTCTCGATATATAGTATGTTAGCACAAGAAAACTTGTTCATTATAAGGATAAAGAAATAGAGCGTTTCAGTATACGGTTGGAATCTCAAGGCGCAAATAAGTCTCAGAGATCTTATAATTTGTTCTAGCGTAACTGAAGTGAACAACTGTGATGAACAAGAAGAAGATATATTAGAAACTAATATAAATCTTCTCAAAAGCAGATATAACAGAGAACAGGAGAGTATAGTGAGTCATTGCATCAAAACACAGACAGATGGTCAGGCGGGACCAAGGAGTTAGCCCTCGACCCTGCAAGCACATGAGATCATTTAGCTGAGCACACATTCATTCCTCGACATTCGACACATATCCACTCGAAATATATTGCCGTGAGTGCTGGACGAAGGTTGCTGATGTAAACATTAATGTGAAGCCCGAGAACAGTACAGTACAGAGCACTACACACATTCATTTAAAACTTTGATGACCAGACCACACACTAGAAGGTGATGGGACGACGACGTTTCGGTCCGTTCTGGACCGTTCTCAAGTCGATTGTGAGAATGGTCAAGGACGGACCGAAACGTCGTCGTCCCTTCACCTTCTAGTGTGTGGTCTGGTCATCATACTTTAGCCACGTTATTGTGACATCGCCTGCATTTAAAACTGTGTTACACTTTGCTATTAAGTAATGTGGCAAGTAAACTGCTGGAACTTAGTGTCGTCGTGTTGACTATTGTGAAGGATGGAGAGTGACTTACAATAACCACAGTAATGAACAGAGCAACGTCCTATAATTCTAGTGATGGAAAAAGAGTGACTTTCTGACTCTAGTGATAGACAACATGAGTAGTATAGTGATGGACAGAGAGGATGGGAATTATGAGGGGAAAGTGCCAAGCCTTCACGACTATATAGCACTTGGAAGGGGATCAGGATAAAGATTTGGGATGGAACGGAGGGACATGAATGGGAGGAATGGTTCTCCTGCGTCAGTTGCATCTTGCATATCTCTCGCGCAGTAGCGGCTTCCTGGCACCTGCCTCTCCCTGTAGCCTCGTTATCTGTGAGTTCCGCATCGCTCTGTCCCTTGTCAAGAGCTTGTATCATGCGCTAGACACTGAAGTCCCATCTTGCCTTTACCGTTCTAACACGTCACAGCTACACTTGGAAATACACTTACCCAACACACGCATGCGCACACAACAACACCCGTTCTTGTATCAATGTCCACAATGTTAGTTCTGAGAATTCTCTTCTACACTTCTATGTTATGAGTTTCTTGCCATCACAATAATAACAGCTCAAGTTTGTGAGAAAATTAATTCACAGATACATTTTTTCTTCTCTCACAAGCGACCAGAAGGACTACTTTGATTCAGTCGTATCACAACATTAATCCTTGTTTGAGCAACAGTTGTTGAAGTTCAACTCTTTAACTATAGGCATTCCCAACCATATATATATATATATATATATATATATATATATATATATATATATATATATATATATATATATATTTTGGTAGCAGTCTTTCCTGTAGACATATATTATTAAATATGACCGAAAAAGTAAGATACTTTTTCTTAAGATCTTACGTAAGTAAAATCTTACTTTTTCGGTCATATTTAATAATATATATATATATATATATATATATATATATATATATATATATATATATATATATATATATATATATATATAAAATACAAATATTCTTTAGGCCTGTATCGGTTCCCTCAAGGTTAGACTTATGCCCGTCCACAGGATTATATTTACTGCGAGGTGAACAGAGACATTTCTGCCCTGCCCGGGAATTAAGCCTGTGGTCCTCAATTTTGAATCGAGAACGAAACCAACGGCGCTCCATATACCCATTTTATGGGTGGTAATGGACCCTGTACCCATCCTGTGGGTGGTAGCGGACCCTGTACCCATCCTGTGGCTGGTAGTGGACCCCATACCCATAATTCATTTAGCTTTTATCCTTTTTCTGAGTTCTTCAGTATTGTGAGGAATCCGGCCTGACTGATATAGCAACGGTCTTGTATTTTTCAGAACTCATATTTTCGAGATATCCCAAAATATATCTCTTCTTATTAATGTTAAAGAAAAACAATGATTAATTTGTAATCAAAGTCAGTAAAGACTTTTCAGGCACAGACTGAATGTCAGGCAATGTCAGTGAAGTCTGAAATGTCAACAGACTAGCGGAGAGAATTACGAAACAGCTTGATCCGTAATTCACACTGCGTAAATCTTGTATTTTATTGAATATCACAAAATAAAATAATTCCCCAAAATGATTCATTCTGTTTTACTCGAGTCGAGAATTTTAAGTACAGAAGCTGTTGTTGATATTTTAGATTCAGCTACTCGGAACAAAAAGTTCCAAGCAGCAGGGGCTATGGTGAGCCCATCGTACTCACCTGGCACAGGAGCTGTACCGTAGCTATAACCAGACATCGATAACATGGTCAAACATAGGCATGATAACGTGCCGTCAGCAGACATATCCTTTAAAAGCTTTGTAAAGCTGTAGCTGTGCAGGCTGTTATAAACCATATTTACCTTCGTTATCTCTAAGAGATTCTTGGTGAAATGGACTCGCCTGAAATACCCAGCAGCGCTCAGAAGGTCATTAAGATAACAGCGTCATGAATTATAACAGAGTCAACAGTCGAGTTAGTCACCTCAGCCAGATGTAGCAGAAGTGTGGTGGGAAGACCAGGCTGTACTAACCAGCTTATATATATTTTCTTCAGTCCACCATGGACAGGGTTGGCGATCTGTTAAGTATATAGTTCAGGGATTTATTGAATAATCAATCACAGAAAGTGATCGTAGTGCTTTTAAAATGGTAATCTAACCTGTGATTTGCTTGCTACCATGTGCATGGGACTGCGTTGAGCTCGTTATCATTAGTGTTATTAGTGTTATCATCGTTATCATCCAAATGAGAGCTAATCCTTTTGGGGGCGTTAATGAATGGTGTACCTGTGTGTAGTGTCGCGTTTTTGATGGTATGTGTGTGGTGTGTGTGTGTGTGTGTGTGTGTGTGTGTGTGTGTGTGTGTGTGTGTGTGTGTGTGTGTGTGTGTGTGTGTGTGTGTGTGTGTGTGTGTGTGTGTACTCACCTAATTGTGCTTATGGGGGTTGAGCTCTGGCTCTTTGGTCCCGCCTCTCAACCGTCAATCAACTGGTGTACAGGTTCCTGAGCCTATTGAGCTCTATCATATCTACACTTGAAACTGTGAATGGAGTCAGCCTCCACCACATCTCTTCCTAATGCATTCCATTTATCAACCACTCTGACACTAAAAAAGTTCTTTCTAATATCTCTGTGGCTCATTTGGGCACTCAGTTTCCACCTGTGTCCCCTAGTGCGTGTGCCCCTTGTGTTAAATAGCCTGTCTCTATCTACCGTATCAATGTGTGTGTGTGTTTGTGTACATTTGCTGTGTGTGTATAATTGATATCATGTGTGTTGTGTGTGTCTATGTGTATGTGTGTGTGTCAGTGTGCCATTTCATGTGTAGTTGGTATGTGTTATGCACATGTGATACGTTCGAAATCTTAAAAAACTGTGTATAAGTGCAGACACACACACACACACACACACACACACACACACACACACACACACACACACACACACACAACTTGGATCGTTTCCCACCCTAAAATGAATAATCGCGTGATAATAAACCTCTAAACAAACGGTGCATAATTTGAAACTCATTGTATCGCTTCACAAAGGCCCCTCGGCCCTTATATGACCATTGATATGTCATTAAATTGCCATTGTCCTGTTTACTACGGGGGGGAAACGAACCCGCGAATTTACAAATCGATTAGGCGAACAAAACTCCCGAATGGCAAAACAGAAGGGAGTAGGAGGTGGTGGTTAGCTGTGTCGTTGGTGCGGGCACGCGAACTCGCTTAATTGTGCTCGGCAGAATGAGCTTCAGCTCTTTTGTCTCGCCTCTCGACGTTCAGTCGACTGGTGTAACGGTTCCTCAATCTATTGGGCTCTGTCATAGCTACATTTGATGCTGGGTTTCCAATCTGTCTCCACTACTTCTGTTATTGAACTAATTATTTCTAAGATTCTCTGTAACATTCCGGTACTTTCTGTCTTTCTGTCTCTCTATCTCTGTCTCTGTCTCTCTCTCTGTCTCTCTCTCTCTCTCTCTCTCTCTCTCTCTCTCTCTCTCTCTCTCTCTCTCTCTCTCTCTCTCTCTCTCTCTCTCTCTCTCTCTCTCTCTCTCTCTCTCTCTCTCTCTCTCTCTCTCTCTCTCTCTCTCTCTCTCTCTCTCTCTCTCTCTCTCTCTCTCTCTCTCTCTAACCTTTGCCCGTATTTAATCGTTATATCATGGCACACATCCGTCAGTTCACCGATGGAAATGCATCTGTTCTTTGTAAAAACCCATCAAACTGAACCCCCAATGGAGCGTCACTTTTGTGATTCTCTTTCAAACCTTAAACAGTCTCCCAGACGAATGGCTAACGTGTGTATCTTCAGTTTATCATCTTTGAGTTAATTTATTTAGCTGGGCTAATACCTAAGCAGATAACTCACTAGATAACTAGATAACTAGGACACAAATCCTGAACAGTTTAACTATACTTGTTGCCAATATCGTGGACATAATGACGTCATAAAAAAAGGGGACTGTGCAATATTACAAACAATTCTTAGCAATTATTTACAACTCATCAAAATAAATAGGCACTCCAAATGATGCACTTTAACTGTCTTACAAAGCAGCTCACATATTACTACGTGCAGCATATAATTAGCCTGCCATCCTTACCGTCAACACTTCGCACACAGTCATCAAGGTATTATTACTGAAAACTTCCAGGTAATGAAGTAATCAAGGTAATTATATTGTACCACAGACATGATTCACATATGCAACTCGCCCCAAGGGTAAAGGAGCGAGATTGCTGCTCTACGTTAACTCACAGTCCTCAAATTCTACGATTTGTTTGCCAGCGATATCTGGGAGAGTTATTTGCTGTAGAGGAGATTGGCAACAACTGTGACTTCAGGGACTGGTGACACGTGTGTGAATAACAGGGCATGTGGGAGCAGTCTAATAAAGACCTTTGGTGCCCTCTGTAATGCTTTTGCTCTACTGCTCACAGGATGAGTAGGGGTGCACTAGCCGCCTTCGGCGGCAACAATCATTATATTTTATGTCTATGGCAGCTGTGGTGTAGGGCAGGAGTTGTGGTGTAGGGGAGGAGTTGTAGTGTAGGGGAGGAGTTGTAGTATAGGGCAGTAGTTGTAGTGTAGGGCAGGAGTTGTGGCGTAATATATATGCAAATTAATGAATGAAATTGGCCGGTTATAAATACTAGCTGCTTCGAGGAAAGAATGAAGGAATTGTTTCTCACCTTACTGGAGGAGAGAAGGCGCAGGAGCACATGATAGCAACAGATTAAATTCAATGAAAAATTCCGACGTACGACGTTGGCAAAGAAGTAATTTTCTAAATTCATAAAATTCAGCAGAACAAGAGAGCGGAGATAGAAACAAGAGAAAATTAATTGCAAAGATATCGGGAACATATTTTTTGAGAGTTTGTGTTGTAAATAAATAGTATTAATAAGTTGAAGAAGTGGTTAACGATAACGCAACACACAATGTAAAAAAAGTAACAAGAAATAGATTGAATATAGCACAACAAATGGTTTGAATGGCAGAAGTCCAGGAGCTGACGCTCGACTTAGCCAGCCCATTTAGATGTGAATACATAGGTGAGTACACACACACTCACCCGCCAATTGTTAACAATTCTAGAGAGGGTAAAAGGAACTGCTTGTCCCAGAAACTTGATTTTGCATGCAAATTGCTTGTAAAGCCTTGTACAGAAGCCTACCACTTTGGTACCTTGTTTGCGTACGCAGTGGTGTGGGTCTGCGGAAAGGTACAGAGGAAGAAAAAATATATTAGCCTACACACGCATGTTTGCAGGAGACTTTGTGGAAATTGTTGGGTATGGTTGGAATGGTTCGAGGAAGAGCGTGTTGGAAGGTGAGAGGGCAAGGGGGAGAATTAGGAGAGAGAGAGAGAGAGAGAGAGAGAGAGAGAGAGAAAGAGAGAGAGAGAGAGAGAGAGAGAGAGAGAGAGAGAGAGAGAGAGAGAGAGAGAGAGAGAGAGAGAGGGAAGGAAGGAAAAAGTAGTTGGGAGTGCACTAGTTGTGCATTAGTTGTGATTTGGGGGAATGATTTAAGAGGAGAAAGAGAGAGCAAAAGAAAAACAGAGAAAGAGAGAGAATGAAAAAATAAAAGACCAAAAATGACAAATATGCTGTAGTTTGATGTACCGAATTGTACTGTACTATATTGTACCAAACTACAGTACACACTTGCAAAGAGAAAGACGATTTTAAGTGAAATTTCGCGACTGTAATGACTTTCCACACCAAGTGTATTGACCATTACGGTTCTCTGGCTCTAAATTCTCTTAACTAGTTCACGTGGAACCTGGATCCCAACCGGGCCCAAATGCAAGTACACTTCATTCAATATAAAACACTCTGTTATAACTTGCTGTATTTCAGATGTTATTAAATACCAAATAATCATTCTTGATAATATATCGACGTTTCTGTGACCTGCTGCTGTGATATTTTTTTCAGTGTTTTATGTGTTGTTGCTTTGATGCTATTCCTGATATGGTTTCTCACTGGTGATTATTTTCATGTGTGTAAAATGATCTGACATACAATTGCTTATTGTGACTGTTGTAAAGATTTCTTGGTGGATTCACCGTCACGTTTTCAATTGGTATATTACTTTATTTTTTTCTGGTTGGCCCCTTATATGACATTGAATAACACGTTCTCATAAGCCTCCAGTATGTATTCAATATATTCCAGGTATCTACGATCAACATTATGTATTTTTAAATCCTAATTTATTAACACATTTAGGTACATCTGTATTTGTGCAGCTACCCTAGCTATCCTACCTTATATGAAGGGAAGTACAGTGTGTGTCAAGAACTAGCTATGTGATGCTAAAAATCTTTAAAGGTCTAAAAAAATTGGAGTTAAAATCCACTTATACCGAACAGTCATATTAGGGAATCTATTTTATTATGACACCTGTTTATTTTATTGTTTAATAATATTGATGAAGAGAAAGTATCGTTGATCTTTTTGAATGTAAACTATGACCGTAGTTGTGAAAAATGGGACTTTCCCGAATTCTTGATTTGCTTTCCTGTTTGACTGGTTGTCTGGCTGCTTGTTTGGACTGTCTGCTTGCCTAACTGCTTGCTTGCCCGACGTGCTTACCTGTCTGTCTGCTTGTTTCTCTTAGGAGTCAATTGAGATCACCGCTCAACAATGTAGACACCGGAGATTAGGAGCGTAACAGTTATTAACACTAACAATCCTCAGGTCGAATGTAATGTCGTTCTTTATATTAATTTCAGCGATTCCAATCACAGTTTGGCACTGAAAAAATTTAGTCATAGTTGCTATTACTTTCATCATGTTTATTTTCAGTCATTAATGCTATCGAATACTTCGCTATCCCCACAGAAGTTCTGAGATTCCAATGCCTTCGCGCCTAAACAGTCCTGCCCGCTCTTTGCCATTTAATTTCGCCCTCTGTTTTGTTCGGAGGACAATAAAAGACCAATTTGTGCACACACTCCTCCTAGGAGGAATTGAAACAAAGATATTGTCTCTCCCAGCTGTGACAAAGAGAGGCGGCATTCTCGTCACTATTGCCAGACCGTTGAGGGCCGAGAATTCCCCATCACAGCGATGGAAAAATATTTTGCCCTGCTTTAACATGGTCTGAAAACGTGTGGGAAGAAACATTACCTTAGGGGATTGCTGGGGTCGGTGGGCTCATGAAGACTACGCGGGTATTGCCGGGGGGGGTGAGGGCGGAGGGAAGAAGGAGTCAAAATGAATTGCAGGGTGTGTATGGATAGAGAGTTGGGGGTCGAGGGGTACGAGGGAATTGACGTGGGACTGGCGGAGAGTGGTGTAAGGGAGGTGTTTGATAATAAGTCTCTTATTTTTGTTGACCAGACCACACACTAGAAGGTGAAGGGACGACGACGTTTCGGTCCGTCCTGAACCATTCTCAATCGACTTGAGAATGGTCCAGGACGGACCGAAACGTCGTCGTCCCTTCACCTTCTAGTGTGTGGTCTGGTCAATATACTTTAGCCACGTTATTGTGACTCATAGTCTCTTATTATTGCTTCTGTGGTGTAGTTGGCACTGAGTACAGCACTGAGCTTGTTCATCACGTGAGCTGAGGTTTTGTTACAACCACGACGCATGGAAGTTTCTGGTGTATGTGTGTACTTACCTAGTTGTATTCACCTAGTTGTCTTTGCCGGGGTTGAGCTCTGGATCTTTCGTCCCGTCTCTCAACCGTCAATCTACTGGTGTACCGATTCCTGAGCTTCTCGAGCTCTATCGTATCTACATTCGAAACTGTGTATTTAGTCAGCCTCCACCACATCACTCCCTAGTACATTCCCTTTACTAACTACTCTGACACTGAAAAAGTTCTTTCTGATGTCTGTGGCTCATTTGGGTACTCAGCTTCCACCTGTGTCCCCTTGTGCATGTACCACCCGTGTTAAATAGTCCATCCTTGTCTACCCATGGGGTGAAAGGGAGGGGGGACCGGGAGGGTGTTGGGTGACAGGGTGGAGGGGACTGGGAGGGGACCCTGTCAATTCCCCTGAGAATTTTGTATGTGGTGATCATGTCTCCCCGAGCTCTTCTGTCTTCCAGCGACGTGAAGTTCACGCAGCCTTTCCTCATAACTCATGCCTCTTAGTTCTGGGAGGCTAGTGGCATACCTCTGAACTTTTTCCAGCTTCGTCTTGTGCTTGACAAGGTTCGGGCTCCTTGCTGGGACCGCATATGTGTGTGTGTGTGTGTGTGTGTGTGTGTGTGTGTGTGTGTGTGTGTGTGTGTGTGTGTGTGTGTGTGTGTGCCTATTATAATTTCCTCGTGGATCAAAACCAGCTTTCGTAGCCATTTTGTGGTATGTATCGCATAGTTATGCTGCTATATGTAGTGTAGATGCTATGTAGTGTGTGTATTAAAATTCTCACCATCTCACCCTTAATATGACCCATTTACTTATAGTATGATTTTTTGTTTCTAGTATGACTCATTTTAACTCAAGTATGATCTTCTTGAAATATAACATTATCGCTTATAGAATGATCTCGCGCTAAATTTGACTCCCTACTCCAAGTTCGACCCCCTTCCCCTAATATGACCCTTTACATGCAGTATGACCACCGGTGCCCGTAGACCCCTAGTACATACATTTTTTCTCCCTAGTATGACCCCTTTCATCTAGTATGACTCCCTCTTTTGCCTATAGCATAAACCCTCACCACACACAGCTCTCGGAAAAAAAACATTTGCCCTATGCAATCGAGTTGGGTAAAATTGAATTTAACTTCCTATCACAAACAATTTCGGAAATAATTTGTAATGGAAAACTGACAATGATGGTCTCTGTCATGGCCAGAAAAAAATACCAAATTTCGAGCATGGTCAATAGAGATTATGTGATCATAATTTATGAGAACTCCAAACGCTTATGCCCAACCACTTGGGCTGGACGGTAGAGCGACGGTCTGGCGTCATGCAGGTCGGCGTTCAATCCCCGACCGTCCAAGTGGTTGGGCACCATTCCTTTCCCCTGTCCCATCTCAAATTCTTATCCTGACCCCTTCCCAGTGCTATATAGTCGTAAAGGCTTAGCGCTTTCTCCTGATAATTCCCTCCCTCCCTCCCTCCGAACGCTTGAGAACAAATACGAACAATTGTTGATCATTGATAATATTTGTGAAGCACTGGCTACTACAGTTCCAAGCAGATAAGATTTTTTTTTGTAATGCGCACAAAGAAAATATTGGCAGGAAAGGGGATGTTGAAATAAATTTAATTGCTGAATTATACGTGATTGTTTATATTTAATCTCTCTCTCTCTCTCTCTCTCTCTCTCTCTCTCTCTCTCTCTCTCTCTCTCTCTCTCTCTCTCTCTCTCTCTCTCTCTCTCTCTCTCTCTCTCTCTTTCTCTCTCTTTCTCTCTCTTTCTCTCTCTTCCAACCTTCGTCCAACCTCACATAAACACACACACACACACACACACACACACACACACACACACACACACACACACACACACACACACACACACACTCATTTCCTGGGGTGCCGGTGGCTGTGTGGATAGCACGCTGCACACGCACTCCTGTGGCCCGGGTTCGATTCCCGGCGCTGGCGAGAAACAAAACGGGCAGTTTCTTTCACCCTGAATGCTCCTGTTGCCTAAAAAAAATAGTAACAATTGATTGACAGTTGAGAGGCGGGCCGAAAGAGCAGAGCTCAGACAGACTGAAAGACAGACAGACAGACACACAGATAAGCAGATATTCAAATTTGTATGTGTAGTTACGTTAACTGAACGTTAGATTTTATCAGAGATAAGTTCCTTGGAAAATTGATTCCTTGGAAGATTGGTCGCACGAAAGATTGGCAGCCGGAATAAAAAAAAAAAGGATGCTTGGAAAAAAATACTCGTTGGGAAATTGAATTTCGAGAAAATAGGTCGCAGGAGAAACTGGTGACCAGGAAGACTGGCCGGGAGGAAATAGGACTGTAGACGTAGGATAATTGGGAGAAGTCGCTCGGTAAACACATCATTGCCAGAGGGAAATAGTGACGCCTAACACTGCCTCTCTCTCTCGCCATGCAACTGGCTGCCAAGCTTGTCAGGATTATTTCCAAATACGGCTGGACTGACACATATCATTTTGCAACGTATTTTGCACGCGTAAAGGCTGGCTGCTCTTGCACACGACGGAGGGTAACAGCGAGTGTGTGTGTGTGTGCTCGCCTAATCACCTATTTGCTCTCGTAATTTCATGGCTAAAGGATCAAGCTTGAGTTCTTGGAAACTTTTTCCCTTTTCTCCGATCGTCTAAAACAATGCCTTGCAACTAAAGTTTTAAATTTCTTTAACTTTACTCACATACATGTTTTTCAAGGTGGGGGCACGACGGGCATGCTGCATACTGCAAAGACTGGTCTCACGTATGTGCGTGCTTGCCTACTTACCTACTTGTACTCAACAATATGTTCTTGAAGGGTCAATCTGCGGCTTCAAATACCATCTTCCTATCTTTCTTAGCTTAATACTATGAACCACTTCCCACAAATTGAATATCATATATACGTTTGAATTGTATATCTACGTTTAAATTGGATATTGAGTTTCATTAAACCACATCCTCATTTAACTCATTCCATTTACGGACAGCTTTAAACATTAAGAAACTATTTAATAATAGTTCCTTTTGTCGAAGACAGGAGCCGAGGGGAGACTGAAGCAGGTGAGGGGAAAGAGAGGCTCATCTTGCTGAAGACAGTTTTGAGGGAGATGTTTGTAGTGAGATCCTTTCTTTAAGTCTGGTCAAAATATGTGTGGCATGGCTGCAGACGAGGAGTCACAATACCGTGGCTGAAATATGTTGACCAAACCACACACTAGAAAGTGAAGGGACGACGACGTTTCGGTCCGTCCTGGACCATTTTCAAGTCGATTGTGTCTCACAATCGACTTCAAAATGGTCCAGGATGGATCGAAACGTCGTTGTCCCTTCACTTTCTTGTGTGTGGTTTGGTCAACATGTGGGTTTGGTTCTTCGAGCTGGTCAACCATTCAGGCTAAAAGCGACCGAATGCTCAGTATTTTGAGAGAAAAGTATACAATCACGGATTTAAAGCACATAGAAGTTTTAAGTGTAGATGCAAAGATTAAGAATATATGCTTGTTTAAGCGCATGCGTGTACGAACTCAGCGTTGGCTCACGAATTAAGCGTGCAGTTAAAGTTTGTTTGCAGCACTGTTACTTTTAATACCCTCAAATTAAGTATGGTAATGACCAGTTAAGAAGATTGTATATAAAAGGATTTAAAGCTTTTGCTATTAGGAAAAGTAATATTGTCCCTTTCCCGACCTAGTCTGACTAAAACAGACGCGCCACCTCGCCATAGGCATGCAAATCATCATTCTCCAAAGCTGGCCTCGCCATCACCTACTGGAACGCACTGCGATAGCGTATTGTTTTCCCTGTCGTGCTACGCGCCAGACAAGGCTTTGGCATCGCGGGATAATAACAGGACAATCTGCATCTTGATAAGGGGATCAAGGCTACAGAGTTCCATGGTCGCGGATGGCATACTGTCGGACCTAAGGGGGACAGAGAGCACAGATCTTCTTGATGTAGAGGAACGTCTCCTGTCTGATGTGATGGGGCAGTGGCAACAGAACTCTGTGATGTGGACGAACATCTCCTGTCAGACGCTAGGGATTGTGACCAAAGATATGGTCGGACGCTTCCTGTTAGAGGTATAAGGGTCAAGATACAATATGTGTTAGATATATCATATCAGGGGGCCTGACAGCTGAGTGTACAGTGCTTCGGATTCGTAGTCCTGAGGTTTTGGGTTCGATCCCCGGTGAAGGCGGAAACAAATGGGCAGAGTTTCTCTAACCCTGATGCCCCCTGTTACCTAGCAGTAAAGAGGTACCTGGGAGTTAGACAACTGCTACGGGCTGCTTCCTGGGGGTGTGTAACAAAAAGGAGGCCTGGTTGAGGACCGGGCCACGGGGACGCTAAGTCCCGAAATCATCTCAAAATAACCTCAATATATAAAAAAAAGTGGCTATAGATTTCGGGTGTGATTTCAAGCAGGCATCGGGAGCACCAATGGTTTGAATTCTTGTCAATGGACTTTAACAAACAATTCTCATGCATTTTATTGTATCCTCCCTACCTTTTCACGCCAATATCTTCCCCTCCCCCCAACCACACACCCATACAAACTCCATTCCCATACATACACAAAAATACACACACAAAAAACTTACATTGTCTCTGTAAAGCATTCATTTATATTCATAGTGGCGTCCACTACTTTGACGAACATGTTGGTTTTATGGCAGTTTGTTGAAATTTTATTTATTGTTAGTTTTTTATATAATACTGAGTCAAACATTGTCTGCATCATTCTGAGCTCCAAAACATATTATTCAGGAACTGTTGTGAACCATTAAACAAGTCATATATACATTCCGCAATATTTTCTTTCCAGGTTTTATTTTTTATTATTTTTTTCCGTCAGGTGTTTGGTATTGTTGCGGACCCAAACACCTGCTCAAGTGCCAGAGGTCGACGCCATGGCACCTTGAATTTGTTATTGAGACACAACAAATAAGCTATTTTAATATGCACTTTACTTGTAGTCTGCATCACACACACTCAGGCACACACACACGCATTGTGTGGAAGTTAGGAAGTGATGTGGTGGAGGCTGACTCCATACACAGTTTCAAGTGTGGATATGATAGAGCCCCAATAGGCTCAGGAACCTGTACACCTGTTGATTGATAGTTGAGAGGCGGGACCAAAGAGCCAGAGCTCAACCCCCGCAATCACAATTAGGCGAGTACAATTAGGTGAGTACACACACGCACACACACACACACACACACACACACACACACACACACACACACACACACACACACACACACACACACACACACACACACAAACACACACACACACACTCCCCTGCTTTTCCACTAGGTGGTTTTTTTCTATCGCCTCATAACATTTCCAAATTAAACATGCAGCATAAATTTTCATCGCTAACGTCAGGCGAGCGATCATTTAATTTGTAGGGCAGTGACACGCTGCGTTACGTGGATTTGTGTAGGGAAATAATCATTATTCATAACGCTGACGGGCACTACAAAGCCAATGTATAGTGACGTACACGCGGTTGAAAAATGTCATTTTCGGAAATATTTTATGTACAAACATATCTACTTCCCTTGACTCTGTATTGGTTGATAGTTTTGATAGTGGCAGTGTTCGTATATATATATATATATATATATATATATATATATATATATATATATATATATATATATATATATATATATATATATATATATATATATATATATTTGTGTCGTTGTTCGAGGTTACGGTTTTAAGAAATTGCTGAAGAAATAAGAATTTACATTTTTGGAATGAGTTCTTGTTTACAATTCTATCAATGTAATTTACTCCCTTTTAAAATATTAAAACAAAAAAAATGTGTGCTTCGCTAAAATTTGTTGATTCGCCAATTTTCTGGTCTGTTTCATATATAAAATAACACTTTTGTGTTCTATTTTTTTTAATTGTATTCATAACAAATGTCTCCTAGAAATCATAGAAAATTGGTGATGTAGTTCAGAGGAGAAATGTTTGCTGCTTCCTGGGCACGCATCCGTCCCCAAAGGAACTGGAGTAGGTAATGAACCACATTACTCGTCGGGAAGGTTTGTGAAATGCATTATATAATACTTCATTATTCACAAGTAAAGTGGTGTATGTTAGAGCTACACGGTATATAACCATGCTATACCGGTTATATAATTGCAACATAATACTTACAGGAATTTAGAGAGAAAAGCAAAATTTAATCTGAACACCTTTTATCTCATTTATTTTATAATAAATGTGCTAAATAAACCTGTAATTGGTTTTAATAGGAATGCACCTATGTTTATGCAGGAAAAACCATCATTTTGTGTAACATGGTATAAATAGTGTTCTCAGCCGCCGAATATAGCCGAGACTTAACGGAAAATGAGGATTATCCCTCATTAACCAGACATGCTCCGGTTAATAGGGGGAGAACCAGGAATGTTTATGTCCGGATAATCTGACACCGCCGTCCTTCTAACCTTCCCTTCAACACCATTAAGGTATCTGGAGGCATTCCACCACCTTCACCAATGTCATGTAAAATTAAATAAATAAATATGGATTCCATTTTATATGTTATCTATTTTATTCATAGAATGATAAAATTTTATTCACTTGGATCGTCTGAGATCGAAATCTGTGATCTGAAAATTGCGAGACTTCATTTAGCTGCGTTTGGAGGGTTGAGTAACTGCTCTTGAGCCCCGCCTCTCGACCGTTAATAGTTCAATGCAGTGATTCTTCTCACTTGTTTTCCCCTATTATGTTTATATTTAAAACTGTGTATCAAATTGGCTTCGACAACTTCCTCATGTGGTCCGTTTCACTGATTTACAACTCTTAGACTGAAAAAGCTTTTCTGACAATCCTGTGACTCATCTGTGTTTCCAGGTTCCAATTATGTCCTTTCGTTCTACTGTTCCTTTATGTGAACATTGTTTCTATGTTTACTTTGTCAGTTCCCGTTAGTTTCTTGAACGACCTTATTATGTCTGCCTTGTTCCTGTGCGAGTGTATATGTGAATGTATGAATTAAAATGTATAATTAGACTATGAATACTCTGATACTCTCGTATCAGAGTATTCTCGTTCATTCTCGGACGGTAGATAAATTTAACAAAATTAATATAAAACTATATGTTTTAAAACTATTTCAGTACTTTCGCTAATTCTCATTCAAATCCGGAAACTTTCATACTTTTGCGAACATATTTACATGGTTGTCATTGTGGAACTATTTTCCTCTCTGACTGCCAGCCTGATATATATAATAAATTAATATTTACATGTAATCCAGTAGGCGGCGGATATTACCTTGGAACCAATACTGGCTCCCGGAACGCCGATCCCGTTTCATGCAGGTCGGTGTTCAATTCCCGACCGTCCAAGTGGTTGGGCACCATTCCTTTCCCCGTCCCATCCCAAATCCGTATCCTGACCCCTTCCAGGTGCTATATAGTCGTAATAGCTTGGGACTTTCCCTGATAATTTCCTCCCTCCCTCCAGGAACCCCATATAATTACCATTGACCCAGTTGACAGCGGTTTCCATGCCCTTTAAATACTTATAGCAACATTTTATCTCACCAAAATTTCCTTTTTATGAGCACTAATGAGCACTATCTTGAGGATAGATCTCACTTATTCCATGCTACAGCTTTGTGTAATAGCCAGCATAGTAGAGTAAGGTGGATAGAGCTCAAAGCCATGATGACTCTATAGCAACTGAAATGGATATATGATGATGGAGTGAAGGAATGGTGGCCAGCAATCTGGGCCATAGGGCATCGAACGCTGACCCTGCAAGAAGCGAGGTTGTTACTGTACGAACAGCTCAAGTGGATAGACGCTAACAATGTAACGAATACAATAATTTAGTTAATTAGAGTTGAACGTATCTGGAGACTTAAATGTGTATAACAATGGACTTGTTTAATTACAAAAAAATCTAATTTCTTGAAAATCAAGGGTTTCATGCGGAGTAAAAATTAAAAATAATAAAAATCATAAAACTCATGACGATATTCAATTAGCAGAACTTTAACAGAGCCTCATAATTACTTCTGTTTTTTTTGCATATGTAAATACAAATTTTTACTGTTCAATATATCGTCCACACTTAATCTAAAAATATATATCTAATATTTATTTAGTGGTATACTAATACTATTTCCCAGGTAGAAGACTATTAGCTGTATTTATAAAGCTATTCTTCTACGCAATGGATATCACTAATTGTTCTTGGTGGGTAGCCGTAGCCTTACTTAATAACTCCTAATTTACTAACAGCAGTGGAGAGAAACGCCGAAAGCTATTTCCCGCCTTTCTGTATATATAAGCTGAGAGTTCACGTTAGTTATGCATCGTGTTCAGAACTAAAGTATACTTGCTAGTTGGTATACATGTGGTTGCCTTAATAACCTCCTTCCCCCCGTGGGTTGCTATAGCCATAAACTCCATCACCAAACCAATTTCCTAGTGGTTAATATCTGGACGAAGGCTTCTGCCTATACTGAACGAGACCTCCTGATGTGACTTCTCTGATTGATCGCCTTGGTTCAATGAGCCTCACGAATTATAAAACACACGACTCTGATTGTCAGTCGGTGTGTAGCTCCTTTTGCAGACCTAACTTGGTGCTGGTTGTGACTTCAGCGATTATAGTGATGGTAGTGGGTAACTGAGTGGGTGGTAGGTGGTGTGATAGTGGTCCCAGAAACGTAACCCAAATTTTCTAGCATTGTTGTAATTGTTTTAACAACCTTTGCCATTGGTGGTGGTGGTAGGTTAGGCAGTAGAATTGGTGGTGGTAGTAGGCGCAAGAGTAGTATGTGTGACAGTAGTGGTGGTGGTTGTATGTGCGGCTGAGGAGATGGTGGTAGTTGTAGGTGTGGCGGTAATGGCAGTACGTAGGTATGTTGGTAATTATGGAGCTGGTGATTGTGGATATAGTAGAAGTAATTGTGATGGCAGGGGTTGTGATGGCAGGGGTTGTGATGGCAGGGGTTGTGATGGCAGGGGTTGTGATGGCAGGGGTTGTGATGGCAGGGGTTGTGATGGCAGGGGTTGTGATGGCAGGGGTTGTGATGGCAGGGGTTGTGATGGCAGGGGTTATGATGGCAGGGGTTGTGATGGCAGGGGTTGTAATGGCAGGGGTTGTGATGGCAGGGGTTATGATGGCAGGGGTTATGATGGCAGGGGTTGTGATGGCAGGGGTTGTGATGGCAGGGGTTGTGATGGCAGGGGTTATGATGGCAGGGGTTGTAATGGCTGGGGTTGTGATGGCAGGGGTTGTGATGGCAGGGGTTGTGATGGCAGGGGTTGTGATGGCAGGGGTTGTGATGGCAGGGGTTGTGATGGCAGGGGTTGTGATGGCAGGGGTTGTGAAGGCAGGGGTTGTGATGGCAGGGGTTGTGATGGCAGGGGTTGTGATGGCAGGGGTTGTGATGGCAGGGGTTGTGATGGCAGGGGTTGTGATGGCAGGGGTTGTGATGGCGTTGTGGTGGACAAACAATACAAAAATAAAATACCCGCACCATTGGAACTCTTTTCCACCAAGCGGTGCTCGAGCTGTTTGATCTGTTCTTATCAACTTTTGCGTCAGACTTTTGTATCAAATTCCCTTCGACTCGTTTCTTGTATCATTAATTGGACTTTGTATTCCTTTTCAATTTAAGAATTATATATATATATATATATATATATATATATATATATATATATATATATATATATATATATATATATATATATATATATATATATATAAACTTCTACCATTATGAATTAGGATTTTTAATATAGACAGGGGGGAGGGGGTGAAGCCAGAATAAGGGAGGGGGGGAAGAGGGAAATATTAGCGGAAAGTGGGGGGCGTGGGAAAGTGTGCTTGGAACTGGAAGTAAAGGGGAAAGGTTATAAGGAAAGAGGAATAGGGGGGAATATAATATAGGTGATGGGAGGGTAGGGGGAAAAAGTGCCGGGGGAGGGGGAGTTGGGGAAGACTATAGGGATGGGGGGTTGGGGGGAAGAGTGTAGAGACAGGAGGGTGATACATCAGAACTATAAAAGAGACAGGAGGGTGATACATCAGAACTATAAAATACTGTTTGTTTCCGACCGCTTACCGAAATAATTTTTTGTTTTTGAAATGCCACTCTGAATTGCGTTCAACATTTTATGTTGCGCTTACACGGGGGCGTCAGTGTTGCCAGGGGATCGTTAGTGCTATTCCAGTGGCAGTTTCTTCATCTGTGGAAACTCCCGTCACCAGAGAAGATATCTCGGAGATGCAGAGAAGCGATAATCCTAACTCGAGTTTAAGTGCATCGCTCAAACACCAGAACATCTGTGGTTTGAGGAAATCTTTGGAGCGGGACCGTGGGATCGAACCAGCGTACTGAATATGGCATGCTTGTGCGGTGACACCCCAGGATGAAGCTAGACGACCTGCATCAAAGATTTTCTCATAGCTACATTATGTTATTCGGTTTTAATTGTGCATCTGTGGCTTCTGACTTGCTGTGGCTGTTGTGTAGCTCACGAACTCTGCTACTGTGTGCGTGAAGCACCCGAGAGATTGGCACCTCTTGCAGAAAACTGATTAGTTAAGCGAAAAATCGTATTTTTATCTTTGCGAGACCACAGGGTCCAATCCCCTGTGTGCGAGACCACAGGTCCAATCCCCTGTGTGCGAGACCACGGGTCCAATCCCCGGTGTGTGAGACCACGGGTCCAATCCTTGTGTTCAAGACCACGGGTCCAATCCCCTGCGTGCGAGACCACGGGTCCAATCCCCTGTGTGCGAGACCACGGGTCCAATCCCCTGCGTGCGAGACCACGGGTCCAATCCCCTGTGTGCGAGACCACGGGTCCAATCCCCTGTGTGCGAGACCACGGGTCCAATCCCCCGTGTACGAGACCACGGGTCCAATCCCCTGTGTGCGAGACCACGGGTCCAATCCCCTGTGTGCGAGACCACGGGTCCAATCCCCCGTGTACGAGACCACCTGTCAGGTGAGCCTTTGTGTGCTTGATCATATGCGCTACTCTTTGTAGTGTAGGAAAGCAACCCATCCATATAAACATTGGCCAAATACTCGTTCAACCAGCTCCGTGTTTATGAATAAAAACCATTTTACTCACGTCTCAGAACGGCTGACATTCGAACATCTCTCGAGCAATGCTTCACTGACGACCTTCAATGTTCGAATCCCACTTCAGTAAGTAGTTGATCCACGTTCTCCAAATATAAATAACTGGGATGGGGTACCCGGGTGCTCCCGGGTCTCTCTCTCTCTCTCCCTTATCCTTTATCGAATTCCTCCCTCTTGTCTTGCCTTTCTACTGCCTGTTACCTAGCAGTTAAATAGGTACCTGGGTGTTAGTCAGCTGTCACGGGCTGCTTCCTGGGGGTGGAGGCCTGGTCGAGGACCGGGCCGCGGGGACACTAAAGCCCCGAAATCATCTCAAGATAACCTCTTACCTCTGTTTCACTTTATTCCCTCTCTCTTCCCAGTTCCCCTCACTCTCCAACTTTCTCAAACAAGGTTCCCTTATTCCATTCACCTGGGCTGTAGGAGTCTCGAACCGTGGACCCAATACGGGTGAGGGCGAAGCTCTATCGACTGGGCTATGAGTAGTCTTGATAAGGAAACTTTCCAGAAGCAAAATCCTGCTGCCAAACCGGAATTTTGGTTTCCTTGTCCTCTCCTCCTCCTCTCCTTCTCTCTCCACTCTATTTCCAGATCTTCCCTCTCTCATATTCTCCACCCTCTCCCACCCTTTCCACCTTTCTCCCAGCACTCTACCCAAACATCACCTGTCTCCTCCTCTTACGACTCTCTCCTCCTCCCATCTCTACCCTCTCTTACGTCTCAACTTTCCTCATCTCTTTTCACCTCTCCACCTGTCTCTCCCCCTCTTTCCTTCCCTCTCCCCCAGCGGGTATCTTATGTGTCATGTTATTGTGGTTGTGCATGTTTAAGCGTACTTCTCTGCCTCCATCCTCCTGTTGGCTATTGCACACTTAACATGCCTCTCGTGAAGTGACAGTTAAATCATTTAACCAAACAATCAGTCAATCGGATTGTCAGTCATCAAAAAATCAATGGATTCCAATTTATTTTATTTCTCATTTCTATTTTTATCCCTATTCCCTCACCTATATTTCTCGCCCATATTTCCTAAGCATATTTACCACCAGTGTTTTTGATGCAATAATCTTTATTTCCATCTATCCAAACCCTAACCCCAAATATATTAACAAAACCACCAAAGATCTATTTTTTCATCCTCGCGTATTCATTCTACTTCCTCCCTTTCTCTTCTACACTTTCTCTCACCATCCTCTCTCTCGCTCTCTCTTTCTTTCCCTCACAACGGAAATGCTCAGGTGTACTTATTTATTAGTACTAACCTATCAGTGTTTACGGGAACGTGAGGTCTAGCTTTTGAAGTCCCACTTACTAGCCTTGAACCCGCTGCGTTTTAATTTAACTATTCTGATTTTCAACTACTTTATCGAATCGGGCCTTAATGTTGTGGATGGAGGTGACTTCCACAACGTCTTATTTTAAAGCATTGTTGCAGGGGTACGGTGTGTGTGATCCTGTGTCGAGATATTGAGATTTTGAGTTTGGCCGTGTTTATCTGAGTATTGTTTGGCCTGGGTGTTGTTTGATTTGGTGTTGTTTGGCTTGGGTGTTGTTTAGCTTAGGTTTTGTTTAGCTTAGGTTTTGTTTGGACAAGGTGTTGTTTGGCCTGGGTGTTGATTGGCCATGGCACCGCATTTCGGAGTCGTTTCACACCAGTGCATGTGAATACTCGGCCCTTGGTTGCTCGCCCAGTTATTATCGGCAAGGTGGCCCAAGTCATTCCTTATTGGACAAGTGGGGGTTGGATCTGTAGAGCCAGCTCGTCCAGTTTCTTCCTCCATCGTGCGGAGAAAACAAGCCAAACAGAGGAAGGGAATTAGAGGTCAGTTTCCTCAGAACATGAGTTTGGTGGGTTGGAGGCCGTGTTCCACCGTCTGTAGCCGCATTTCTCAGTGGCAGCTTTGGCAAACTCATTATAAATAACTCTGAATGAAATGACTGCCAGGAATTCAGGCCTTCTCGGACGAGTCAACCAACTGTGTTTATACGGAACTGGGAGCCCCTGAATTGGGAGCCCCTGAATTGGGAGCCCTTGAATTGGGGGCCTCTGAATTGGCATATTGCCGCTCCCGCAGTTCATTCACCCGTGATGGAACCCCGTTCATAAGGCATTTCATTGAGATTAGACCTGCACGACTTGCCTTCTGGTCTTACTCTTGCAGGATGAAAAGAGTGATTTAAAATTCTCTTTCTTTGGCGACTCTCTTCACTTTTGACCACCATTGCCTCTACCACCACCACAACTATCGCCTCTACCACCACCACCACCGCTATCAGTCCCTCAGCCAGAACACGACGACAACTACTACTGATTCAATCATTTAATGCATCTGTCACTGCTACTGATACCACCTTCCCTACATCTAATTCTTCTATTACCATTACTTTTACTAAACTACTTTCACCATCACTATTAATATCAGTATTAGGTAATGGTAATGTCCTCTCACAGACGTAATAACATAGGATAAAAATCCACAATTATGTATTGGTGAACTTTATGTAAAAATTTGCACTAAAAACAATTTGGTGCAAATCTTTACATAAAATTCACATATACATAAGAGTCGGTTTTTAGCCAATATAAACCATTATTATTTCCATGATCATTATCGTAAAATATTATCACCACAAACACCATCACTCTCACCACAACTACTACCATCGCAAGTCGACATCATCATCAAGTTGTCACCGCAGACACCACAAGACCGTCATTACAATCCTCAGACTCACCACCGCCGTCAACCCCACCGTCAAGTATACCACTAATGCAACATAAATTTGACACCACAACTGCCGTCAATAGCAGCCACATATCGTTGGCGGGTTTAATGATGTGTAAGGTTTAAAGAATGCTGGCTCTAATATCTGACTTTTTGAGCAAGGTTTAAAGAATGCTGGCTCTAATAGTTGAGTTTTTGAGCAAGGTTTAAAGAATGGTTAACTCTAATATCCAAAATTTTTAGCAAGGTTTAAATAATGAGCAAGATTTAAAGAATTACTAACTCTAATATCTAACTTTCTGAGCAAGGTTTAATGAATGCTAGCTCTAATATTTGCCTTTCTTAGCAAGGTTTAGAAGGGAAGCTGGAGAAGCTCTTTGTGATAATAATATAGTTTATCGGTTATAATAACCGATATAATTATATAGGTTATAACGGTCAGGGACAATGGAGAGAAATGGTTTTGCAACGTAACATTCATAAATTTATTTGTTCAACGGTGTGGCTGGGAATGTGTTGACTTCACAGGAAGTATCTGCAATAAACGTGACGATATAAAAGCTTGCTTGCAACTCTATTATTGCAGATATATTGAGTGCTGTGACGGGGATCAGATATATTGAGTGCTGTGACGGGGATCAGATATATTGAGTGCTGTGACGGGGATCAGATATATTGAGTGCTGTGACGGGGATCAGATATATTGAGTGCTGTGACGGGGATCAGATATATTGAGTGCTGTGACGGGGATCAGATATATTGAGTGCTGTGACGGGGATCAGATATATTGAGTGCTGTGACGGGGATCAGATATATTGAGTGCTGTGACGGGGATCAGATATATTGAGTGCTGTGACGGGGATCAGATATATTGAGTGCTGTGACGGGGATCAGATATATTGAGTGCTGTGACGGGGATCAGATATATTGAGTGCTGTGACGGGGATCAGATATATTGAGTGCTGTGACGGGGATCAGATATATTGAGTGCTGTGACGGGGATCAGATATATTGAGTGCTGTGACGGGGATCAGATATATTGAGTGCTGTGACGGCGATATAAAAAAAATAATAAAATTATCTTACGAGTTGGAAGATCTTTTCAAATAGAGCTGAAAATATCACTGAAAATCAAGGCTTTCTTGTGCAATAAAGTAAAAGAAGAACAATTAAAAAAGTGGTTGTAATAACCTTCCTATGATAGCTTTTCTCCATCTCAATTATTCCATCCCGAGTAAAAAAAATCATTGACCCAATAAACCAGATAATCCAGACATCTTATTAATAAATTTGCATCTACTAATAACACTCACTATTCTTCCAGTCCCACTTTACCCCTGTTTATTATTCACACATCAATTAACCTCCGTGTAATGGAAAGCAAGATTTTACACACATTTGTGTTCCCTCTAGCCTCAGCCCCGAGGAGAAAAGAAAATCTAATGTCGCCACTTTTAGTAAAGTTTTGCATTTCCTTTGTGGACGTAAGTAGTGAAGTGAAGCGGCCAAGTAGACACAGAACGCGTTTTGGGAAGAGTTATTTTAGCACCTTTATTATTTGATCTGCTTGAGTGCAGATAAACGTTTGAAGGAAATGGCGCATACATGACTTACTGTGGTATTGCGTCTCACTCTTATCTCTGGTTGAAATTGAGAGAACATTTTTGCATTCACTTGTGAATGAAATGACTCTTTGTTGGGTATTTAGAGAGAGAGAAGAGTGCAACGTGCAAAATACCTTATTTTATGCATATTAAGCAAAAGAGAGAAACATTTTGCAGAGAATAAGCCACACTAACGTGGCTGACACAACTCACACATAAACTAGAATTAGAGTCACGACGTTTCGCCTGGACTCATATGAAACATTATCTTGAACTGCAAGCGCGCAGTGCTCCAAGAAGCAGGAAGGTTCAGGCGTGGGAGGAGTCTGCATCACTGCATCACCTTCCTCACTCTGCACACTGAAAAGTGTGTGGCTTCTTCGACGTTATCAACCAGGAGGCCTTCTGTAGTGTTGCAAGGGTCTTGAAATGTAACAAGAGACTTTGAATAAGACATAAGACTTAGTCATCTCGGCTGAGAAAAGAAAGATTCTGAATCGGCGTCCACTTAGGAAGAGTGTTCTTGTTCGCAAGATGCAGCTGGAGAATGGCTTTCACCTTGAATATGTAACCTGATTCAACTACCTATGCTTTAAGGTCCCTCTGTGCGGCCATGTTCAGAGAGGATCGTCAATGAGAAAAAGAGATTGAAGGCTGTCAAGGCTGTAGATGGCTATCACATCGTCTATTGTGCAAATGTGAGAATTGCAAAAATAACGTTTCTTTCAAATAATAGATGATTAATAGATTATGCTTAAGCTTAGCTGCATAATTCTGTCAGCAGAATTATTCACATAATACGTCACTCTGTAATTATGAATGACAAAAAATTCGGAACTGATATAATTCTATTGCCCATAATCAAAAAATGTGTAAGTATTTAATTTAAAATGAGATACTACCGTAAATCTTAACTAAATATCACAAAGTTTACATTCTGTAGGTTGTTTTTGCACATGATTGTAAACTTTCCACCGACGCTCATTGGCTGGTTGTGGGGTGCATGATTAGTAAATATATAACTGGCTAACCACATACATAAATGACTTGGTTTAGAGACTATTGTGGTCCAGATCTTGAACCAGTTGTTTCTTAAAAAGCTAATAATATATACGTTAATTACTGTAGCTAGTTTATCAGATTGTAACTTACTTAGCTAAATGATTATTTTACTTCAGTTCCTGAGCCCATTATATGCCTCTGTAACATATTCCACTGCCGTTCACGGGATGGGTATTGGGTGCATAATAAATAAAAAATTAAGTGAAGGTATACAACAACCTTCACAACTGTATCATGCTTCTCCCCCTCTCATACGCGCGTTCTGCTTCCATCAGCTGTTTCAGAGCGGTAGGCATGTTCCAACATCTTCCCCATCACAGGAATTAGTGGAATGCCTGGAGGAAAGGAAGGCTTTGAGGGAGCGCCTGGTGGGAAGGAAAGGGCTGGGAGGGAGAACATGGAGGGAAAGTAAGGGCTGGGAGGGAGAGAGAGAGACTGGAGGGGTGGGAGTGGAGGATGGCCAAGCGCTCTCTTGATAAACAAGATAAAATCACTCCCAGAATATATTGGTTTGTCTCTCTCAGTGCCTGACATATTGGCCTGGTATTTGATTGATCATATTCCAGTCCACTCGTATTGGCGTGTGTGTGTGTGTGTGTGTGTGTGTGTGTGTGTGTGTGTGTGTGTGTGTGTGTGTGTGTGTGTGTGTGTATTTTCACCATTCAGTGCTTGCTTAATAGCGTCTGTGCAAAAGGGAGGTCTAGTTGCTGGACCCTACCTCTTAGCTAAATACATATAGTGCCATTAAATCTCTCGTAGTTGGTTTTAAATCAGGTATGTATTGAGCATCCACTTTTCTATTTTAGTGCATTGTACTTGCTTTTCACCCCTAATGCATAACAACATTTTCCTGCATCTGGCTCATTCACGTTCCATCACACAACAACCTATCCAAATGTCTAGACCGGGAGTTCCAAATAATGAAGATGTACGTGCCTTGTTTTTCGATTCTTTTAGTTGCTCTACCTCTGTCATTCCCCGTTGTACCTCGCCACTGCAGTTATCTTGAAGCTCACCAGTAAAGTTTACCGCCTTCACTCCAGCATCAGTTGCTGTTTTTTGCTGTTTTTATACCGTTTAAGATCTTTCAGCTTTATGGTTGAGTCTCCTTGCGTGTCGCGTTTGATACTTCGCGTACCCACTCGCAAATTTTCCTTCGGGCAAAACGGCACTCTAAATCACTTTACCTGAGATGCATTTGCCTCTGTTTTCAAAGCACAATAGAGATAAAAGAAGCTCTGACAATTTTCATCTCACGGTGTTAAAAAGGAGAATTATCAAGATAAGTTAACCGGTGATAAGAGCTGACCTCCACTGACATAAGCTGCATCTTGCTGGACCTGAATCCTAAGCTAATTCATAATAATAATTCACTGGTAACACAAGCGGCCTGTTTTCCATCCTCGTAGCATCGATGACACACCCTGACCCATCCCTAGTACCCTCAGTAGCTCACCCTGACCCCACCCTTTGCACAATAGCTCCTAGACCCCTAAGGGGAACTTCAGTTCGCCCTTGAGGATCAAGTGGTTAAGTCGAGCCAAGACACTGAAGTAAGTTGTGAGCAGCCAGATCCCCCCAGGATTACGTTCCGGGACCCGCATACTCCGGCCCTACTCCAGCACCAGCTTCCTCCTGGTCACCGTGGTCGTTGGGGTGGTAGCTGCTTGGGTTGATAGTGTTGCTGTTGCGGCTGCTACTGTTGCTTCTCAGGCTGCTACTGTTGCTGCTGCGGCTGCTATTGTTCCTGCTGCGGCTGCTATTGTTGCTGCTGCGGCTGCTATTGATGCTGCTGCTGCTGCTACTGTTGCTTCTCAGGCTGCTACTGTTGCTGCTGTGGCTCCTACTGCTGCTGCTGCTGCGGCTGCTATTGTTGCTACTGTTGCTTTTCAGGCTGCTACTGTTGCTTCTCAGGCTGCTACTGTTGCTTGTCAGGCTGCTACTGTTGCTGCGGCTGCTACTGTTGCTGCTGCGGCTGCTACTATTGCTGCTGCGGCTGCTACTGTTGCTGCTGCGGCTGCTACTGTTGCTGCTGAAATGAAAATATTGTGTCATATTATGTGGTATCATTAATTCCTAGCTCTTTCCTGTTTTAGAGATGATGCCCCAATTTTAAAAATTGTAGGCAGTCAGAAGGAAACCTTCTCTAACGAGCGGACAATCTCACTAATATATGATAAGCAAAAAAGGTTAGTAACAGCCTTCCAAAATATGTCAAATTTCTTCCAATTAGATTAACATAATAACTTGTTTAAATAATTCCTAATAGTTTGTTTAGTAATTAATAATAAAAAGTCGTAATTTAAAACTCGAAATATGTTCAATCACCTTGAATTCGTCTCAAAAATAGCCCTCAAGAGTCATATTTCCAATAAACATCGTATTTTGAAAACTGCAGGTGGATTTGGGCAAAATAGGACAAATCGCCGTTTTTTACTAATTTCCATATTTTCGGTAAAAAAAGACGTAATTTAAAACTCCAAATATATGGAGTTGACATGGTGGAAAATTTAGTTGACTGTGGATTGAGTTGACTGTAGGTCAAGTAACCAGCATGAAATAGGCGGTTCTTATGATGGTATATTCTCTTCTAGGATGAGTTGCGTTACCCAATTTTGTTATGGTTGAATGAACACTCATAGGATGAATGGCGCAGGAATTTAAACTCCGCTGGCAACCAAATATTGTTCTCTGGGATGGTATGTTTACTCAAAGAACAACTGGCACTGCTCAGTATTGCCGTATAACTGTTTATTCAGTCACAGAATGACACTACCCAATACTGTCGCAATAGCGGTCTATAAACTCACAGAAAGTGTGGAACTTCCTTATACTCTCCTCACGGCATTACGTATGACATAAGTTGATGTCAAATGTTATTCTTCTGTCGAAATTTGACAGTTTGAGACAGTTTGAGCGAAAGCGTGACACTGGGAACGAGGGTGTGATAGCGTGAGGCTGTAACAGCGAGAGTGAAGGAGTGACAGCGAGGGTGAGGGCGTGACATCGAGAGTGAGAGCGTGACACTAAAAGTAAGGGCGTGACTCTGAGAGTGAGGGCGTGACAGCGAGAGTGAGGGTAGCGTGAGTGACAAGAGCCCACAGGACCACTAATCATACATGAGGTAGCCTCATCCCAGTAATTTTCCTGGTGGCCGTCATGCTCTGGCAGGACGCTGTTATTCCGTGTAATTACTTAATCTTCAGTCGTGATTCAAATCTGACAAACGTATGATTTTTCTTTTCTCCAGTTTTTCCTTCAATAATTAAAAAAAACAATGGACCGTATAATAAAAATATGGTTATATGCTTACATCACACAATGTGATACTGGGCGTAAGGAATGAGAACAAAAGCCGAACATGCATTGTCCTAAATTGAGATTTGCTGGAAATCAAAGTCTTGCGTGTATTCCCAGAGCCAGACCGCCTTCCAGGATTTTTGCCCAGTTAGCAGACAAGGTCAAGCGAGCTCTGGAATTCTGGTCACGATCGGGAAGCTCTTTGCACTGTGGCGAAGGAACGAGTCAAGTTCGAGAAAAATAAACGGGGCGGTTCCATATAGTTATGGCTTCAATTACACCTTAAAGCAATTGGATACAGCTTGTGCTCAAGTACTCAGCACAGCAAGAGAAGCAAGCAATGAGTAACCTCCCCTCTCAACAGCCTCCTCTTCCCTCCGTAGAGGAAAACACACACTCCTCAGTGATTATGGAACCTCGTTTACTGAGTGCAGTATTCTGACGGTGCGCGGTGGGAAACATTTTTAGCTCATGGATATATGAGGGTAAACGCAGCATGGCGGGGTACAGTCCTGTGCTGGCACTGCACCTGGGAACTGTTCATGTTGTCAGCATAACAGATTTATGAACGGGAGTTTTCAAATAAGGTAGAAAACACATGCTGCGGTTCAACGGGAGGAAGGGATGAGGTGGAACTCCCGCACCCATACACGCACCCACGCATGCATGCACGCACACACACACACACACACACACACACACACACACACACACACACACACACACACACACACTTAGTTGTACTCACCTGGCACAACTAGGTGAGTACAGCTAAGTGAGTACAACTAGGTGAGTACACACACACACACACCCAACCAAATGTAATGTAATGAAGATAGGTGTAGGGAGCAGGAGGCCAGATACAAGGTATCATCTGGGAGAGGAAATTCTTCAGGAGTCAGAGAAGGAAAAAGACTTGGGGGTTGATATCACGCCAGACCTGTCTCCTGCAGCACATATCAAGCGGATAACATCAGCGGCATATGCCAGGCTGGCCAACATACGAACGGCATTCAGAAACTTGTGTAAAGAATCATTCAGAACTTTGTATACCACATATGTCAGGCCAATCCTGGAGTATGCAGCCCCAGCATGGAGTCCATATCTAGTCAAGGATAAGACTAAACTGGAAAAGGTTCAAAGGTTTGCCACCAGACTAGTACCCGAGCTGAGAGGTATGAGCTACGAGGAGAGACTACGGGAATTAAACCTCACTTCGCTGGAAGACAGAAGAGTTAGGGGGGACATGATCACCACATTCAAGATTCTGAAGGGGATTGATAGGGTAGATAAAGACAGTCTATTTAACACAAGGGGAACACGCACAAGGGGACACAGGTGGAAACTGAGTGCCCAAATGAGCCACAGAGATATTAGAAAGAACTTTTTTAGTGTCAGAGTGGTTGACAAATGGAATGCATTAGGGGGTGATGTGGTGGAGGCTCACTCCATACACAGTTTCAAGTGTAGATATGACAGAGCCCGATAGGCTCAGGAATCTGTACACCTGTTGATTGACGGTTGAGAGGCGGGACCAAAGAGCCAGAGCTCAACCCCCGCAAACACAACTAGGTGAGTACAACTAGGTGAGTACACACACACACACACACAATTAGAATGCATTAATAAGTGAAGGTAGTGAAGTTAGCCACCACACAGTTTTAAACCCAGATAAGAGAGTAGCCAAACAGACTGTAATTCTTGTAGATTATCATAAATTAACAACATTCCTAAAACTTTGTTAAACTACGTCAATTCTATATGAACAGACATTTATTAATGCAGTTTTTGGATTAGAATTTGGAAACTAATTTGATATTTTGTTAATGTTACTGTTCACTTAAGATATATTTAATGGTGCCAAATCTACATAGAAACATACAAACCTACCGTCCTACATGGGAATCGAACGCGGAACATTTCAGTTGAGAACTCTCTGCTTTGCAAGTTAGACGGGAGACAGTGTACTGACGTAATACTAGGATACCGTCCACCTTCCTTATACCATTAATAAAGACATTTAGTATACCTGGACTTTATTGAGGTAAATATGTGTAAGATTTTAAGGAGAAAAATTACTGGATCTTAATCTCATGAACGAAGGAATTTAAACTCCGCTGGCAACCTAAATGAGGGTTTTGTTTACAGAGTAACAACTTGATGAGCCTCTTACAGCATGTAGCCAACCCTCTTAGGTCTGTATAGCTGAAAGTCTCCGAACGAATGTATACGGGAGTCGGCCTTAAAGACGCATCCATTTCAGTCCCTTAATCTGTGGAAACACTTCACCTGTGTCATTTTTATTGCAGGTGTAATCAAGCATAATGACCCAAGGGGATGAGGGGGCAGGAAGGAGGATGCACGATCTGGGCTGAGAAAAGGGCGGGTGTTCACTTAGATGAACACTAAGCTTAGTTGTGAACACCGATTGCTGAACATACTTTATTGAATGATTGTTGCCGCCGCAAGCGGCTAGTTTATTGCGCATCTCGTACGCATCTTGTGAGCGGTAGCGCAAAAAAAGGTGGATTACAGAGGGCACAAAATGTGTTATTCAGACTTCAGAGGGAACTTTTTACATTAACATTAACATGAAGAACAAGAAGATGAATTCACATTTTAGCATGTTAAAAACTTTTTTACACGAATTACCTTGATTCAAGGTGCAGGGAGGTTCTGCAACGATTATAACATTATGCAACATGGGGGAAGCGAATGCTTTTCTCCCATGAACAAATCCACAAGGGGCGTGACGAGGATTCGAACCTGCGTCATGGAGCATCCAAGACACTGCCTTAATCGACTGAGCTACGACATGAGCTATTTCCCTCCATGTTTCACCCATGCAGGAAGAATTGGTGTAGTGTCTTGTTGCGGTGGCCGTAGCTGTGATAGTAATAGGAGTTACAGTGGTGAGTAGTTTTTGAAATTTGTTGAATTTCTCTTCCTCGTTAATCATATGGTTAATGGGTTTCATCAACTGGTTTTTATTTACATTTTTTGTCAGGGGTGCGTGTCGGAGTTACTGCATGTTTCAACCTGTTATCACTCACTCTCTCTCTCTCTCTCTCTCTCTCTCTCTCTCTCTCTCTCTCTCTCTCTCTCTCTCTCTCTCTCTCTCTCTCTCTCTCTCTTTCTCTCGCACGTCACGTGCCGCTCTCATCCACCATCACATCACTTCCTCTTACCAATAAAATGCACATGGACGAGCTCGTTGACAATTATTTTTATTTGTCAGCAAATACAAATAGTTTGTATTGTGTGTACACAAGTTCGAAAAATATATTTATATTTTGCGGTCCTAGCTTGAGGGTTGCCAACGAACACTACTGAAATCTTATTTCATATTTTTTTTTCACTGTTGGTTTTTGTTTTTATCTTTCGTGTTGATCTACTTGACGACACGTCTGCCTCGGTCTTTGCCTAGAATGTAAACAAAAGTTATTAGCAACGTGTGAACTACAAGGTCTTAACTCCTTGAATTAGATTCCCGAAAACCTATCTAATTTCGTTACAGAGTTTAGCATCTTTCATTGTAATTTTTTAAGCATTATTATATTTTAATTTAACATCATGCATGAAATTAGCGTCTTGAATGTTCTCTTTAAGTCAATCCTTGTACTGCATCAACTTCCAGATTTCGAGTTAGCACAACTAGGTCAATTTCGAGTCAAACCCATTGTATTGGGTTTGACTCCATTGCCAGTTTGAAATTCTCCTCCAAGTAAGGAGTTAGCCTCCTCTACCTCTTTCATACAGGAAGTTAGCCTTCACTGAACTTCTGAATCTTTACAATAGATACCAAATTCACTTATGTAAGATTGAGGAAATAATTGGGTAATAGGAACCATAATATTAATCGATTTATATTAAACATAAACTTAGATATCGAGATGTATATTACGACAAGAACAAATTAGTGTTTTAAAATTAAATCAAATGACGTGAGATGTATGAAATGTAAATTTAATATAACTTAAAGATGCAAACAGAAATTGCTACTTAGTTTTTAAATAAATATCTTACTTTCGAGATGAACAATGTACCTAAACATTTAAAAAATAATTTATGAATAATGAAGCCAGCTTGGATGTCAAAAATGTTTAACATAATTAACCGAGCGAGACAAAAGATATACATAAAAACATTGATAAATCAGTTTATTTTATCTAACTTTAAAGTATATGATGGAGCCAACTGAATTAACCTTTATTGTAGCATGCAGTACGAAGTTTTAAAAAAAATGCGTTCAAATTCCATTTTAAATTTACTTGTAATGTTATTGTTTGTTTCGCATATATTACATGCAAATGTTAATTTAGAAAATATTGATTATGCAAATTACACAAGACTACATAGATGATTCAGGATATAGCTGAAACATAGCTAAGGATAATAGAGTTATAAATTACTCTACATTGTAACCAAGTTTAGGAAATTCATTGAAAATACGAAAACAATAACAAAGTAAGCTAAACCGTAGGTTCCATATTGGTGTGCATCAGTGGCTTGTTTTGTTGCAATACATTCAAATATATCGGAATATAAACAGTTAATAACGATTCCAGTTATTGATAAGGATTCTAACAACTGATAGTGATGCAAATATCAATATACATCAAAATTCATTTGTTGGGTAGAAAAAGTTACGTTAATGAAGACGCCAACAGCAATTCCTCCGACTCGCTTAAGAACAAAGAAAGGCTAAATTCCAACAAATCAACAGTAACAGATCAGCCACCCGACAAGGACTTGTTAAGTCTTAAGTACCAACAAGCGTTTACAGTAACTTTAGAATTTAAGAAGTCATTAGAGATGACTCCAAATAACCAAGTGAACATTTTGAAGCTTGCACAGTTCAATACTTGGAAGTTGAATGCGTGTTTACAAGACCTCCCATAATCATTATTGTCAACCGTTTCATCCCTTTCTGTCAATCTTCTCTAAACCCTCTTTCAACATTCTTTCAGCGTTGCCTTTGCAACTGGTTCCTTCTTTCCCTACCCTTGCTTCGTCTGTCCTTCCTCTCTCACCTGTCCTCCTCTTCTTCCCTGTCTTCCTTCTCCTCCTTCTCCTACCTATCCTTCTCCTCCTCCTCTGGCCTGTTCTCTTCCTCTCTCAACCTGGAAAAAATAAAGTGTAAACAAGTCATTGTAGAAAAACTCATGCATTGTAACGCGTGGCGAAAACAGTCAGATATTCAGACAATTACTCTTTGTTAATCCGGGTGTTCAGTCAATTGTTATACCGGGTGTTCAGTCCGTTGTTATACCGAGTGTTCAGTCTGTTGTTATACCATGTGCTCAGCACCCTCCACTTTCTGAACTACAGACATATGCAACATGTACAAGTTGTTTACACCTGAGAAAAAAAGCGGATAAGCTAATGAACTAAATTTTTTTGTTGTAGAATTCTGAGCAGGGAATGTTTTAATTTCATATTTTATATACTGTGACTACAACAACGGTATGTGAACATCATCTATATCGTGGACTTTGTCCATATACGCAGCTGGCGCTCAGGGCTCACAGCTGGGACCCGGAGCTTACAGCTGGGGCCCGAAGCTTATAGCTGGGGCCCGGAGCTTATAGCTGGGACCCGGAGCTTACAGCTGGGGCCCGAAGCTTATAGCTGGGGCCCGGAGCTTACAGCTGGGGCCCGAAGCTCATAGCTGGGGGCCATCACCTCGTACGTGGTATCTGGAGCTAACAGCTGGTGCCTGGAGCCCAATCGTGATCATGGAAAATATGGATTTTTATACATTTTGGTTCCCTAATCGTCATTTATACAAAAGGCTCCTGACTCCGGCAAGACAGCAGACATAAAGTCGCAACACCCGGCATGATTTTATGTATCTCTTGAGAGCAATATGAAGGAGAAATGCTGTGCCTTTCATGGATCCTTTGGCGCAGTGATAAGAGCAGCCGGGTCACGGTTGAAAAATCCCGGGTTCGATTCCCGTTTACGCAAATTTTCCTTTTCAGCTGATGTCTTAGACCGTAAACAGAGACCATGGAGTGAGATAATAAATTATTTGTCGCATCAATTGCCTGAAATAAGGGGACATGATAAATAGTTACATGAAACATAAATGGCTTCAACACGTCACAATTTGACAATCGACTACAATATAGTGAGTAATATAAGGATTATTCTCGATCACAATCGATCATTATATAAAAAAAGAGAATAATCAGACTCACCTTCACTTACTGAGAATTTAACTCACTCATTTCTCTACGGTCTGAATGTAAAATATATAATCATAAAAAAGGATAATGATCACCAAAATAATGATAAATATTTCTGATCAATCCTCCAAGTTAACTCTCCAATTAAGCGGATATTTTATGAGAAGTTTTCAACTTTTTTCCCTCTACATTTCCTTTAAAAATAAAGGAACAGCGGAAGGCCTTTTGGCCTTATGCCTTTATTACGGCCTTTTGGGTCACACAAGCCAATTCTATTTATGCCCACCCAAACTCCTTGACATACATGTCCATCCCACGTGTGAGCCTGTTCCATATATCAATCATCGCATTTCCAAACCGGCATTTACCTAGGTCGTTCCTGAATCTAAACTAATCTAGTTCATATACATTTTTTCATCGTATATTTTGTTTTGATATATTTAACATCTAAATAATTCCATTTTCATCTATTCGTATAATTCAATCTTGATTCCTATTGCTCTTCTTTCCAAAGAATGTAAATTAAACTGTTTTTCAGTCTTTGTTCGTATGGAAGGTTTGTAATTCCTGGGACTAACATTCTTCTCTGTACAAGTTCATGTGAATTTATGTTCATCTTCAAGTATAGTGACAAGAATTTAAACTGCATAATCTCCACAAAATTTTAACTTTATATATATATATATATATATATATATATATATATATATATATATATATATATATATATATATATATATATCATTCTGCATGCAGGATTCGACTTAAATTTGAAAAATTACTCTCCACCACCACATTAATCGACCTCCTAATTTCTATACGTTATTGAGGTCATTCAAATTACCAATATAAGTGTGTATTTTTTTTTGCGTGAATATGTTGCCTACAATATTAAATAAAAAAAACACATATTCACAACATTGTCATCAGCAACTACGAATTTCCCAGAATTCCAGATCCATCATCCATGCTTCAGTAGGTAACAAACACCACACCTCGTCCAACACCATTACGAATCTCAATTGTATTGTCACAAGCTTTCACAGTATAATTGGATCACGTGTCTGTTCCAAGAGGATCGAACCCCGAGTCTCCACATTCAATACGCGAATATCTCTCCCTGGCGCCTGAACCGGACAATTCCTTTACCTTAGGGGAGGAGAGTGGGAGAAAAATCAAAGGAGGCGGTGAGGGAGAGAGACTCTTGATTCAAGAGAGAAAATAAGGCAGAAGAAAATGGACAGGAGTCGGACGGAAGTTGGGATTAATCTCTCATTCCGTTAGTATTCTAACCTCTAGTTAGTATTTTATCACTTTAAAACTATTATTTTGATAGTATTAATTATAATGTATCCAACAATTAGTATGATGTTCTAATAATATTCTTTCTAATACTCTATCCTTTATTCCGGCCACGAAGATGTCTAGCCTCGCTCCTCACTCAAACCCAGTTGAGAGAATTGGGATAGGGAGAGGCTACGGGCTGTATGATTGAACAGTCGATGGTGGGGCAGTGGTAACACCCTCCCCAAGCCTCGCCAACAATTTGGTTTAGGTTCGAGCCTTGGCCGGGTAAGGCTAACCATCAGCTATGGAAAGAAGAAGCTCTGCTACTGACAGAAGTCATCTGTTGAAAATGAGTATAACAAGCTTTCCTTAATTTTAATTTTAACGTACTGCGTTTTCAACATTGGTATTTTCTCAAATAAAGTTTAATATTATTATATACTAGAGCATGTTGAAAAGTTAGACTTAAGTTTGGTTTGGGTTGGTAGTTAGGTTCTGTTGGTCATTTATTGGCATTTGCAGAACGTGAATGAGGCATTTGGAGAGTGAGTCGCGTGTAAAGTGCTTTTGATTCATTAACACGGTGTTAAGTGGCCGGATTAAGGAGCATTTTACTTTTGTTGATGAGCAATCCGTCCTTAGACCGGGCTCGTCAGAGTGGCGGCAGAAACCCAGAGTCGCATTCATCAATTTTAACACACTGTGCATTAAAATTTGGTTTATTCTCATACGAAATTGGTTATTATATATTAAATTTCTAGGTAAAGCTGGGTAGTTTAGGTTAAGAATTTAGGTTCTGTTAATGATTATTTGAATTTGAAGTATGTGGGTAAAGCAGTTATAGCATTGCGATTCGAACAGAGGTCGTCAGCGAAGCACTATTCGAAAAATGTTCGAACGTTATCAGCTGTGAGTCGTGAGTAAACCATTTTTCATTCATAAACACAGGGGGGGGGGGGGGGGTTGGCGTCTGGATTAACGAGTATTTGCTCTTTGTTTATGTGGACGGGCTGTGATGAGGACAGGCTGGAGGACAGGTTAAAATATGCGAAGCTCATGTTGGTTCGAACCGAGGACTGAGGCTTCGGAGACCCATGACGTGACTGTAGGAAAATATTTTAATTATTTGTTTTATTTTCTGAATTGTTAGTCAGTCTGGGCACATACGGATAAATCCATAGTCATATTTCTGTCCATATATCGTTAGAAAAAAGTATATTTACAATCTTATTTGTAATCTACGTGCATTAACAGGGGTCCTGGGACCTTTGTAGGTACAAACATAAAAAGAACAAATCCACAAGAGCCGTGACGAGGATTCGAACCTGCGTCCGGGAGCATCCCAGACACTGCCTTAACCGACTGAGCTACGACAGGGTTAAATGGGTTGAAACCGAAGTTCTACTGAACTTACTGAACTTACTTACTCAGGTTCGAATCCTCGTCACGGCCCTTGTAGATTTGTTCATTTGATGCATCACGTTAGTGTGATCTCTGTGTGTAGGTACAAACATGTTCCCTCATTTTGTAGGAAATCTAGCAACACTCAAAAGTGCACAAATGTGCCCCTCCAAAGTTTGCCCTTAAGTTCTCTCCTACAATATAATTCTTTTCCCCTACAGTGTACAAATCAATCCCTTCACTGATCACTATAAGTCCACTCTCCTCCCACCACCATCTCTTTCATTGTACAAACACGTTCCCAACATTATACAAACATGCACCGCACAGTACTCAAACCAGCTTAACACACTGTAAAGTGTTCCTCCAGTGTACAAGCTTTAGCCGTCACACTGAGCTTGACAGTGTGCCAATACTGTGGCCACTATAGCGTAGTCTGCTTCTAATTTGCACTAATTTCCAGGACCCGATTCACATCCCATCTTTCAAGCTGTCAGGACGGCGCTAATTGAAGTAATTTATAATTCAGTTAATTTGCATATGTGATTAATGAGAATGCAAGTAAAATGCTATAGATTCGCCTTCCCGGTACAAATAAGTAGGAAGATAGTGTGATCGCATTTGTGTGTGTGTGGGCGTCTACACGCGCGTGTGTGTTTGGACTTTACTAACTGTATGCGAGTGCTATCATAATTGTGTGTATGTATGTGTGTGTGCACGTGAACGTGTGTGCCTGCATCTAAGTATTAATTTAATAATTAATTGAATGTGTGTTAATTGCGTGTGTGTCTACGTTTGTGTGTTTGTAGGTACTTGTGTAATTGTATGTGCGTGTTATAAATACAGCTTGACGAACACACACACACACACACACACACACACACACACACACACACACACACACACACACACACACACACACACACACACACACACATCCAGCTGACTGATTTGAAAAACTGTCATTACGACCCAAGCATTCAACGTTCCTTCCTAGATTCCAAAATTGTGATGCCAAATCCAAAGTTACCAGATCGTTGTCAGTGACCCACATGGCATAACAGTCCTTTCAGTTTATGTCCTGTCTCTACATATATGACAATAGATCTTGTCTACTCGGATATTAGCGCATCAGTGGAAGTAAAAGGGAGCGGAAAGGGAATGTTAGCACCTGGTAACGAAGGAGTATTTCGAAGAACCTGTTTACGAAGTATTAGGATATAGTAACGAGGGGTCTCCGGCCGCGAAAACGAGATGTTTGGTTCTAGTACCGAAGATATAAGAGCCTAATTATCAAGTTTGTCATAGCAAGGAATCGTGCGTGTCCTGGCTTGATAACGAAGCTGTTATCCCTTGATAACTAGAATATAGAGACTGACACAAACGATATTGAGGCTACAAGTTTCTAAGAAGAGCCTTCAAGTTAAAGAAACTTCAATGAATACACAATTTCTTGTTGGCAAAGTTGGCAAACCCAATATTCCTCTGTCAGAGTCAGATGGAGGGATTACCTCTCCTTGGGAATGGTCAGGAATGGGAATGGTCCAGGCCAAAGTAATATGATATTCGGCATCATGCCATTCGAATTCCTTCTCACATAAAATATCCATATTCTCTGAAACCATGATCAATAGTATCGTCATGTTCTGTATTAAATATTCATTTGGGACTGATTAAATTAATCAATCCCAGAAATTATTGTAGTTTCCCTGAAATCATTATTTTTTTGTAACATGAGAAAGCGTTTTATCATACTGTTAAACTACAACAGTACTTAAGTATAATATATTTGTAGATAGATGTATCATATGTAGATGGGATCCGTGCTACAAGTGGGGCATCGGTGAACACCTCACACCCATGTGTAGTGACGGAAACATGTGTGCTAAGGAGGAACTTAGCACACATGTTTCATGTGTGCTAAGCACGCATGGAGCACACTTAGAACTAAGTGTGCTCCACTAGAGGAACATCGTCTGACGCAAGGGAACACCTCACACCTGCGTATTACTGGAGCCAGCCAGCCCGTCTTCCTAATAGAGCGTCGCATTTTAATGCATATTTAATCTAGGGACAAAAATCGTCGTACCAGAAAATGGTTGTGGCTCGCGAAAAAATCGACATACTGTCCTGTTTTCTGTTTTGGGTCCTCAAGTATGTTAGGATAGGGAACTTTCGTACGGGAGTTTCTTGACGTTGGGAGGACGGACTGCAGGAGCATCGTGAAAGCTGGGAACATATTGTGTAGGACGTGGAGATCCGGTCAGATTAGTTAAGGTTAGGTCGCGCTGCACTTTGACCGACGTACAAGGGAAACATACTTTCAGCGAGAATACTTCCTGTCGCAAAAGTTTGAAGGTTCAAGACAGTCAGAAATTTAGGCGCAAATAATTTATAATTTATTGTGACGGGGGACAGGAAGCTAGAGAGTATTCATACACTTTTTTGGCTTTGACATGGAGACTAAGAAGCGCGGGAAGTAGAAAAACAAAAAACTTTATCAACTCTCGAGAAATATTAAGAATCAATTGTGGGCATCTTATGTTATCGACATTTAAAACACTCTTTTTAATCATTTTCATTCTTCTGTTCTGTCGCTGTTGACGTAAATGAAATTAAGTAGTCAGACAAGTTTGAGAACAGTTAATTATTCTATATCCACAAAAATGTATAATGTTTTATAACAATGTTTCTCATAGTCAGTACTTCTCTGCCTTTCATGAACGAGACTGACTGGTAATGTTCTATGCCTCGTACAGGCAGGCATTATATCAAGCAAGCAGGTATTATGACAAACAGGTAGGATAGCAGGACAGAACAAACACAAACAGTATTATAATCCATTACTGTAGTCAGAGTAAGACTTTTTCAGCATCTAACAATTATGTCACCGATGACACTCAAGAAATAGCAGCTGGAGATCTTCTAATTAACCTTCAACAATTAATACAATATCAACATCAGAGGGTTAAACCAGCATCACTATATTCCACAAGAGCAGAGCCCAGCTGATGCGGGAAAATGAATGAGATGACCTTTGGAGACTCGCTGACAAGCTGAATAACGCAAATTCACAATCACCGACACACTTGGCAGTTAATGACACAGTGACACATACAGTTATACATCATTACACAAACACGCCAGTAACGAGTAAACTCAACGAAGAAGATGAAAGACTAATGTCACCTTTAAGAGACAAGGGCGCGATAGGTGCTTTAGCCAATATTTTGATAGACAATGACCAGAGACAAGAGTGGATGATATACAGTGAGCAAAGAACACAATGTATATACAAGCGAGCAATGAGAATTTTGGAATTTGGAGAGCGATGGAGAAGCATTATGTGAGTGGAAACGTCTAATGTACCAGCCTAAACTGATCCATAGCTACATAAGACAAAAAATTGTTAATGACTAGGCAATACGGCCACAAGAATAAGGGACTGACTAAACCAATAATGATAAAGTTTGCAAAGAAAGACAAAAACTTTAAAGAACACTTAAAAATGAAACTTTAACTGCCTCTAGATCACAGCTCATTGCTGCAATAAACACCCCCTACACGATTCACCGAAATTGAAAGGACACCAGAAGAACAAATAGAGGCATTGGAAGGGATGAAATTCTGAGGAACAAGCAAGATCCCACTGCAGATATTAATAAAAGCATCAAAAGTACTTTTCACATACTAGTACTTTGCATTCGCATGTAATCGAATGCAAAAAAAATTAAGTACTTCGAACAAAATGATGTACCACAAAGTTCTGTCCTGGAGTTCATTATATTTTTAATATATGTGAACTGTTTTATCGAAGAAATGTCTTCAGTGGAAGAGAAAATAAATAGATGAAACATGATCACGCCATACAAAATACTCAGAATAGACAGAACTGACAAAGACTATTTGGCGATGGTAGCACACGAATACGGACTCAGATGGAGACTAAATACCCAACTGTGCTGCAGATATATTTAAAAGCTTGTGCAGTCTGAATAGTGATTAAATTCACTGCATTAAATATAAAAGTTGTGGAGGCAGACGTCATGTGCAGTGATGCAACAATTGACTCACAGCATGACGCAACCTCCTCTGATGTACACACAACCATTGACACGTCCGTGACACCAATAATTGCCCGCTACCACCACTAGTAGTCCACCTCGGTCAACTGGTGGGTATGCGGCCATTAGAAGCTCAGAGAGTAACGACGTTAGCACAAATTACGCTGCTGGTTTTGACTCAATTATGACGTCAGCCCGAAGGGAAATAATCACATCAGGATTGATTGCGTTTTGGGAAATCCGAATCTCCAAGGATTTAGCATTCAATCCCACAGACTAAACTTGTATTGATGGCAGAGAACGCGGTGGAGGGCATACCGCTAGTATGAGAGGGATATTCCTGTACAATGTTATCTGCCGGATTCAGTACATTAGATACTATGGGATTAAAACTTACAACTTTAGAGGAGAACCACATGACATTATCAATCGTGAGGTGGCTTACTTGGCGACACACATACACACACACACACACACACACACACACACACACACACACACACACACACACACACATACACACACACACACACACACTATATATATATATATATATATATATATATATATATATATATATATATATATATATATATATATATATATATATATATATATATGTTTCATTGAATATGACCGCATATTCTGTATTTATTATTTTCTGGTTTAGGGCTTCTATCCCTCTAACTACTTTCTTAGCATCAGGGCTTAATTGGAATAGAACTCCTATTCCAATTAAGCCCTGATGCTAAGAAAATAGTTAGAGGGATAGAAGCCCTAAACCAGAAAATAATAAATACAGAATATGCGGTCATATTCAATGAAACATGTTTGAAAGAAAACCTGCTGCCAGTATACACCAATATATATATATATATATATATATATATATATATATATATATATATATATATATATATATATATATATATATATTTATATATATATATATATATATATATATATATATATATATATATATATATATATATATATATATATATATATATATATACTATATATTAGTATATTTTGGTAGCAGTCTTTCTTGTAAACATATGTTGTTGAATATGACCGAAAGGGTAAGATTAATAATTCTAACACGAATCTTCTCAATATTTCTTACGTTTTTCTTCATTGTCCAGGATAATTGAAAAATTAACTCTCCAAAATTCATTCTTTATTTATGGTCTGACGCCTGAATGCGTTTCGTAATGCTTCTTACATTTTCAAAGACTAGTTTACACATAATATACATCACACTTATACTCCTTTTGGGTGAGGTGATATGGCACAAAAGTTTTGGGTGAGGTGACGGAACTATGCCAGAACATTAAATAGTGGATATATACAATGGGGTATACGGTGTTTAACTTCGTTAACTGTACGATTTGTCGTGGTTTCTGGATTCTCTGTGTATAAATAATTTTCATTCCTATGTTCACAGTTTCACGTGTATCTCACTCAAAATATAGAGAAAAAGTTTTAGATTTAATATATATGTGAATGAAACTACTTTTAAACACTGATGGACTCCAATCTCTTACATCTTATATATTACGTGTTTCACATTTTGTATTGCACTCTCATTTGCTTTCTGGTCCATTCGCATTTGACCCGGGTCCATTCGGGTTCGATCTTGATTCATTCGCGGTGGATCCGGGTCAATGCGGTTGGATCCGGGTCAATGCGGGTTTCGCTTGAGCTTTTAGATGTGGGTGGATGCATTACAATTCGTTTTAGCTCATTTCGGTAATTACGCGTCCCTTGACCTGGGGTGTCCGGATTTACTGTTAATATTTCTTTCTTAACTTTGAACCGGGACTTTAATTTTCTGAGGGGGAGATAGTTTCTGGCTGTGGCTGGTGCTTGGGATCTCTCTCTCTCTTCTCTCTCTCTCTCTCTCTCTCTCTCTCTCTCTCTCTCTCTCTCTCTCTCTCTCTCTCTCTCTCTCTCTCTCTCTCTCTCTCTCTCTCTCTCTCTCTCTGTCTCTCCTCTCTCTTATCGTCTCTCTCTCTCGCTCAGGAAAGAGACAGAAAACAGAAGGTCCAGGAAAGTAAAAGAGAACTCCAAATCATATAAGAGCGAGAGAAAGAAATGAAAGGCTCCAGTGCCTAATGACAAATTCCTACTCATCGATTTATCCGAAGAAAAGAAAGAAAGAGAAATGAAAATTGAAAAAGCTTTAATTAGGAAAACTTCAACAAAATTGGGAGAGAAGCCAAAATAATGAGAAAGCTTGAATTACTATTAAAACGTAGAATGGAGACAGGACCATGATTAAATAGGTCCTAAATAGGGAAAACATCAAGAGAAGAAAAGGCCTTTAATATGCGGAAGAAGCAAGAGAGAAATCAGATTTGGGCGAACGACCAGAGGAGAGCCATAGGCGATCAAATGGTGATAAGGACATTGAATAGGGACTCAGGGTAGGACAAGTTGTGTAAAAAATATTGAACGTAGATTGCAAAGAATTGAAAGAGAAAAGACCATTACAGGGGAGATGACAACCCTCAAAAAAAAATAATTCTCGGTACAGGAAGATGAAGGCCCAGCATAAAGAGAGATGTGCCAGAAATAAAGAGAGGAGGACCTGGAATGAAGAGAAAGTCCTGGAATAGGGAAGAGATGGGACTGGAATATAAAGAGAAAAGCTGGAACAAAAAGTGAATAACCTGGAATGATGAAACAAAGGCAAGAATAATGGGAGGACGGTCCGTAATAAGTATGAAAGGCCCGATAATAAGATAAGGTATGCCATATATATATAGAAAGTTACGTTCGCAATAAGGAGAGGAGGGAAGGGTAGAGCAGTTATCGCCAATGAGCAGTAAATCAGGAGGGGACTATTGTCTGGCTCGGTCACTACCAGGCATCAGGCCTTAAATATACTGACACCCATAGACTCCATGAATGAAGAGCACCAGCTCTTTTTACCCTTGCTGGCTCCTACTGACTCTTATTTGAACCTACTGACTCTTAATCGAACCCACCGACTCTTCGTGCATTTTATAGAAGTGTTCTGACCTCGGGTGAGACACAGAGGGCCTTTTTTTAAGCTTTTGATGATTCCTGCTGACTCTTACTGAATTGTGTTGGGTCTTATTAGCTCTTCATGACTCTTACTTGTACCTACTAACTCTAACTTACTCCATTCAACTTCTCCTGAACTGTATTGATTCTTACTGGCTGTTGCTGCAACCTTGCTGGTTGCAATTTTTTTAATTACTAGCTTTTATTTCGATGCTGTACTTTTTTTCACCTCTATTCTGTTGGTTTTTGTTACATTCATTTTTTATTTTCAAGCCTTTAAAATTTGATTTCATTGCAGGTGTATTTTTTTTCATTCATTCCTTTTCGTTTATTTCGTTGCTGTTAAATTTTTTATTCAGCTTTTCGTTCTATATTATACCATACATCATATGTTACCTTAGAAATAATATTGATGATATCTTCTGATATTTAGTTTCTCTCCTCCCCCCCCCGGTCCACCACTGTGTCTGGGCACTCACTCTGCCATAATTACCTCTCCCTCTCTCTCGCTGGACCCCATTAATTACGGGTTAGGCACCAGATTGGTCGTAGCTCCAGAAGGGACAGCCAGCGACGTGTCTCTTTATCTCTCTCTCTCTCTCTTTCTCCCTTCTCTCCCTCGTTCTCTCTCTCTCCCCAACAGTTATCATATTGTACCATTGGTGTGGCACGTCAGAGCTGGTGGTAACGTCACGTAATAATCCCAACTCAAGGATATATATATATATATATATATATATATATATATATATATATATATATATATATATATATATATATATATATATATATATATATATATATATATTAGTATATTTTGGTAGCAGTTTTTCTTGTTAACATATGTTGTTTAATATGACCGAAAAGGTAAGATTAATCATTCTAACACGAATTTTCTCAATATTTCTTATGTTTCTTTTCACTGTCGATGGTAATTGAAAAATCAATTCTCCAAAATTTATTTTTATTTCTAGTCTGACGCGACGCCTGAACGCGTTTTGTAATAACTTATTTCATTTTCAAAGACTTTAGTTTACACACACAACTGTAACCTGTAAACACGCTAATCCGTCATACTCGTACTCGCATTTGGGTGAGGTGATATGCCGTGCCATTACGACTATATATATAGCACTTGGAAGGGATCAGCATAAGGATTCGGGATGGGACGGGAGGAAAGGAATTGTGCCCAACCACTTGGACGGTCAGGGATTGAACGCCGACCTTTATAAATCGAGACCGTCGCTCTACCGTCCAGCCCAAGTGGTTGGGCTAGAGCATAGCTCTAGAAGAGCTCAATTGACAAAGTTTTTTTCACCCCTGATGCCTGATGTGAATCACTCTGATTCACCCTGATGCCCCTGTTACCTATTAGTAAATAGGTACCTGGGAGTTAGACAGCTGTTACGGGCTGCTTCCTGGGTGTATGTGTGTGTGAAAAAAAATTGTTGATTGATTAGGAGTTGAGAGGCGGGCCGAAAGAGCAGAGCTCAAACCCCTCAAGCACAACTAGGTGAACATACACACAGACACATGGCCGCCAGAATCAGTGGTTGGTGACCGCCCAGTTCAGCGATGTGAAATACCTCACTCATAATATTCAAATTTATATTTAAATATTTAACCTTCCGGCTAAAAGAGAAACAGAGAGAAAGAGAGAGTGAGAGAGAGAGAGAGAGAGAGAGAGAGAGAGAGAGAGAGAGACACACACACACACAATACTTCTTACTCCCGTGCGCCAGACTTAATTGAAACTTACAAAGACAAGTAGAAAACCAACATTACTGCCAGAACAAATGAGTGGAGTCTCGGTGAGGCGCCGTTATTTGTGGCAACACTCCTTCTATATCTCTCTGCCTCCCACCTACTTCATATATATATATATATATATATATATATATATATATATATATATATATATATATATATATATATATATATATATATATATATATATATATATTTAGGCAGCAGAGACATTCATTTAAACTTAAGTGGTTAAATAGGACTATGACCACATTGCTAGCATTGTTGATCTCATAGAGTAAGCTCTCTATGTTTTTTTAACTACTTAGTATCTGAATTAAGAGCAGCAATCAAGTTAACAAAATTCAATGTAAAGAAACCCTATGAAAGGATTTATTTGTTGCTACAACATTTCGTTACTCTTTGGAACATCTTTATGTAAAGAATGGATACATGAGAGTGATTGATGAAGATTAAGCCACAAAATACGGGTGCACGGATATGAATAGCCCGAAAAATACATGAGGTACATTTATGGGTTAAATACCCATTCCAAAGGGGTGAAGGAGCATGGGGGTGAGGTGATGGGGTGGCAATCAAACATTGGGTAAGGTTTTGTGTAGTACTCTGGTACTCTCGGTGGGTACTCTGGTACTCTCGGTGGGTACTCTGGTACTCTCGGTGGGTACTCTGGTACTCTCGGTGGGTAGGGAGACCTCAGTAGAGACATAGTATTCGGTGATGTGTGATGAGATTTGGGTTTGAGTGTCGGAAACTTTTGCATATTAAAGCTAGGTCTTTTTTTCTTTTATATATACGACTTCGAGGATTTGTCATACCTTCGAGGCCGTATATATAAATATACGGCTTTTATATATAATAGGGGTACACCTCTGGTGCAATTGTAGGGACCCACAGCCTCTAAGAAGAAAATAATGAGCATTCAGAGAAGACCTTGTGGATTCTCACTGAACACTTTAATATTTTCCTCTGCTACCACCTTTATATTATATATTCCTCTCCAACCTTTTATATATATATTACATAAATGTGTGTAAATCACGAAACTTAACACGTGATGAAAAATGTGACAATGTCAGGCCACGAAGGAAGAATTGAAACAGGAATTTCCTTGAGTACTTTCGTATTTAATAATTCATCTTCATGAGGAATACATTCCTTCTGAAGATGTATTATTAAATACGAAAGTAATTAAGGAAATTCCTGTTTCAATTCTTCCTTCGTGGTCTGACACTGTCATATTATATAAATATAATATATAAGGGGTTTCCCATGCCTTTTTTATTCCCCATTCTCTTCCCTCCCCACTTCAATATCCTTTAACTTCCATTCTGAGACGAGTCGTTTTGGCTCCTCAAGTATTGTAAACAAAGCTTAAAAAAAAATATACTGAGCTTGACGGAGAGGAAGAGGCTATGACTGGTGAGAGGGAGGGAAAGGAAAGATAGAGTAGATGGAGTGAAAAGGGAGAGAAAGTCATGACTTGCTTGATATAAATTGGGTGCAATTGCCCAATTACTCCCTCCCTCATATCTCCTACCCTCTTACCCTTTTCCTTGCTGATAATTAAGGTGCAAAGGGGAAACAAGGCAGGGGTGAAGGATGAGCGTATATACCCACCGAGAACGACCCAACACTCTTATCACACGCAAGTTTACTGCTACGCTCACACGGCAATTAGTGCTGTAACGAGTTCATTTCACTCGGTACTTTTACGAGCTATTTTCACAAGCTACGTTTAAATGCTACGCTAGACACCTGGTTTTAAACAAAGCCGTGAGTGGTCCAATTCGTGAGAAGGAAAAACGTGATTCATGCAAGACGTGATTGGTTTAAGACGTGGGGGAAAGGACAAGACTGGTACAAGAAGTGAGAGAAGATTAGTGATTGGTGGATGCACGAACGTAAGGATTGGGGAGGGGGGAAGATTAAAGAAGAGAAGTAAGTTTAGAAACGTTGTGACCAAATAATCCACATCTTGGTAGCGGAAAATGTAAGTTCTTAAACATAATAAAGAATTAGAATTAAAGAAAAAGAAAAGCATTATTTTCAAGAAGCTTTACTCAAAATTAAAATTCTTTAGTATATACTCAAAGTTTTTATTATTAGTTCAATCTACCATTTCACTGAAAATATATTTATGAAGGCGAGACAAGTTTGTGACCTTTCGACCTCAAATTGCCCATTTCCCATGTGGATGAATTTGCAAATGGAATTCCTTTAAGGGTAGGCAATCTCTCCATGTTAGCCCACTCTTCCTCCCTCTCTCCGTCCCTCCTTTCTTGCTGCTCCTTCCTTTTTTTTTTTTGCTGCTAATGGCTTTTGGTTTCATTCTCTTGTTTACCTAACATCTTCAACCCACTTCTCTTCCCATTTTTTCCAGCAAACTCACTCCTGATAGACCGTTCATCACAACCACTCTGCATTCTTTTCTTTCTTCTCTTCTTCCTATCTTCATTCATTAACATCAAACTCTACTCTACTTTCCATCCACTTTACCCCTTCCTTCACTCTTCCTTCCTCCACTTCTTTCCGCCATTCTCAAACTCTCTTCACTCTGCCATCCCTCTACTCTCCTCTACCTTCATACTCCTTACACTCATCCCTTCCTCCACTTTTTTCTTCCTTCTACGTCTCATTCATCCACTCTTCTTTCCCTCCAACCTCTCTTTCATCTACTATTCCCTCTCTCTCTCTCATCTACTCATGTTACTCCACTGCTAGCATCTCCACCTGTCATTCGATGTTCCAAAGACACACACCAGTTTTGGTTTTCTCTTTTTCCTATTAAGACAAGTCAGTCCCTGAGCCCATTATGTGCCTCTGTAACCCTTTCCACTACCGCCCACAAGATGGGTATGGGGTGCATAATAAATGAACTAAACTAACTCTTGGAGGGCTTGGGGTGAATTGTATGTAAGACAGGAGAGGAAGATTGTGTTGCAGTGTTTACCAAATTCGTCGGATGCGGTGAGAAAGGTCAAGCTCTGTGGCCTTGTGTCCTAACTGTCCATTTTTTCATAGTGGTAAGGATCTTTTGTCACACTCGATCTCATAATTTCTACTAGTTCAGTTTTTAAGTATTTGCTGCCATAGATGTGGCTATACATTTACAATGGTAACCAGCATATGTACATTTTCTTCTGTCATTCTTGGACTGGGTTAGAGATTTGTTAAGACAATAAATCACTGTACTATAAGATGAGTGATCAATCACGGTACGTAATTGTAGTTTCTTTTTATGAAAAATTTGAAACGGGATACATACTGATAATGTAATCTTCATCAGTGACCTCATTTAGTACATAATTCTCTAAATGCTGACAAGTCCAACTTTCTGAACGCTATGTTCGCCATGTTTTCAGATGCCATCGATGTTCTATTATTTACACTTGTTTCCCCTGGGATAGGTTTACTGTAGAGTACGTTTACTCATGGGTAATTTCCTCCCATAACCACGCGCCCTGAGAGTGAATCTTGACGAAGTAATTTAGGGTGAAGTGGTTTTCCTGTGCTTTTTCAATTATCTTAAGATTTATTGTTGTGTAGATAAGAGGTGGAAAAGAGATTGCTCGTTCTCGGTTGTATACCGATTAAGGACACGGGTTTGAGAGTATACCGTGTGTGTGTGGGTTCAAGGGGGAGTGTCGCTTATGACACACCTGGGGTGAAGCGCGTTGAGTACCTCACCTCTGGTAGCAAACCATTGTTGATGTGACGACTTATATTGAATTTTGTAACAAGCTCATCAAGATTGTAACTTGCTTAGCCAAATGAATTGTGGGGGTTCAGTCCCTGAGCCCATTATGTGCCTCTGTAACCCTTTCCACTACCGCCCACAAGATGGGTATGGGGTGCATAATAAATGAACTAAACTAAAACAAAAACTCTGGTAGCAAGTTTGGAATAATCCCAATGTATATAAGAGAGAATGTCTAATATCAGAAGCTTGAGGCTAGCCTCTCCCAACTTTAACTCATGAAGCATGTGGGGTAGGGGAGTGTCATAAGCCAGTCGGGATGAGCTACATAAATTATAAACTTACAATATAATGATGCATTTGGTTTTTAGTATCATTCGGCTTTATTATGTATTTATCATAAAAACCTTCCAGTATATCACTGTACATGTGGATGTTATTAGTTCCTGGTTCATTAACGATTATTTGCTAAGTACACTGGTGAGTGTTGGCCGTTAATCCCATAGTTGAATCAAATATTTGTAAAAGTGTGCATGAAGCGGACAGGTTCGAAAATTTGGACGATAGTGGATGAGGTGAGTTAGTAACAGAGTGAGACTGTTGGGGGAAATGACGAATAACATCACTGGTCTATCTACATCCTTGGTGTATTGTTATGTCTCAGACTCCATCATCCTAATAGAGCAGCCAGGTGTAGAAGTCTGGAGCATCTAGAAGCCCCAGACGGCTTCCAACACCACCACACAGCCATACGCCAGGCCTTGGAAACCCTGGAATGGGGCTTACATGGAGCGCCTAAACTCCCTTGTCTTCTAAACAGAAGGCTTCATACACACAATGTTTAATTGGTACAAATATTGTATCCCATGACACTCATGTCGGAAAAATCGGCACAAGTTTACCTCTTGTCTAAACACTATCTTCAGCCAAGATTATCCAATTTGTCTTGATATTCTGGATCATAACCATGATCCAGAAAATCATGGATCCAATGTAAAAATCCAAAAATCCTGTAGTACATTTGTGAAGCCAGTGGCGTAACGACTGCTTCGTTAAACGTCATTATCCTCAGTATATGAGTCCGTCGTCCTTGTGAGTTGCAACAACGGTATAAAACTTGCGAACATAACCTAACCTAACCTAACCTACCATGTCACGCATAGACACAAGTGGTTCTTTGTGAGCCGCTATGATTCATACCACGCCGTGTTTAGTCTGCTGGGACGAAGGTCTCAATTCATGCAGGTCGGCGTTCAATCCCCGACCGTCTTAGTGGTTGGACAACATTCTTTTCCCCCGTCCCATCCCAAATCCTCATCCTGACCTCTTCCATGTGCTATGAAGTCGTAATGGCTTGGCTCTTTCCCTTGATAATTAAAAGAATTATCCACTGGGAATTTTTGTGTCCAAATACGATATTACTTGAGTGGACAGGTTGAATGCATGTATATATATATATATATATATATATATATATATATATATATATATATATATATATATATATATATATATATATATATATATATATATATATATATATATATATATATATATATATATAAATGAACACTCGTCCAGTTAAAAATAGTTGACATTATTTTGAAAAAGAAAGTTTATTACAGTAGATTTTAAGCTAACATTTAGCTACAATGACATTCACATGTTTTGTATGATAATGATAAATTTATTTAGAGAAAAGTACAAACGAAAAAATGAGTTAGAGTAGCTATCTGGCTTTCTTTCCGGCTAACTGTCTGCGTTACCGGCCAGCCAGCTAGCTCCACCAGATAAATATCATAGTTATTCATGAATATTGTTTTCTATAACCATCTACTCAAATAAGAAAATGTATTAACCGATAAACTTAGGTAAAATTAAATAAAATTAATCTTAAACTAAAGAGGTTCCTATTGACGAAAATAGGGAAGCATTTAAGCAAATCTAAATCCTTTTTTGTCAACCAGTTGTTGGCAAGACTCAACCGTATGACCGAGTTTCGCAGCAGACATTCACTGTGCCAGCACCCAATCACCGGAACACTTAGGGGTTTTAAACAATCTTTCCATTACAAATCCCCTTGTGGATTACGAAATGTGCTCCTATACGCTTATCGCCAGACAGTCGTCGAGATTATGTCCACCAGTCCTATCGCTTTCCAAACATTATGCGTTTTCGAGGAGGCGCGTCAGTATTTCAAAGACATGTTTTGATATTTTACTCACACAATACGATTAGCCTATAACACACTACGTAAACTATTGCAGTTCTGCGAGATATAACAAAATGTCGGAATAATCATAAACCTAACTTGTCATTGGTTTAACCTACGTAATCTTAGCCAAATTTAGAATATCAACTATTTGTTTTATTAATACATACATGTATTTAGAACATTAATTTATGGTTTTTAATTAATTTAATTAAACCATAAATTATTAATTTATGGTTTTACTTTTGAATAGAGTATAGGTTTGATTTTTTTTGTAATTCATTAGGGATTGAGTTACATATGCTAGGTCGTTTTATTTGCCCAGGTTAAGTCTGACTAGAATACCAAAGCTATACTTATTTCTGGTGTGATATTCATGGGTTGAATTACATCTATCAAGGAAGAGTGTCAAAATTAGGATAAGAATCTTGGAATACGTTTTGTAAGTGAAAATATCACAGGAGAATGTGTGGAGTGAGCGTATGTTTAGCATATTTAGGAATTTAAACAGACTGTGCGTTTTCTGAACCCATCAGTATTCCTAAAGTTATGTAATTTAAATGTTTATTCAACAAATCACAATTTCCTTGTCTGTCATGCACCTGACAGGTGATGATAATCAAATTATTATTGAATACTATTCACAGAAAACTCTGAATACAACTAACAAAGAAAACGACACTAGGCTTAGGGGGAACTAAAAGTATTTCGAACTGTTCCCTATAATGCTGCAATTTAGGCATTTCATATACTGGTGCGCACTCTGGATGTGCCTCATTGACAGTGTTCTAAATCTACAAGTAAGTAAATGTGTTGTATTTTCATATTATCTATGAAGGCCAATTAAGTGTGTATTGTAAAGATTGTACATAAGAACATAAGAATGAAGATAACTGCAGAGGGCCCAATGGCCCATACGAGGCAGCTCCTATTTATAACCACCCAATCCCACTCATATACATGTCCAACCCTCGTTTGAAACAATCAAGGGACCCCACTTTCAGCACGCTACGCGATAAGCAGTAATTATGGGGAGGGCATGTATGCCCTTTGTGTACGAATGCTTTGTTATGCTGACGGCTTCCTATCCTTGCAGAGGTCACTGAAGATGGTGGCCTACGAGGTAAATATTTACTTCATCACCTTCGCAAGAGGCCTTATTGGGGATTCGAGTATCCAATAGCACGTGGAAGGTCCCCTTTTTACTCCTAAGTTTTTACTCCTAAGTTAAGATCTCAATTAGTATTAAGTTTTAGTCTAAGGTCTTTTTCCCCACACTTTGTCCGAAACGCTGTGCGTATTAGTGGCTTCAGGCATTGTATGTACTAGCTCTATCTATTAATCCGACATTGTGTTTGTAACTCTTTTTCAATGTATATACCATTACCCGAATAAATATCTTCTCTTATTTATCTTAATTCTTGGATACCATAGTCCAGATAAGGGGCGCACGTTTGATATGCTTAGTTGCATGAATGACAACTTTTAGTTGACCATGAATGACTGTCAATCCAAGGATATTCTGATTATTTCTAAGGTATGGTTGCCACTTGTCTACTAGATCTCCTGTTTGCTTAGACGTTCCAAAGGATTAGTAGAATAGTACTAGAAGATCGCTTTCTTTTTCCACTTGCTGCATTGTTGATATCGTAGCTAGTTGTAGTATGCATTGTTTTGTAAAGTTATGCAAAATTTAAGGAAGAGCATTTTTCGGTCTTTTGAATACTGCTGTGTTTTTATTTTTATTTGCATCATCCAGGGGTTAGGCTGGAAAAAAGTGAATTGAACTAGCACGACAAAATATCACTTTGCATTACGAAATGAAATAGTTTGGAAAATGTTCCCATGCCAAAGAAAAAGAAAAAAGAACCTGAAACTTTTTATAAGACTGCTATTTTGTATTCGATTCTTACTTTCTCATAGATCTTTGTGAGATCTGCAAATTTGATGAAGATGCTCGTTATGTGATTGAAGTATATCGCAAGTGGGGCTGACCCTAAAATGCAACCTAGGGGCACTCTGCTCTTCATCTGGCGAGTCTGAGTCTTTTACATTCACGTCGACGCTTTGTTATTTATATTTTCAACTATTTGTTCATAGTGTTAACATTACATGCAGTATGTAGGTAGGAATGAGGTGTTACACGGTCAGTGTTGGCTGGAGCAGTGTGTGCTGTGTGAGATCTTGAGGATAAGATGGATTACACGGAACAATTATCCATTTAATTAAAATAGGATGCCTAAAAAACACACCAAAGTAATAGTCAACTCAAACATCTAAATTCCACTTACATACCAATAACAACTTAGTTGGTGAATAGTGAGGAGTCAAGGTTTCCTCCATAGTTAATCTTACATTGTGTACTTCAGTTTTCTTATATACAATTCTCAGCCACAACGTTGAGAGACACACATGGGGTCTCTATGGGCCACAGGCATCACTGGATTGAATGCTGGAAGATTGAGACTGAAAAATAATGGTGTCCATGTGTAGAACTTGACTGCATAATGGGCGAGGGCAGGTTGAAGGCAGAGGTCTTGCTTGTATCTGGGTGATTGTTTGTGGCTAAATGTGTTTGTGGGGTAGATGGTGATGAAGGCTACGTATGTTAGCGTAGCACTAATGTGTAATAGACAGGAATGTGTGGGGTGGAGGGGAGTGCTTGCAGGGAGAAGTTGAAAGTTCAGTGTGAGTATTCGTTGCAAAGGTTGGATGCGATGCGTGTGTGTTGGTTCCAGCTTTGGATGAAGGTGGTTATCACAGCCGCGGCCCGTCAACATCTGTGTGTAGTGAGGCTGAGTGTGGTGTCCTCGAGCAGAATCCAGTGAAAGAGAATCCTTGTCCACAAACACACTGAAGGCCTCACCGGGGAAAGTGCCTTTCCCTCCAGGTGTTGGGACACAGCAGGGAAGGGAGCGCCTCCCTTGGTGTTAATACAGTCACTGGTTATAGATGTTTTACCGACCAGCTCCTTATTATTATTGTTCTTCATATCTGTAGTATAATTTTAACATTTATTTACTGTAATTATTATTGTTAATGGGATTGAATAAGTGCAGAAAATATACGAGAATATACATTGAGGTAGGTAAATTTTGTAGGGAAAATGAGTGTATGATATTAAAGGTCTTCAAGCAACTGAAGAATATGTATGATAAAGTGAATCAAAAAATTTTACGAAAGATGTATGGAATTGAGGGAATGCAGTGAACAGTGTTTCGCATAACTGTTGATTCCTAGTTACTAGCATTTATTTTATAATAAATGTTCTGCTATATTTATATGTTTTTTTTACATGCATTTATGAAAGTCTTAAACTGATATTGATACTGCAATGAAAGCATCTTACAAAAAAAAAATTATTTAATATTTTACGTGAAATTCAATCACACATAAAACCGTTGTAAATAAGGTTGAAAAATTTATTTTAGATAAAATTGCTTGGTTACAAAACGTCCTTTTCATTATGTTTCTGAAGGTACAGCACTGACATAAGATTGGTTAAATATTTTTATGCTCACGAATGAGTCAAAAGTGTCCTGAGTTTCTGAGTTTGAAACAAGAAGCATTACCGACGGGTTTTTGCTGCGTGACGTCGCCTTCCCAATAGTTCCAGGCCATTTTGCACTGCCATGTCAAACTTTACTTAAACATAAGATTGTTAAGTTGGCTATTACTGTGAATGAAGATGCAATAATTTTCACCTCCCACTGTTACATAAGAGAGTAAGGAAGACACGAGAACGAACGGAAACCGAACCTTCACAAGCATCAGTAAATCAATGAAATCTCATTAATACGAAAATATCCTATTCCACAACATTCCTTATACCTCGTGATTTGAAACTCTCCCACCAACCTTACACTAATGCCTGATTTATTAAAAGGATTTGCACGATAATCTAAAAAAAAAAGTACAGCAAGAGAGTTCAGAAACGTAAAGCGTCCAAAGCTAAGATAGAGATATGAAAAAAGACTTCTCAATGAGACTACTCATAGCCCAGTCGATAGAGCTTCGGCCTCACTCACATGGGGTCCACGGTTCGAGACTCCTACAGCCCAGGTGAATGGAATAGGGATATAAAGTTCAGTCATAAAGGATTTTTCCCAACTATGTCACACAAAGACAGTGGAACGGACAGAACAGCTGGCTGAAAGCAATATCCGGTCAACTAGCAGCGGTAATAATCCGCTAGCGAGATGTACCCCATTTCGTACTAGACAGCCCCTAGAGTGGACGAATATATAAGTGGATATAAGTGAATATAAGTTGATATAATATGATATATAAGTGGACTGTGTGGTAGAGACATGTGGGAGCGTCAGATTCGATCTGAATCTTAGTTGGCGCTGAGAAATTTCTCTGCTGCTGGATGTGATTGGCGAATCCCGAGCACTGTCCTTTTAGCCGTCAGGCCCTAGGTCAGGTAAAGTCTTAGTTATTGTGACCTCATATGGTGTCCATTCTCCGAACATCTTGGGCACATGTCCTTCAACTAAACAACTCCCTGGCAATCTAATACCAGGTGAATCACCAGGAATAACACGTTATCGTGACCAGCAACACTGGGATCATTATATATGTGACTTGCAACACCTGGTATGACACCAGCAACGTGGTTCAAACCACCAGGTACAACGTCATCAATATGACCTACAACACCAGGTACAACACCATCAACATGACCAACAACACCAGGAACAACACCATCAACATGACCTACAACACCAGGTACAACACCATCAACATAACCTACAGCACCAGGTACAACACCATCAACATGACCAACAACACCAGGTACAACACCATCAACATAACCTACAGCACCAGGTACAACACCATCAACATAACTTACAACACCAGCTACAACACCATCAACATAACCTACAACACCAGGTACAACACCAGGAGTATGGCGAGGCTCTCTCACCCTCTTCGCAACACTTCGGGTGTGAAGACACATCAACAATGGAGACAATGAGACAGTCAGTGATTAATGTAACTTCAAAGGTGTATCCTCAATGGTTCTTCTCTTTGATGACGGTTTCGGGTGTTGGAAAACAAATATAGTAAACAAACCCGAACTCGATACTGCATTCTGAATGAAACTAATACTCGATATCGACTGCTTTAGTATTTTCAGAATAAATTTTATAATAATATATTTTGTGGAGGGATTTTGTTAACCGGTGTTAACAATCCCGATTTCTTCATGCTTGTTCTGGTATTGTTAACATTTGTATTAAACATAATAATTGGGCATACAATAAAGTTTCTGCTAATAAAGCTGGAATAAGCTTTTCAATACGATATAAGTCAATAAAATAGTTTAAGTATATTAAAAATATTAATACAAATTTGAAGTAAACTTAGGAAAAAATGAGATTACATAGACGAGTTAGAATATAAATGTCTACCAGAGAAAGCGAATGTCCACTTCCCTGTCTATCCATGGTAGGAGGCCAGGATAACTGGTTGGGGTGGGAGTGGGGGTAGAGTACTGTCAGTGTGTAGTGAAAATAGTTATTTAGAGAGATGGGGAGGGTGTGTAGTGTGGGATATGGTAGAGGGGTGTGTGTAGTGGTGATGGGGAAGGTGTGGAGAAAATGGGGAGCGTTTGTGAAGGAAAAATGGAATGAAGGGTATGAAGATGATTACAGTGAAGTAATTACAGGTTGGATAGTTATGGGGTGATTAAGGGGGATCCAAAGATCACCCAAACATTTGAAATTTAGAATTTAGCAACATAAATACTCTGTTAGACATGGTCAATTATCTAATACTTTGTTTGTCCAATTGTCAGAAAGTTCTCACCAAGTTGATTAAAAGAGCACTTTTTCAATAACGAATTGTAAAAGTATTTTCAATAGGAACATTATTGAATCTGCTTTAATTAAATTTACAGAATTTAATCTGTAAATCCATCCTCCGGAGATGTATTAGTAAATACGAAAGTACTTAAGGAAATTCCTGCCTTACTCTTTCCTTCGTGGCCTGGCACTGTCACATTGTGCATCATGTGTTAATTTATTAGTGATTTGTACACACACATATACACAAACACACACATACAAATGGGTAGTTTCTTTCACCCTGATGCCTCTGTTCACAAAGCAGTAAATAGGTACCCGGGAGCTGGACAGCTGCTACGGGCTGCTTCCTGGGGATGTGTACTCACCTATTTGTACTCACCTATTTGTGCTTGCGGGGGTTGAGCTTTGGCTCTTTGGTCCCGCCTCTCAACTGTCAATCAACTGGTGTACAGATTCCTGAGCCTACTGGGTTCTATCATATCTACATTTAAAACTGTGTATGGAGTCTGCCTCCACCACATCACTGCCTAATGCATTCCATCCGTTAACTACTCTGACACTGAAAAAGTTCCTTCTAACGTCTCTGTGGCTCATGTGGGTACTCAGTTTCCACCTGTGTCCCCTTGTTCGCGTCCCACCAGTGTTGAATAGTTTATCCTTGTTTACCCGGTCGATTCCTCTGAGGATTTTGTAGGTTGTGATCATGTCTCCCCTTACTCTTCTGTCTTCCAGTGTCGTAAGATGCATTTCCCGCAGTCTTTCCTCGTAACTCATGCCTGTGTGCATGCATGCCTGCATGCCTGTGTATGTGTGTGTGTGTGTGTGTGTGTTAAAGAGAAATATATAGTAGAAATAATAGAGGAAAAATAGATTGGTTAGAAAGGCGGGTTCCAAAACCTCGATTCTGCAGACACATATATAATTAATACAAATAGTAAATACACGCATATATAATAAAATTGAATAATTACGAAGGAAAATGAAACAAGAAATTACTAAACCACTCTCAAATTAATCAACACATCTTCAAAAGTATATTGATTAACACGTTAATTTATTTCTGATTTTCTTTACACGCACATATACATACAAGGTACACTTGGAATCATCTATCTCTGACTTACTAAAGCGAAACACCAGTGAATATATTTCCTGAACATTATTTCCGCAGTAATTATTTCTGCCATATTTTTCCTTATTTACATAGCGCTTTAGCTTGAAATACTACACCATGCTTTTAGTTTTAGTTTTCATGTTAATGTACTTAATGAACGCTAATGGTGGAAATTATCAAATATACATTTTAATATTTATTCACGAAATGTTGTGACACACGTCACTGTTGGTTTCACTCTTGTGTGGGTCTGTGCTAAAATGTGTGTTGCTGCGTGCAACACAGAAAATTATTTACAACAATGGTTGTAACAAACTGGATAATATGTTAATGTTAATATTTTGAAGGCTGGTATATGTTAAGTAAGTAGATGTTTTAAACGTAGTATTAATGATATTAAATCTTGAGCACAGTATACTGAAGGTTCTTCCATTACTCTGAGCCATAAAAATTACATACAGTAGCTTCCATCGTAATTCAGGACCAAGGACTATATGTAGTCCTTGGTCTATAGTATCATACCCTGTATGATATATGTACTGAAAATATCATGAAGTTGGTTATGGCATTACCAAATAAAAGATAAAGTTTTACATTGACCTCACGTGTTGAGAATTGGCCAAAGACGGATATCGAGAACCAACAACGCCCTCTCTGACCATGCATTTAAGGTGCTACGTTTCCTCATATGTGTCAGAGACCACTCGACCACTCTGAGTACTAACCACACATTAATATGAACCATCATTTTTTTTTCAGGCGGACTAACCAAGGGCCTTCGACTGAAATTACCAGCGCCGGTGTTCGCTGATTAGTCTGAAGGAAGTCCTGGAATTATGGCCTGAAGCAAGTCAGCAAGATTTGTGCAGCCAGGTGGTGTGGCGATGAATGATTAACTTTTTGCGACACAAGTGATGTGTGAGAGTTCGTTTGAGTACAATACTCAGGGCATAATTGTGAAAACCTGTTGTAGATACCTGCCTGTGTGCAGGAGCTATAGGATGTAGACGGAATTCATTTGCCCCTACGATGCCAGAGAGTTCCAGAGAGCTTCTGCTCATAGCACGAACAACTGTGTATGGAACAAATGTGTTTTTTGTAGGATCACTTGCTGGTCTGTTTAACACAATAAAGACCGAATTTGGTCTTCCATTTTATAAATTGTTAGAAAGGTTTTACAATCGCCTACATCAATTTGTCATCGTATTAAATATGTTTGCATTACATTATACCTAAATGATTCAATTATATCTTACGGAGCTTCTTAGTTTCACAGCACAACCATTCTTGCAGCTGTTAACTGTTTGCTCCCAACAGCAAACAGCCGTATTGCAAACTGCCTGAATCAGGATGTTGGATATCCACTCGATGAGTCCTACCTGAATCAGGATGATGGATATCCACTAGAGAGAGTCCTTCTTGAATCAGGACGTAGGTTATCAACTATTGACTCGAACACTATATCTTGGATTGTAGTAAATTTGAGCCATTTAGAGATAAATCTAAGTTCACGGTGTATGAAATGGCAACTTATCTTATTACCAAGGATAAAATACCTGAAATCCTTGAGCTGTATCCATATTTCGCTATCAGTAGATAAATGACATATGAGATTAGAAAACTCAGCATTGTGAAGACTAATAATAAACAGCAGCTTCCTTATGACTGTAATATCTCCATTGATCAAACAATTATGTATTAGCGATAAGACCTACCATTAATGTACAATTGACTTACTGTAAATATATAGCTCATGAAATAGAACATCCTCTGTAACTAGTTGACATGTAACTATAAGGTGTGAAGGATAGATGAAATTGTTTATGTAATAGTCTAAGATGAGGTCTGATAAAGACCTTTTATGCCCTCTGTAATGCTTTTGCGCTACCGCTCACAGGATGAGTATGGGGTGCACAATAAACTAGCCACCTCAGGCGGCAACAATCAAATCAAACTTATGAGAAACCTGCCCACATTATATGAAAAATATTGGATATCTAAGGATCAGGGGCTTCCTACCTTATCATCATGATGTAGAATACCCGCTGAGGAATACGGTGGGTGTAACCAGGATATATGAAACCCACTGAGGAGGAAACATACCAGAATTATGTAAAAAGAAAGTAGATATCCTTATATGCGAGGCGTTCCATCAGTATTCACAGTGTAGGATATCAATAGCTCTTGCGATCTTCCTTCACTGTCGTCATGATGTAGGATATCCAAAGGAGTCCTCCTCAATAAAGAATTAGTGTGTGAATAAATAAATCAAATAAATAAACAAATAAAGCAGTTTTATATGATGCATCATACAGTTAGCCGGTCATTTTTTCCCAAATTCATATTTTGTTATTCAACCAAAAACTACCTTATTTTTTATAGATCTAAAAATTGGTCAATGATTAAATCAAGTAATAAAAAACAACCCAAATGATAAAAGCAAGCATGGTGCCTCGGGACATGTCGGCAACACATCTCAGCCGTCACGGAAGAAAGTAAATAATTGTCAAAACATGGCGCCGAGCCAAGACACACGGGTAGAATCGCCGCCTCGGCGAAATCGTCATTTTTCGCAAAACTCAAAATCAAAACCAGCCATAGAATCGTTTTGAAACTACTACCATTGGATTTACCACACAATTTTACATTTCTTTCTATAAAGTCTTTCTTTGCTAATTTTCAATATTAAGCCATTTAAACACATATTTACCGAGATACAGCTAATTCAAATATCAAATATATCATCATGTTTTCTCAACATATTATTAAGAAAAATGAGTTGATGAGCAACTAATAATAATTCTACTGAGCTTAATAATAAATGGGTATTAAAAATTTACGCATTTATTTGTCATTAATGTAGATATTTGTTCTATTTTTTCAAGGAACTGGATAGTCGTTGCCTAGCAGCGCCTCCTATCACTATATAGATAACTTGTATGTCTACAATGTCATCAGGGTGTTGGATGTCCATTGGAGAGAGTCCTGCCTGAATCCGGATGTTGAATATGTACTAGAGAGAGTCCTGCTTGAATCAGGATAAAGGATATCAACCAATCAGAATTGTGCCCTCATTATCAAAAAAATATTGGATATCGAAATGAGCTGAGATACATCCTATCTTATCATCATGATGTAGAATACCTGCTGAAGAATATAGTGGATGTAACAAGGATATATGAATTCCACAAAGGGGAAATATACCAGAAATATGTAAAAAATAAAGTAGATATCCTTATGTACGAGGCGTTCCTACAGTATTCACAGTGTAGGATGTCAACAGCTCCTGCGACATTCCTTCATTGACGTTAGGATGTAGGATATCCAAAGGAGTCCTCCTAAATAAAGAATTATTGTGTGACTAAATAAATAAATCAAATAAATAAACAAATAAAGCAGTTTTATATGATGCATCATACAGCCGGTCATTTTTTCTTAAATACATATTTTATTTTTTCAACCAAAAATTACCTTATTTTTATAGATATATAAATTCTTCAATGAATAAATCAAGTAATAAAAAAACAAACCCAATGATAAAAGCAAGCATGGTGCCTCGGGACATGTCGGCAACACATCTCAGCCGTCAGGGAAGAAAGTAAATAATTGTCAAAACATGGCGCCAAGCCAAGACACACGGGTAGAATCGCCGCCTCGGCGAAATCGTCATTTTTCGCAAAACTCAAAATCAAAACCAGCCATAGAATCGTTTTGAAAGTACTTCCATTGGATTTGCCACACAATTTTACATTTCTTTCTGTTAAGTCTTTCTTTGCTAATTTTCAATATTTAGGCGTATAAATGCATATTTACCGAGATACAGGCATTTCAAATGTCAAACATATCATCATGTTTTCTCAACATATTATTAAGAAAAATGAGTTGAAGAGCAAGTAATAATAATTCCAATGAGCTTAATAAAAAATGGGTATTAAAAATTTACGCATTTATTAGTTCGCCATTTATGTAGATATTTTTTTTATTTGTTCAAGCTGCTGGAAGGTCCTTGCCTCGCCTCCAATCACTACGTAGATAACTCGTATGTCTACAATGTCATAAGGATATTTGATGCCCACTGGAGAGAGTCCTGTCTGAATCAGAATGTTGGAGTCGAATATCCAACATCCAGATAAAAGAAGGACTCTCTCCATTGGATATTCAACATCCTGATTCAGGGAGGTCTCTGTCCATTGGATATCCAACACCCTGATTCAGACAGTACTCTCTCCAATGGGCATCCAACACCCTGATGACATTGTAGACATAGGAGTTATTTACTTAGTAATTGGAGGTTCTGCGAGGCAATGATCTTCCAGCAGCTTGAAGAAATAAAAAAAATATCTAAATAAATGATGAATAAATAAATGCGTAAATTGTTAATATCCATTTATTATTAAGCTCATCAGAATTATTATTACTTGTATATTAACTAATTTTTCTTATTAATATGTTGAGAAAACATGATGATATGTATGATATTTGAAATGACTGTATCTCGGTAAATATGTGTTTAAATGCGTTAATATTTAAAATTAGCAAAGAAAGACTTTACAGAAAGAAATGTAAAATTGTGTGGTAAACCCAATGGTAGTACTTTCAAAACGAGTCTATGGCTGGTTTTGATTTTGAGTTTTGCGAAAAATGACGATTTCGCCAAGGCGGCGATTCTACCCGGGCGTCTTGGTTTAGCGCCATGATTTGATAATTATTTACTTTCTTCCCTGACGGCTGAGAAGTGTTGCCGACATGTCCCGAGGCACCATGCTTGCTCGAATCATTTGGTTTGTTTTTTATTAGTTGATTTAGTCACTGACTAATTTTTATATCTATAAGAAATAAGGTAATTTTTTGCAGAAAAAAAAATGTTTTTGCGGTAAAGTTCTTTGCATAGACAGTTCTTGTGTCTTCGTGAGAGAAAGGTCTGCCTAAAATAGGATGATGGATATTCACTAACTTGCTTGCATTAACATCAGGAAGTTGGATGTCTACTGATGGGAAACCTGTCTTTATTATCTGAAACATATTGGATATCTAAGGATGAAGGGCTTCCTACCTTATCATTAGGATGTAGAATAACCTCGAAGTAATAGGTAGATATAGGTTACCCACTGAGGAGAATGGTGCAAGAACCAATAAATATTGGATTCACCAATGGTGTTATAGAACCATCAGATTGGAATCGCTTATGGTGCTAGAACCATCAGACAATGGAATCGCTTATTGTGCTAGAACCATCAGACTGAAATCGCTTATGGTTCTAGAACCATCAGATAATTGAATCGCTTATGGTGCTAAAACCATCAGACTGAAATCGCTTATGGTGCTAGAACCATTAGACAATTGAATCGCTTATGGTGCTAGAACCATCAGACAATGGAATCGCTTATGGTGCAAGAACCATCAGACAATGGAATTGCATATGGTGCTAGAATAATCATACCATTCAGTCGATTGTGGTGCAAGAACCCTCAGACTATGGAATAGCTTGTGGTGCTATCTGGAACCAAAAGTGTACTAAAGATATAATATATATCAAGGAAAAGAGTTTACTTACGATAATGAGCCGGCCGTCAGCGAAGAAGAATCGCCGCCTCGGCGAAATCGTCATTTTTCGCAAAACTCAAAATCAAAACCAGCCATAGAATCGTTTTGAAAGTACTACCATTGGATTTACCACACAATTTTACGTTTCTTTCTGTAAAGTCTTTCTTTGCTAATTTTAAATATTAACGCATTTAAACACATATTTACCGAGATACAGTCATTTCAAATATCATACATATCATCATGTTTTCTCAACATATTAATAAGAAAAATTAGTTAATATACAAGTAATAATAATTCTGATGAGCTTAATAATAAATGGATATTAAAAATTTACGCATTTATTTATTCATCATTTATTTAGATATTTTTTTTATTTCTTCAAGCTGCTGGAAGGTCATTGCCTCGCAGAGCCTCTAATTACTAAGTAAATAACTCCTATGTCTACAATGTCATCAGGGTGTTGGATGCTCATTGGAGAGAGTACTGTCTGAATCAGGGTGTAGGATATCCAATGGACAGAGACCTCCCTGAATCAGGATGTTGAATATCCAATGGAGAGAGTCCTTCTTTTATCTGGATGTTGGATATTCGACTCCAACATTCTGATTCAGACAGGACTCTCTCCAGTGGACATCAAATATCCTGATGACATTATAGACATAGGAGTTATTTACTTAGTGATTGGAGGCTCTGCGAGGCAATGACCTTCCAGCAGCTTGGGGAAATAAAAAAAATATCTACATATATGGCGAACCAATAAATGCGTAAATTTTTAATACCCATTTTTTATTAAGCTCATTGGAATTATTATTACTTGCTCTTCAGCTCATTTTTCTTAATAATATGTTGAGAAAACATGATGATATGTTTGACATTTGAAATGCCTGTATCTCGGTAAATATGCATTTAAACGACTTAATATTGAAAATTAGCAAAGAAAGACTTAACAGAAAGAAATGTAAAATTGTGTGGTAAATCCAATGGTAGTACTTTCAAAACGATTCTATGGCTGGTTTTGATTTTGAGTTTTGCGAAAAATGACGATTTCGCCAAGGCGGCGATTCTACCCGGGCGTCTTGGTTTAGCGCCATGATTTGATAATTATTTACTTTCTTTCCTGACGGCTGAGAAGTGTTGCCGACATGTCCCGAGGCACCATGCTTGCTCTAATCATTTGGTTTGTTTTTTATTAGTTGAGTTAGTCACTGACCAATTTTTATATCTATAAGAAATAAGGTAATTTTTTTGCAGAAAAAAAATGTTTTTGCGGTAAAGTTCTTTGCAAAGACAGTTCTTGTGTCTTCGTGAGAGAAAAATCTGCCTAAAATAGGATGATGGATATTCTTTAACTTGCTTGTATTAATATCAGGATGTTGAATGTCCACTGATGGGAAACCTGTCCTTATTATCTGAAACATATTGGATATCTAAGGATGAGGGGCTTCCTACCTTATCATTAGGATAAAGAATTACCTCGAAGGAATAGGTAGATATAGGTGACCCACTGAGGAGAATGGTGCAAGAACCAATAAACATTGGATTCACCTATGGTGTTATAGAACCATCAGACTGAAATCGCTTATGGTGCAAGAATTATCAGACAATGGAATCGCTTATGGTGCTAGAACCATCAGACTGGATTTGCTTATGGTGCTAGAACCATCAGACTGTAATCGCTTATGGTGCTAGAACCATCAGACAATGGAATCGCTTATGGTGCTAGAACCATCAGACTGGAATCGCTTATGGTGCTAGAACCATCAGACTGTAATCGCTTATGGTGCTAGAACCATCAGACAATGGAATCGCTTATGGTGCTAGAACCATCAGACAATGGAATCGCTTATGGTGCTAGAACCATCAGACTGTAATCGCTTATGGTGCTAGAACCATCAGACAATGGAATCGCTTATGGTGCTAGAACCATCAGACAATGGAATCGCTTATGGTGCTAAAACCATCAGACTGAAATCGCTTATGGTGCTAGAACCATTAGACAATTGAATCGCTTATGGTGCTAGAACCATCAGACAATGGAATCGCTTATGGTGCAAGAACCATCAGACAATGGAATTGCATATGGTGCTAGAATAATCATACCATTCAGTCGATTGTGGTGCAAGAACCCTCAGACTATGGAATAGCTTGTGGTGCTATCTGGAACCAAAAGTGTACTAAAGATATAATATATATCAAGGAAAAGAGTTTACTTACGATAATGAGCCGGCCGTTAGCGAAGAAGAATCGCCGCCTCGGCGAAATCGTCATTTTTCGCAAAACTCAAAATCAAAACCAGCCATAGAATCGTTTTGAAAGTACTACCATTGGATTTACCACACAATTTTACGTTTCTTTCTGTAAAGTCTTTCTTTGCTAATTTTAAATATTAACGCATTTAAACACATATTTACCGAGATACAGTCATTTCAAATATCATACATATCATCATGTTTTCTCAACATATTAATAAGAAAAATTAGTTAATATACAAGTAATAATAATTCTGATGAGCTTAATAATAAATGGATATTAAAAATTTACGCATTTATTTATTCATCATTTATTTAGATTTTTTTTTTATTTCTTCAAGCTGCTGGAAGGTCATTGCCTCGCAGAGCCTCTAATTACTAAGTAAATAACTCCTATGTCTACAATGTCATCAGGGTGTTGGATGCTCATTGGAGAGAGTACTGTCTGAATCAGGGTGTAGGATATCCAATGGACAGAGACCTCCCTGAATCAGGATGTTGAATATCCAATGGAGAGAGTCCTTCTTTTATCTGGATGTTGGATATTCGACTCCAACATTCTGATTCAGACAGGACTCTCTCCAGTGGACATCAAATATCCTGATGACATTATAGACATAGGAGTTATTTACTTAGTGATTGGAGGCTCTGCGAGGCAATGACCTTCCAGCAGCTTGGGGAAATAAAAAAAATATCTACATATATGGCGAACCAATAAATGCGTAAATTTTTAATACCCATTTTTTATTAAGCTCATTGGAATTATTATTACTTGCTCTTCAGCTCATTTTTCTTAATAATATGTTGAGAAAACATGATGATATGTTTGACATTTGAAATGCCTGTATCTCGGTAAATATGCATTTAAACGACTTAATATTGAAAATTAGCAAAGAAAGACTTAAGAGAAAGAAATGTAAAATTGTGTGGTAAATCCAATGGTAGTACTTTCAAAACGATTCTATGGCTGGTTTTGATTTTGAGTTTTGCGAAAAATGACGATTTCGCCAAGGCGGCGATTCTACCCGGGCGTCTTGGTTTAGCGCCATGATTTGATAATTATTTACTTTCTTTCCTGACGGCTGAGAAGTGTTGCCGACATGTCCCGAGGCACCATGCTTGCTCTAATCATTTGGTTTGTTTTTTATTAGTTGAGTTAGTCACTGACCAATTTTTATATCTATAAGAAATAAGGTAATTTTTTGCAGAAAAAAAATGTTTTTGCGGTAAAGTTCTTTGCAAAGACAGTTCTTGTGTCTTCGTGAGAGAAAAATCTGCCTAAAATAGGATGATGGATATTCTTTAACTTGCTTGTATTAATATCAGGATGTTGAATGTCCACTGATGGGAAACCTGTCCTTATTATCTGAAACATATTGGATATCTAAGGATGAGGGGCTTCCTACCTTATCATTAGGATAAAGAATTACCTCGAAGGAATAGGTAGATATAGGTGACCCACTGAGGAGAATGGTGCAAGAACCAATAAACATTGGATTCACCTATGGTGTTATAGAACCATCAGACTGAAATCGCTTATGGTGCAAGAATTATCAGACAATGGAATCGCTTATGGTGCTAGAACCATCAGACTGGATTTGCTTATGGTGCTAGAACCATCAGACTGTAATCGCTTATGGTGCTAGAACCATCAGACAATGGAATCGCTTATGGTGCTAGAACCATCAGACTGGAATCGCTTATGGTGCTAGAACCATCAGACTGTAATCGCTTATGGTGCTAGAACCATCAGACAATGGAATCGCTTATGGTGCTAGAACCATCAGACAATGGAATCGCTTATGGTGCTAGAGCCATCAGACAATGGAATCGCTTATTGTGCTAGAACCATCAGACTGAAATCGCTTATGGTTCTAGAACCATCAGATAATTGAATCGCTTATGGTGCTAAAACCATCAGACTGAAATCGCTTATGGTGCTAGAACCATTAGACAATTGAATCGCTTATGGTGCTAGAACCATCAGACAATGGAATCGCTTATGGTGCAAGAACCATCAGACAATGGAATTGCATATGGTGCTAGAATAATCATACCATTCAGTCGATTGTGGTGCAAGAACCCTCAGACTATGGAATAGCTTGTGGTGCTATCTGGAACCAAAAGTGTACTAAAGATATAATATATATCAAGGAAAAGAGTTTACTTACGATAATGAGCCGGCCGTCAGCGAAGAAGAATCGCCGCCTCGGCGAAATCGTCATTTTTCGCAAAACTCAAAATCAAAACCAGCCATAGAATCGTTTTGAAAGTACTACCATTGGATTTACCACACAATTTTACGTTAATTTCTGTAAAGTCTTTCTTTGCTAATTTTAAATATTAACGCATTTAAACACATATTTACCGAGATACAGTCATTTCAAATATCATACATATCATCATGTTTTCTCAACATATTAATAAGAAAAATTAGTTAATATACAAGTAATAATAATTCTGATGAGCTTAATAATAAATGGATATTAAAAATTTACGCATTTATTTATTCATCATTTATTTAGATATTTTTTTTATTTCTTCAAGCTGCTGGAAGGTCATTGCCTCGCAGAGCCTCTAATTACTAAGTAAATAACTCCTATGTCTACAATGTCATCAGGGTGTTGGATGCTCATTGGAGAGAGTACTGTCTGAATCAGGGTGTAGGATATCCAATGGACAGAGACCTCCCTGAATCAGGATGTTGAATATCCAATGGAGAGAGTCCTTCTTTTATCTGGATGTTGGATATTCGACTCCAACATTCTGATTCAGACAGGACTCTCTCCAGTGGACATCAAATATCCTGATGACATTATAGACATAGGAGTTATTTACTTAGTGATTGGAGGCTCTGCGAGGCAATGACCTTCCAGCAGCTTGGGGAAATAAAAAAAATATCTACATATATGGCGAACCAATAAATGCGTAAATTTTTAATACCCATTTTTTATTAAGCTCATTGGAATTATTATTACTTGCTCTTCAGCTCATTTTTCTTAATAATATGTTGAGAAAACATGATGATATGTTTGACATTTGAAATGCCTGTATCTCGGTAAATATGCATTTAAACGACTTAATATTGAAAATTAGCAAAGAAAGACTTAACAGAAAGAAATGTAAAATTGTGTGGTAAATCCAATGGTAGTACTTTCAAAACGATTCTATGGCTGGTTTTGATTTTGAGTTTTGCGAAAAATGACGATTTCGCCAAGGCGGCGATTCTACCCGGGCGTCTTGGTTTAGCGCCATGATTTGATAATTATTTACTTTCTTTCCTGACGGCTGAGAAGTGTTGCCGACATGTCCCGAGGCACCATGCTTGCTCTAATCATTTGGTTTGTTTTTTATTAGTTGAGTTAGTCACTGACCAATTTTTATATCTATAAGAAATAAGGTAATTTTTTGCAGAAAAAAAATGTTTTTGCGGTAAAGTTCTTTGCAAAGACAGTTCTTGTGTCTTCGTGAGAGAAAAATCTGCCTAAAATAGGATGATGGATATTCTTTAACTTGCTTGTATTAATATCAGGATGTTGAATGTCCACTGATGGGAAACCTGTCCTTATTATCTGAAACATATTGGATATCTAAGGATGAGGGGCTTCCTACCTTATCATTAGGATAAAGAATTACCTCGAAGGAATAGGTAGATATAGGTGACCCACTGAGGAGAATGGTGCAAGAACCAATAAACATTGGATTCACCTATGGTGTTATAGAACCATCAGACTGAAATCGCTTATGGTGCAAGAATTATCAGACAATGGAATCGCTTATGGTGCTAGAACCATCAGACTGGATTTGCTTATGGTGCTAGAACCATCAGACTGTAATCGCTTATGGTGCTAGAACCATCAGACAATGGAATCGCTTATGGTGCTAGAACCATCAGACTGGAATCGCTTATGGTGCTAGAACCATCAGACTGTAATCGCTTATGGTGCTAGAACCATCAGACAATGGAATCGCTTATGGTGCTAGAACCATCAGACAATGGAATCGCTTATGGTGCTAGAGCCATCAGACAATGGAATCGCTTATTGTGCTAGAACCATCAGACTGAAATCGCTTATGGTTCTAGAACCATCAGATAATTGAATCGCTTATGGTGCTAAAACCATCAGACTGAAATCGCTTATGGTGCTAGAACCATTAGACAATTGAATCGCTTATGGTGCTAGAACCATCAGACAATGGAATCGCTTATGGTGCAAGAACCATCAGACAATGGAATTGCATATGGTGCTAGAATAATCATACCATTCAGTCGATTGTGGTGCAAGAACCCTCAGACTATGGAATAGCTTGTGGTGCTATCTGGAACCAAAAGTGTACTAAAGATATAATATATATCAAGGAAAAGAGTTTACTTACGATAATGAGCCGGCCGTCAGCGAAGAAGAATCGCCGCCTCGGCGAAATCGTCATTTTTCGCAAAACTCAAAATCAAAACCAGCCATAGAATCGTTTTGAAAGTACTACCATTGGATTTACCACACAATTTTACGTTTCTTTCTGTAAAGTCTTTCTTTGCTAATTTTAAATATTAACGCATTTAAACACATATTTACCGAGATACAGTAATTTCAAATATCATACATATCATCATGTTTTCTCAACATATTAATAAGAAAAATTAGTTAATATACAAGTAATAATAATTCTGATGAGCTTAATAATAAATGGATATTAAAAATTTACGCATTTATTTATTCATCATTTATTTAGATATTTTTTTTATTTCTTCAAGCTGCTGGAAGGTCATTGCCTCGCAGAGCCTCTAATTACTAAGTAAATAACTCCTATGTCTACAATGTCATCAGGGTGTTGGATGCTCATTGGAGAGAGTACTGTCTGAATCAGGGTGTAGGATATTCAATGGACAGAGACCTCCCTGAATCAGGATGTTGAATATCCAATGGAGAGAGTCCTTCTTTTATCTGGATGTTGGATATTCGACTCCAACATTCTGATTCAGACAGGACTCTCTCCAGTGGACATCAAATATCCTGATGACATTATAGACATAGGAGTTATTTACTTAGTGATTGGAGGCTCTGCGAGGCAATGACCTTCCAGCAGCTTGGGGAAATAAAAAAAATATCTACATATATGGCGAACCAATAAATGCGTAAATTTTTAATACCCATTTTTTATTAAGCTCATTGGAATTATTATTACTTGCTCTTCAGCTCATTTTTCTTAATAATATGTTGAGAAAACATGATGATATGTTTGACATTTGAAATGCCTGTATCTCGGTAAATATGCATTTAAACGACTTAATATTGAAAATTAGCAAAGAAAGACTTAACAGAAAGAAATGTAAAATTGTGTGGTAAATCCAATGGTAGTACTTTCAAAACGATTCTATGGCTGGTTTTGATTTTGAGTTTTGCGAAAAATGACGATTTCGCCAAGGCGGCGATTCTACCCGGGCGTCTTGGTTTAGCGCCATGATTTGATAATTATTTACTTTCTTTCCTGACGGCTGAGAAGTGTTGCCGACATGTCCCGAGGCACCATGCTTGCTCTAATCATTTGGTTTGTTTTTTATTAGTTGAGTTAGTCACTGACCAATTTTTATATCTATAAGAAATAAGGTAATTTTTTGCAGAAAAAAAATGTTTTTGCGGTAAAGTTCTTTGCAAAGACAGTTCTTGTGTCTTCGTGAGAGAAAAATCTGCCTAAAATAGGATGATGGATATTCTTTAACTTGCTTGTATTAATATCAGGATGTTGAATGTCCACTGATGGGAAACCTGTCCTTATTATCTGAAACATATTGGATATCTAAGGATGAGGGGCTTCCTACCTTATCATTAGGATAAAGAATTACCTCGAAGGAATAGGTAGATATAGGTGACCCACTGAGGAGAATGGTGCAAGAACCAATAAACATTGGATTCACCTATGGTGTTATAGAACCATCAGACTGAAATCGCTTATGGTGCAAGAATTATCAGACAATGGAATCGCTTATGGTGCTAGAACCATCAGACTGGATTTGCTTATGGTGCTAGAACCATCAGACTGTAATCGCTTATGGTGCTAGAACCATCAGACAATGGAATCGCTTATGGTGCTAGAACCATCAGACTGGAATCGCTTATGGTGCTAGAACCATCAGACTGTAATCGCTTATGGTGCTAGAACCATCAGACAATGGAATCGCTTATGGTGCTAGAACCATCAGACAATGGAATCGCTTATGGTGCTAGAACCATCAGACTGTAATCGCTTATGGTGCTAGAACCATCAGACAATGGAATCGCTTATGGTGCTAGAACCATCAGACAATGGAATCGCTTATGGTGCTAAAACCATCAGACTGAAATCGCTTATGGTGCTAGAACCATTAGACAATTGAATCGCTTATGGTGCTAGAACCATCAGACAATGGAATCGCTTATGGTGCAAGAACCATCAGACAATGGAATTGCATATGGTGCTAGAATAATCATACCATTCAGTCGATTGTGGTGCAAGAACCCTCAGACTATGGAATAGCTTGTGGTGCTATCTGGAACCAAAAGTGTACTAAAGATATTATATATATCAAGGAAAAGAGTTTACTTACGATAATGAGCCGGCCGTCAGCGAAGAAGAATCGCCGCCTCGGCGAAATCGTCATTTTTCGCAAAACTCAAAATCAAAACCAGCCATAGAATCGTTTTGAAAGTACTACCATTGGATTTACCACACAATTTTACGTTAATTTCTGTAAAGTCTTTCTTTGCTAATTTTAAATATTAACGCATTTAAACACATATTTACCGAGATACAGTCATTTCAAATATCATACATATCATCATGTTTTCTCAACATATTAATAAGAAAAATTAGTTAATATACAAGTAATAATAATTCTGATGAGCTTAATAATAAATGGATATTAAAAATTTACGCATTTATTTATTCATCATTTATTTAGATATTTTTTTTATTTCTTCAAGCTGCTGGAAGGTCATTGCCTCGCAGAGCCTCTAATTACTAAGTAAATAACTCCTATGTCTACAATGTCATCAGGGTGTTGGATGCTCATTGGAGAGAGTACTGTCTGAATCAGGGTGTAGGATATCCAATGGACAGAGACCTCCCTGAATCAGGATGTTGAATATCCAATGGAGAGAGTCCTTCTTTTATCTGGATGTTGGATATTCGACTCCAACATTCTGATTCAGACAGGACTCTCTCCAGTGGACATCAAATATCCTGATGACATTATAGACATAGGAGTTATTTACTTAGTGATTGGAGGCTCTGCGAGGCAATGACCTTCCAGCAGCTTGGGGAAATAAAAAAAATATCTACATATATGGCGAACCAATAAATGCGTAAATTTTTAATACCCATTTTTTATTAAGCTCATTGGAATTATTATTACTTGCTCTTCAGCTCATTTTTCTTAATAATATGTTGAGAAAACATGATGATATGTTTGACATTTGAAATGCCTGTATCTCGGTAAATATGCATTTAAACGACTTAATATTGAAAATTAGCAAAGAAAGACTTAACAGAAAGAAATGTAAAATTGTGTGGTAAATCCAATGGTAGTACTTTCAAAACGATTCTATGGCTGGTTTTGATTTTGAGTTTTGCGAAAAATGACGATTTCGCCAAGGCGGCGATTCTACCCGGGCGTCTTGGTTTAGCGCCATGATTTGATAATTATTTACTTTCTTTCCTGACGGCTGAGAAGTGTTGCCGACATGTCCCGAGGCACCATGCTTGCTCTAATCATTTGGTTTGTTTTTTATTAGTTGAGTTAGTCACTGACCAATTTTTATATCTATAAGAAATAAGGTAATTTTTTGCAGAAAAAAAATGTTTTTGCGGTAAAGTTCTTTGCAAAGACAGTTCTTGTGTCTTCGTGAGAGAAAAATCTGCCTAAAATAGGATGATGGATATTCTTTAACTTGCTTGTATTAATATCAGGATGTTGAATGTCCACTGATGGGAAACCTGTCCTTATTATCTGAAACATATTGGATATCTAAGGATGAGGGGCTTCCTACCTTATCATTAGGATAAAGAATTACCTCGAAGGAATAGGTAGATATAGGTGACCCACTGAGGAGAATGGTGCAAGAACCAATAAACATTGGATTCACCTATGGTGTTATAGAACCATCAGACTGAAATCGCTTATGGTGCAAGAATTATCAGACAATGGAATCGCTTATGGTGCTAGAACCATCAGACTGGATTTGCTTATGGTGCTAGAACCATCAGACTGTAATCGCTTATGGTGCTAGAACCATCAGACAATGGAATCGCTTATGGTGCTAGAACCATCAGACTGGAATCGCTTATGGTGCTAGATCCATCAGACTGTAATCGCTTATGGTGCTAGAACCATCAGACAATGGAATCGCTTATGGTGCTAGAACCATCAGACAATGGAATCGCTTATGGTGCTAGAGCCATCAGACAATGGAATCGCTTATTGTGCTAGAACCATCAGACTGAAATCGCTTATGGTTCTAGAACCATCAGATAATTGAATCGCTTATGGTGCTAAAACCATCAGACTGAAATCGCTTATGGTGCTAGAACCATTAGACAATTGAATCGCTTATGGTGCTAGAACCATCAGACAATGGAATCGCTTATGGTGCAAGAACCATCAGACAATGGAATTGCATATGGTGCTAGAATAATCATACCATTCAGTCGATTGTGGTGCAAGAACCCTCAGACTATGGAATAGCTTGTGGTGCTATCTGGAACCAAAAGTGTACTAAAGATATAATATATATCAAGGAAAAGAGTTTACTTACGATAATGAGCCGGCCGTCAGCGAAGAAGAATCGCCGCCTCGGCGAAATCGTCATTTTTCGCAAAACTCAAAATCAAAACCAGCCATAGAATCGTTTTGAAAGTACTACCATTGGATTTACCACACAATTTTACGTTTCTTTCTGTAAAGTCTTTCTTTGCTAATTTTAAATATTAACGCATTTAAACACATATTTACCGAGATACAGTCATTTCAAATATCATACATATCATCATGTTTTCTCAACATATTAATAAGAAAAATTAGTTAATATACAAGTAATAATAATTCTGATGAGCTTAATAATAAATGGATATTAAAAATTTACGCATTTATTTATTCATCATTTATTTAGATATTTTTTTTATTTCTTCAAGCTGCTGGAAGGTCATTGCCTCGCAGAGCCTCTAATTACTAAGTAAATAACTCCTATGTCTACAATGTCATCAGGGTGTTGGATGCTCATTGGAGAGAGTACTGTCTGAATCAGGGTGTAGGATATCCAATGGACAGAGACCTCCCTGAATCAGGATGTTGAATATCCAATGGAGAGAGTCCTTCTTTTATCTGGATGTTGGATATTCGACTCCAACATTCTGATTCAGACAGGACTCTCTCCAGTGGACATCAAATATCCTGATGACATTATAGACATAGGAGTTATTTACTTAGTGATTGGAGGCTCTGCGAGGCAATGACCTTCCAGCAGCTTGGGGAAATAAAAAAAATATCTACATATATGGCGAACCAATAAATGCGTAAATTTTTAATACCCATTTTTTATTAAGCTCATTGGAATTATTATTACTTGCTCTTCAGCTCATTTTTCTTAATAATATGTTGAGAAAACATGATGATATGTTTGACATTTGAAATGCCTGTATCTCGGTAAATATGCATTTAAACGACTTAATATTGAAAATTAGCAAAGAAAGACTTAACAGAAAGAAATGTAAAATTGTGTGGTAAATCCAATGGTAGTACTTTCAAAACGATTCTATGGCTGGTTTTGATTTTGAGTTTTGCGAAAAATGACGATTTCGCCAAGGCGGCGATTCTACCCGGGCGTCTTGGTTTAGCGCCATGATTTGATAATTATTTACTTTCTTTCCTGACGGCTGAGAAGTGTTGCCGACATGTCCCGAGGCACCATGCTTGCTCTAATCATTTGGTTTGTTTTTTATTAGTTGAGTTAGTCACTGACCAATTTTTATATCTATAAGAAATAAGGTAATTTTTTGCAGAAAAAAAATGTTTTTGCGGTAAAGTTCTTTGCAAAGACAGTTCTTGTGTCTTCGTGAGAGAAAAATCTGCCTAAAATAGGATGATGGATATTCTTTAACTTGCTTGTATTAATATCAGGATGTTGAATGTCCACTGATGGGAAACCTGTCCTTATTATCTGAAACATATTGGATATCTAAGGATGAGGGGCTTCCTACCTTATCATTAGGATAAAGAATTACCTCGAAGGAATAGGTAGATATAGGTGACCCACTGAGGAGAATGGTGCAAGAACCAATAAACATTGGATTCACCTATGGTGTTATAGAACCATCAGACTGAAATCGCTTATGGTGCAAGAATTATCAGACAATGGAATCGCTTATGGTGCTAGAACCATCAGACTGGATTTGCTTATGGTGCTAGAACCATCAGACTGTAATCGCTTATGGTGCTAGAACCATCAGACAATGGAATCGCTTATGGTGCTAGAACCATCAGACTGGAATCGCTTATGGTGCTAGAACCATCAGACTGTAATCGCTTATGGTGCTAGAACCATCAGACAATGGAATCGCTTATGGTGCTAGAACCATCAGACAATGGAATCGCTTATGGTGCTAGAGCCATCAGACAATGGAATCGCTTATTGTGCTAGAACCATCAGACTGAAATCGCTTATGGTTCTAGAACCATCAGATAATTGAATCGCTTATGGTGCTAAAACCATCAGACTGAAATCGCTTATGGTGCTAGAACCATTAGACAATTGAATCGCTTATGGTGCTAGAACCATCAGACAATGGAATCGCTTATGGTGCAAGAACCATCAGACAATGGAATTGCATATGGTGCTAGAATAATCATACCATTCAGTCGATTGTGGTGCAAGAACCCTCAGACTATGGAATAGCTTGTGGTGCTATCTGGAACCAAAAGTGTACTAAAGATATAATATATATCAAGGAAAAGAGTTTACTTACGATAATGAGCCGGCCGTCAGCGAAGAAGAATCGCCGCCTCGGCGAAATCGTCATTTTTCGCAAAACTCAAAATCAAAACCAGCCATAGAATCGTTTTGAAAGTACTACCATTGGATTTACCACACAATTTTACGTTTCTTTCTGTAAAGTCTTTCTTTGCTAATTTTAAATATTAACGCATTTAAACACATATTTACCGAGATACAGTCATTTCAAATATCATACATATCATCATGTTTTCTCAACATATTAAAAAGAAAAATTAGTTAATATACAAGTAATAATAATTCTGATGAGCTTAATAATAAATGGATATTAAAAATTTACGCATTTATTTATTCATCATTTATTTAGATATTTTTTTTATTTCTTCAAGCTGCTGGAAGGTCATTGCCTCGCAGAGCCTCTAATTACTAAGTAAATAACTCCTATGTCTACAATGTCATCAGGGTGTTGGATGCTCATTGAAGAGAGTACTGTCTGAATCAGGGTGTAGGATATCCAATGGACAGAGACCTCCCTGAATCAGGATGTTGAATATCCAATGGAGAGGGTCCTTCTTTTATCTGGATGTTGGATATTCGACTCCAACATTCTGATTCAGACAGGACTCTCTCCAGTGGACATCAAATATCCTGATGACATTATAGACATAGGAGTTATTTACTTAGTGATTGGAGGCTCTGCGAGGCAATGACCTTCCAGCAGCTTGGGGAAATAAAAAAAATATCTACATATATGGCGAACCAATAAATGCGTAAATTTTTAATACCCATTTTTTATTAAGCTCATTGGAATTATTATTACTTGCTCTTCAGCTCATTTTTCTTAATAATATGTTGAGAAAACATGATGATATGTTTGACATTTGAAATGCCTGTATCTCGGTAAATATGCATTTAAACGACTTAATATTGAAAATTAGCAAAGAAAGACTTAACAGAAAGAAATGTAAAATTGTGTGGTAAATCCAATGGTAGTACTTTCAAAACGATTCTATGGCTGGTTTTGATTTTGAGTTTTGCGAAAAATGACGATTTCGCCAAGGCGGCGATTCTACCCGGGCGTCTTGGTTTAGCGCCATGATTTGATAATTATTTACTTTCTTTCCTGACGGCTGAGAAGTGTTGCCGACATGTCCCGAGGCACCATGCTTGCTCTAATCATTTGGTTTGTTTTTTTATTAGTTGAGTTAGTCACTGACCAATTTTTATATCTATAAGAAATAAGGTAATTTTTTGCAGAAAAAAAATGTTTTTGCGGTAAAGTTCTTTGCAAAGACAGTTCTTGTGTCTTCGTGAGAGAAAAATCTGCCTAAAATAGGATGATGGATATTCTTTAACTTGCTTGTATTAATATCAGGATGTTGAATGTCCACTGATGGGAAACCTGTCCTTATTATCTGAAACATATTGGATATCTAAGGATGAGGGGCTTCCTACCTTATCATTAGGATAAAGAATTACCTCGAAGGAATAGGTAGATATAGGTGACCCACTGAGGAGAATGGTGCAAGAACCAATAAACATTGGATTCACCTATGGTGTTATAGAACCATCAGACTGAAATCGCTTATGGTGCAAGAATTATCAGACAATGGAATCGCTTATGGTGCTAGAACCATCAGACTGGATTTGCTTATGGTGCTAGAACCATCAGACTGTAATCGCTTATGGTGCTAGAACCATCAGACAATGGAATCGCTTATGGTGCTAGAACCATCAGACTGGAATCGCTTATGGTGCTAGAACCATCAGACTGTAATCGCTTATGGTGCTAGAACCATCAGACAATGGAATCGCTTATGGTGCTAGAACCATCAGACAATGGAATCGCTTATGGTGCTAGAGCCATCAGACAATGGAATCGCTTATTGTGCTAGAACCATCAGACTGAAATCGCTTATGGTTCTAGAACCATCAGATAATTGAATCGCTTATAGTGCTAGAACCATCAGACTGAAATTGCTTATGGTGCTAGAACCATTAGACAATTGAATCGCTTATGGTGCTAGAACCATCAGACAATGGAATCGCTTATGGTGCTAGAACCATCAGACAATGGAATCGCTTATGGTGCTAGAACCATCAGACTGGAATCGCTTATGGTGCTAGAACCATGAGACTATGGAATGCTTTATGGTGCTAGAATAATCATGCTATTCAGTCGATTGTGGTGCAAGAACCCTCAGACTATGGAATAGCTCGTGGTGCTATCTGGAACCAAAAGTGTACTAAAGGTATAATATATACCAAGGAAAAGAGTTTACTTGCGATAATGAGCCGGCCGTCAGCGAAGAAGAATCACCGCCTCGGCGAAATCGTCATTTTTCGCAAAACTCAAAATCAAAACCAGCCATAGAATCGTTTTGAAAGTACTACCATTGGATTTACCACACAATTTTACGTTTCTTTCTGTAAAGTCTTTCTTTGCTAATTTGCAATATTAAGGCATTTATACATATATTTACCGAGATACAGCCAATTCAAATATCATACATATCATCATGTTTTCTCAACATATTATTAAGAAAAATGAGTTGATATACAACTAATAATAATTCCAATGAGCTTAATAATAAATGGGTATTTAAAATTTACGCATTTATTTGTTCGTCATTTATGTAGATATTTTTTTATTTCTTCAAGCTGCTGGAAGGTCATTGCCTCGCAGAGCCTCCAATCACTATGTAGATAACTCTTATGTATACAATGTCATCAGGATGTTAGATATCCACTGGAAAGAGTTCGTTCTGAATTAGGATGTTTTGTGTCTTCGTGAGTGAAAGCTCTGCCTAAAATAGAATGATGGAGATTCAATAACTTACTTGCATTAACATCAGGATGTTGATGGTCCTCTGATGAAAACCTGTCATCATTATCAGAAACATTTTTGAAGTCTAAGGATGAGGGGCTTCCTACCTTATCATTAAGATGTAGAATAACCTCGGAAGATTAGGTGGATATATGTGACCCACTGAGGAGAATGGTGCAAGAACCATAATACATTGTATTCACCTATGGTGCTATAGAACCATCAGACTGGAATCGCTCATGGCGCTAGAACTATCAGATTATGGATTGCATTATAGTGCTGGAACCATCAGACTGGAATCGCTTATAGTGCTAGAACCATCAGACTAAAATGGCTTGTGGTGCTAGAACCATCAGACAATGGAATCGCTTTGGTGCAAGAACTATCAGACTATGGAATGACTTATGGTGCTAAAACCATCAGACTAGAATCGCTTATGGTGCTAGAACCATCAGACTGGAGTGGCTTATGGTGATAGAACCTTCAGACAATGGAATCACTTATGGTGCAAGAACTATCAGATTATAGAATGCATTATAGTGCTATAACCCTCAGACTGGAGTGGCTTATGGTGCTAGAACCATCAGACTATGGAGTCGTTTAGGATGCTAGAATAAACATACTATTTAGTCAAGTGTGGTGCAAGAACCCTCAGACAATGGAGCAGCTTGTGGTGCTATCTGGAACTAAAAGTTTACTAAAGGTATATAATATATATCGAGGAAAAAGAGTTTACTTACGATAATGAGCCAGCTGTCAGCAAAGAGGAATCACCGATTTGGCGAAGTCGTAATTTTTCGTAAAAATCAAAATCAAAGCCAGCTATAGAATCGTTTTGAAAATACTACCATTGGATTTACCACACAATTTTACGTTTCTTCATTTAAAGTTTTTCTTTGCTAATTTACATATTAAGGTATTTTAAAACATTTTTATCGAAATCCAGCCAATTCATATATCAAACATAGCATCATGTCTTTCCCCCGCATATTATTAAGAAAATTGAGTTGCTGAGCAAGTAATAATAGTTCTAGTGAGCTGAATAATAAATGATTATTAAATATTTACGCATTAAACATTCATCATTTATGATATATTATTTTTTTCTTCATGCTGTTGGAAGGACCTACCCTAGCAGAGCCTCCAATCCCTATTTAGATAACTCCTATGTCTACAATGTCATCAGGGTGTTGGATAGCCCCCGAAGAGGGTCCTGCCTGAATCATAATGTTGAATATCCACTGGAGAGAATCCTGCTTGTATCAGAATGTTGGATGTCCACTGGGGAGAGTACTGCTTGTATCAGGATGTTGGATGTCCACTGTGGAGAGTACTGCTTGTATCAGGGTGTTGGATGTCCACTGGGGAGAGTACTGCTTGAATAAGGATGTTGGATGTCCACTGGAGAAAGTACTGCTTGAATCAGGATGTTGGATGTCAAATAAAGGGAAACCTACCCTCATTATCTGAAAAAATTCGGATATCTAAGGATGAGGGACATCCTATAATATCATCAGAAGGTAGAATGCCCGTGGAGGAAAACGATGGGTGTAACCAGGACAAAGAAGTCCTTTTAAGGCGAAACATTCCAGAATTATATCAAAAGGAAGTAGATATCCTAAGGTGCGAGGTGTTCCCTCAGTATTCACAGCGTAGGGTATCAATAGTTCTACGATATGCCTTCATTGTCATCAGGATGTAGGATATCGAAGGGAGTACTCCTGAAAATAGATTAATTGTATGAATAAGTAAATAAATAAATAAATAAATAACAAATAAGTATAGCAACATTATACGATGCATCACACAGCAAGCCGGTCATTTTTCCGCAGAAACCTATTCTGTTTTTTCATCATAAAATTACATTATATTTTATAGATATAATTTTCAATATTAAGGCATTTAAACACATAATTACAGAGATACAGCCAATTCAAATATAAAACATATCATAAAAATTTCCTAACCTATTCTTAAGAAAAGTGAGTTGATGATCAAGTAATAATAATTCTTATGAGCTTAATAATAAATGGATATTACAAATTTACGCATTTCTTTGCTCGTCATTTATGTAGATATTTGTTTTTATTACTTCAAGACGTTGGTAGGTCCTTGCCTATCAGAGCCTACAATCCCTGTGTAGAAAAACTCCTTCTGCAATGTCATCAGGGTGTTGGATGTCCACTGGAGAGAGTCCTGCCTGAATCAGGATGTTGGATATCAACTGGATGAGTCCTGCCTGAATCAGGGTGAATATCCACCGAAGAGAGTCCTGCTTGAATCATAATGTTAGATGTCAACTAATGAGAAACCTACCCTCATTATCAGAAAATTATCGGATATATATTAGGATGAGGGGCATCCTACCTTATCATCAGGCTGTAAAATACTCGCGGAGGAATACGGTGGGTGTAACTAGGATATACGAGTCCCACTGTGGCGAAACATTCCAGAATTATCAAAAGAAAGTTGATATCGTCAGATGCGAGGCTTATCTTCAGTATTCACAGTGTAGGACATCAACAGCTCTGCGATATTCCATCCTTGTCGTCAGGATGTAGGGAGGATGTATCCAAAGGAGTACTCCTGAAGGAAGAATAATTATGCGTATAAATAAATAATTAAATAAATAAATAAATAAATAAATAAATAAATAAATAAATAAATATTCCAGCTTTATATGATGCATCACACAGCTAGCTGGTCATTTTTCAGCAAAACCGTATTTTGTTTTCTGCAAAAAAAATATTTTTTTTAATAGATATAAAAAATGGGCAATGATTAAGTCATTGTAATAAAAAAGTAATAAAAAACGGATCAAATGATAAAAGCAAGCATTGTGCCTCGGGTTATGGCGGCCACACATCTCAGCCATCGGGGAAATAAGTAAATAATTATCAAATCATGGCGCCAAGAAAAGATGCCAGGGTAGAATCGAAGTATCGTCGAAATCGCAATTTTTCGCCAAATTATAATCAAAATCAGCCATAGAATGGTTTTGGAAATACCACAATTGGACTTATATACACAACCTTACGTATTTTCCTGTTAACTCTTTCTTGACTAATTTTAAAAAAATAGAACCTTAACATATATAAGGAGATTTACACTTTACACTTGCCAGAAACGACGCTGTGCGTATTAGTGGCTTTTAGTTCTATGTCTTAGCTCTATCTATAAAAATATATATATACATATAATATATGACAGAGTCAGACCATGAAGGAATGATTCTTAAGTACTTTCGTATTTAATAATACATCTACAGAAAAATAGATTTACTTTTCAGTGGGTTGGATATATAGGCAGGAAAGAGGAGTGGTGAAATACAATGACTTTAATGAGATAAGGGGATAGGAATAAGGTATTAGTGAGATAATATCTCCTTATCTCATTAAAGACATTGTACTTGACCTAACCTTACCTCTTTCCGGCTTATATATCCAACTCACTGAACTGCAAATCCTGGGGCACCGCTCCTGTGCCAGGTAATGCCACTACGGGCTCACCATAGCCCGTGCTACTTGAAACATGTTCCGAGTAGCTGAATCTATAATAACAACAACAACTGTAAATCCTCCCTCTGCAATATGATATCTTCAGCCCACTAAGTAAGGCTGGTTAAATATCCCGAAAGGAATCCACATGGAAATAGCAGTTTGGTTATGTAGACTACGTTTAGATTACAGATGCAACTGGGAAATTAGTGAACCCAGAGAGTGGAAATACATCTTCTGCCAAATAATCACAGAAAAACCACTACCTCACTATGTCCTGGAATGTAAAGCAACCGATGACCTTAGAAGAGCTTTAAGAATCCCTGAATCTTGCAGTAACCACCCTGAAGCCATCAACACTGCCATTCATCTGGAAATGAAAAGTGTCCAGCAGCTGAACACCATTATAAATACTGTCAGGCAGTATCCTCCCTCGCTATGGCAGCAACATAGTAACGTCTGACGATTTAAATGCGAGCACAGCAGGCAGTATATCCTTTATGACCAAAAATCACATTCACTCCAAAAAAATCTACCTCTTATGGGCTATTTATGCCCGTCCCACCACTTGGGGTGACTTAATCTTCCTCAATCAATCAATCTGTAAATCCACCCTTTTGAAGCCGTATTATTAAATATTAAAGTAGTTAAGGAAATTTCTGTCTTAATTTTTCCTTCATGGTTTAACATTGTCATATTGTGCATCAGGTGTTAATTTCTTCGTGATTTAATACACACACACACACACACACACACACACACACACACACACACACACACACACACACACACACACACACACATACACACACACACAGCATGTGTGTGTGTGTGTGTATACTGCTCCCGGAGTATGCGGCCCCAGCATGGAGCCCGTACCTTGTCAAGCACAAGACGAACCTAGAAAAAGTTCCGAGGTATGGCACTAGGCTAGTCCCAGAACTAAGAGGCATGAGTTACAAGGAAAGATCACACATTCACTAAACAAAAATCTACCTCTTACGGGCTACCTATGCCCATGCCACCACTAGAGGTTACTTAATCTTCATCAATCAATCTTTAAGGTTGTTTGAAATGCACCTCATGATACTGGAAGACAGATGGGGAAGGGGAGACATGATCACTACCTATAAATTTCTCAGAGGGATTGACAGGGAAGATTAGGATAAACTGTTTAACACGAGTGGTACGCGAACATGGGGACACAAGTGGAGACTGAGTACCCAAATGAGCAAATGAGCTACAGGGACGTTAAAAAGAACGTTTTCAGTATCAGAGAAATTAACAGGTGGAATGCATTAGGCAGTGATGTGATGGAGGCTGACTCCATACATAGTTTTAAATGTAGATATGATAGAGCCCAGTAGGCTCAGGAATCTGTACACCAGTTGATTGACAGATGAGAGACGGGACCAAAGAGCCAGAGTTCCGCCCCCCAGAAACACAACTAGGTGAGTTCACACACTTACACACCCACACACACATTTTATATATATATATATATATATATATATATATATATATATATATATATATATATATATATATATATATATATATATATATACACACATATGTGTGTGTGTGTGTAGATGTGTCAGGTGAAGTATAAATCATACTGTAGGCGCAGATGACGATAATTAACAGTAAAGTGAGGGGACAAGAAATAGTTACATTGGGAACTCTGTAAATACGATCGGTTCATTGCAGAAATATGTTCCCTAGAACTCAGCGAGGTACTGCTTGATTGGGATATAAAACGTTCAAATTTGAACATAATATTCTTCTTTCACGACAGTTTGTTCAGTGCGTCGATTTATCCGGATAATTATGTATTAAAACATTCATTACAACGAGACACTGAAGCTGCAGAATTAAGCCACAGATCGGAGAGCTAAGAAAAATTTCCCTCCACCAGGTAACATGGGAACGCGATGCCAACAGTCCAGGGTCGAAGGTCACAGTGCTTTGACCATTATGAGCAGCCGCTAAAGCCCCGCGAAACTTGCCTCGAGGTCGGGTATATCACAGGTGTGACGACCAGGACCTCCATTACTGTCATGTGGCGCGCCTCGAGCTGCAGTTGGGCAGACTTACCCCGCCGGCGGTAGGTATAATGGCAAGGAATTTATAGCTAATTAACTAACAACAGGAAAAACACTGCCCAGAGAAGGAAATGCGGGACATCACAGGGGAAGGGTAAGGGAGGGGTTGAAGCCCACAGGTGGGGAAAATACATCAGCAGGGAAGGAGGAGCTGCAGCAGAAGGCGCATCAGAAGTGAGCAGGGAGGTGGCGCAGGAGGCGGGCCAGAGATCGTAAATCACACGTTTGGCGAAGCCTTGCTTGCTGAAGTCACCTAATTACCGACAAGTTCTCTGCCAACCTGTGGTAATCTCCTTTCCTTGATCGACATTACATCTGTATTCCTATATTGAGAAAGCGATCTGTTCTTATGAGGCCCGTTGAACAGCTCAGTGGACAATGCAATAGCAAAATAAGGCAACATAAATGGGCGGTCCCAGAGTGAGTGTGGGAACTGGTAGTAGGCGGAGCGCCGATTCCAGGCAGTCGCCCGCTAACCTCGGTTGAGGACACACGTACGCCGTTGCCGCTCCGTCCGTGTTCGTCGTGCAAGTCTTGACTAAAGCTCTCAGGTCGAGACCCAACCAGTGTGGCTACATCCTGCTGCCTGTCCAGGGTGGGTCATGGTCCAAACATGTTAATAACACATTCATTTTCTACAACTGTACTGGGGGGGCGGTAGACAGATCAAATACCCCCAGTAATCCTACTTAAACATTTTTAAGAACCACGTTTAGCGTAAGAAAGTATAAGTTTAAAATGTTTTGTACAATATAACAGTATAATACTTTGTTTTTCACATGCCCGTTGGTATGTCTAGCCCATCAGTTCTTGCTTTTTGATGATGCTCTAGGTTTTCAAGTTATCGATATATTACAGACCAATTTTCAATTATTAATTTTTCCCTATTCGGCTCGCTGAGCATTGTCGTGATTTTACAGTTACCTAAAATGACGAGTTGGCCAATTACGAGCCATAAATATCAAAAGTTCACTGATCTCTCATAACAATAATATATTTCATGGACCATTTTAATAAGACAGCACTCGCCGGTAGAAGCAACAAGACAGTGCTAAAACACATCATATAGCCAATTTAGCGTACAAGCTGCTTATCATTTCGTAGTTCGTACACAGTGGGAAGGTGGTGGTAGGAGGAAAGTACTGGTGAGAGACCTGCGCTCCCCAGTACACTAAACGGGGAGTCGCCCTGTCATGATGAAATCAAAACAACAGTGAGACGCACGTGGTGTCTGAAACAAGATTGAGGAAGCAAGCGCCGTATTGTTGCTCACGGTAAGTAAGAATAAATTAAGACATACAATCTAAATACATTTAATGAATGATACTGGTGTAATACCTACTGTCCGGACCTTCCTGGGTATGTGTGATTTTGCAGTCAGAGCCCCGATCCTGTGCCAGGTGAGTCCACTACGGGCTCACCATAGCCCGTGCTAGTTGGAACTTTTGGTTCCGAGTCGCTGAATCTAAAACAACAAATACAACATGTGGTGTTGGGAAGTGACAGGCCTCGGACGAGGACACTACTACAACTAGTCTCAAGGCAGCCTTCAAGACCTGTATACTTTCTCGTTTCTTGTATCATCCCAGTGTCAATACAATTTAAATATCATTTATGGATTTAACATGCCCAACGTGACGATATAAAAATTAAATGGCTCAATGACGGAAGTGACAGTGAACTTGTAGTGTAAACTAGGTGTGCCAAAATGAGTAGCAAGGTTCACTGTTGCCTCCGTAACCAATTGTGGCACTGCTTGAGAGTCAGGCACTTGGCCCTTCCTCCTGACACGCGGCGAGGGACCTCAATGCTGCCAGCGCTTTTCTTACTGTAAATATTTAATGCTGCTCTGTTCTTACGTTCCCAAATTCGTATTATTCTCCTGTTGTTAGTTACAAACACAATTATTGGCATATTACATGCAAATCCAACTATCGGTCATTGCTGCTTTAAAGCGTGTAGGAGTTTGTTAAAGCTAATTTCGTTATTACTCGTGCGAGCATTGATTAGTGGCAAACATGTTGGTTTTCACGATTCGCTGGTGCAGATCGCGGCGTGGAGTGGAGGGTAGTGAGAAGCAGAGGTATTTTAAGGTGGGTCCAGGGAGAGGGTAGAGGTAGTTAAAGGTATGACGAGGGTAGAGGTAGGTAAAGATAGGGAGAGGGGTAGAGGTGGGTGGGGGAGGGGCTGCAGAGAATTGCGACGGCTTTGAAGGCAGCGTGAGGGGCGTGGGAGAGTCTGAAGGACATTGTGAGGTCGTGGTGGACAGTGTGGGGTCGTGGTGGGTAGGTGGGGTCGTGGAGGGTAGTGTGGGGTCGTGGGGGGGCAGTGTGAGGGTGGGATGGATGGAGGAGGTTGAGGGGTAATGTGACTGCAGGGAAGGAATCTGCACTAAAGTATGAGGAAGTAGTTGGAGGAATCCTGGAGAGTAGTGTGGTGTGGTGGTTAGTTGGGTGGAGGGTAGCATGGTGAGTCGGGGAGCCTGGAGGACAGTGAAGGCAGTGTGTGAGTGTAGTTTGTGGAGGGTAGTCCTGGAAAGCAATGTGAGGGAGAAATAAGAGGAGGGAGTCTGGAACACAGTGTGACGGCACGATGCTTGGAGGGCGTGGTGGGTGGAGGACAGTGTGTGGGCGTGATGGGTGGTGGATAGTGGGGGGCGTGGTGGGTGGAGGATAGTCTGGGGGCGTGGTGGATGGAGGACAGTGTGGGGCGTGGTGGGTGGAGGACAGTGTGAGGGCGTGGTGGGTGGAGGACAGTGTGAGGGCGTGATGGGTGGAGGACAGTGTGAGGGCGTGATGGGTGGAGGATAGTGTGAGGGAGAGGTGGGTGGAGGTAGCACGGAGGGCATTGTGAGGGGTCTACCTGTTGCATTATTATTTAACTATCCTGACGCTGGATTCCTTTGTCGAACCAGACCTTAAAGTTGTATATGGAGGTGGCTTCAAAACCTTCTTCTTTCATTGCATTCCAGTTGTTGACCACCCGTACAGGGTACGAGAATTTCCTTGCATTTCATCGACCCACTTGCGTTTGCAGCTTTCACTGGTCGTCTCATGCTAATTTCTTTCTATTTTAAAAGGCTGTTCTTGTCTACCTTGTCAAGTCCCCGTTGCATCTTGAAGGTTGTGATCATGTCCCCTCTGTTTCGTCCGGAAGGAACCTGGTGGGAAATAACTGGGTGTGGTGGGTGGAAGTTTCCAGGAGGGCAGTGTTAGATCGTGTGGACCAAACCACACACTAGAAAGTGAAGAGAAGACGACGTTTCTGTCCGTCCTGGACCATTCTCAGGTCGATTGTATTAGAACATGGTTGGTTGAGGAACTCTTGAAGTCATTGTGAGGACATTGTGAGTGAAGGGAGCGTGGAGGGTGGTGAATGGAGGGAGCCTGGAGGGGGGTGAATGGAGGGAGCCTGGAGGGCAATGCGAGGACTTGGTAAGTAAAGGTAGCCTGTGAGGGGGGCAGTGGGAGTGAATGCCTGAGGTTCATCAGAGAGCATAACGTTTATCATGTATTATGTTTAATGTGTCAAATTTATTATATTAACCTGAATACAACCTCAGACAACAAACGCAGACAACACCAGAAGTAAAGACACTTCTGAACCACTGGTCTATCTGCTTTTTTCTCAAATACCAAGCTCTTATTACCAATTATGCCATCACAAAACACCTTTACCCGCAAATCTGCCACCCTAAATCCACTACTCCAGACCTCTGCCACCCTCAAACTTTCCAACCCACAAATCTACCGCCCAACGTCATTACCCACCAACTCTGCGACCCCCCAAACCTCCCCTACTCCCAATTTTGGAACCCAAATCCCACTATCCCACAAACTCTGCCACCTTCTCTCTCCTATCTCCAGCTGTTCCACCCTAACTCCCTTACCCTCAACTCTGCCACTCTCTTTCTCCCAATTCCACATTCAATGAAAGCAACTTCCAGATTCATATTGAGAGATTAACTCCTAACCTGACACCTGGAAAGACTTTCAGAAAGTTTGACAACAAAGCCATCAGAGCACTGACTACATCCTACCTAATTAATATCTATGGATATGTAACTCTGGCCTACAATCTCTATCTAGGACAGCATATAAAGTGAGACAGGCGTTTAAGGATGTTTTGAAGTTGAGGGGAATATAGCTAATGGCTTGGAGAACACGATATAATCATACTAGACGAGAGGTGACCAAAATACGTTCAATGTAAATGCACAAAATATATATTTTCGATTAAATTTTTCAAAGAGACAGTGTTCAGAATAAGAGTCAAATTAGAAGCCATGAGTGAACACTAGAGATGAAAATTAATGAGGAAGAGATCAGGAAGAAAGTGAAAGTTAAAGAGTTGCAAACAAGAGGAATACATTACGTCAACATTGTGTATGTTTGATGTTAAACATTAAAACGTCAGCACCAGCAATCAACAGCCAATTAAAAAATAACTATATTCTACTCACTTCAAGACCCCGAAACAACATAGAAGCAACAAGAGAAAATATGGGTCAATATGCATTCTGTAGTTACTTTAATCATTATGTTCTCAATTGCAACTAATTCCCATTGATTTGTGTCATCTCACCCAAAAACATTTGTGTCATATCACCTCACCCAAAACGAATATAAGCATGAAATGATATGTGTAAACCCGCCTCTGAAAATGTGAGAAGTCCTTGCGAAACGCTTCTAGGCGTTATACCATAAATAAAAAAGATGAGAAAATGAACTTTGGAGAGTAAATTTTTCAATTACCCCCGACAGTGAAGAAAAACGTAAGAAATATTGAGAAGATTCGTGTTAGAATTATGATATATATATTATTATTAATTATTATATATATATATATATATATATATATATATATATATATATATATATATATATAAATATAGGGAAGGGAGTACCACCTCTAGCTGGAAGAAGGGGGACCCATAGCCTCGGAGGAAACCACGCATAACGCATTAGAGGGAATGTTTAGATCCCCTCCAATACAGTTTCTGTGTGCTTTTCTCCTACCACCCCCTTCCTTGAATATTTTTTGTGCTTTATTATGCATTGATATATATATATATATATATATATATATATATATATATATATATATATATATATATATCAATGTTTACTACTTACTTACAATGTTTACTACTTACAATGTTTACTACTTATGTTTACATAAATGACTATATATATATATATATATATATATATATATATATATATATATATATATATATATATATATATACTTTTACTGAATACTTTTATATATATTACTTTTATTTATACTCTTATTTATTTACTCTATTTACTTTTATATATACTTATACTGAATACTTTTTATTTTCTTCTCCGAGGCTATGGGTCCCCACATTGGCACCAGAGGTGGTACCCTCACAAACTTTTATATATATATATATATATATATATATATATATATATATATATATATATATATATATATATATATATATATATATATATATATATATATATATATGACCGAAAGGGTAAGATTAATAATACTAACACGAATCTTCTCAATATTTATAACGTTTTTCTTCACAGTCGAGGGTAATTGAAAAATTAACTGTCCAAAATTCATTCTTTTATTTTTGGTCTGACGCCTGAACGCGTTTCGTATTGCTTATTTCATTTTCAAAGACTCGTTTTCACCTAACATACATCATACTAATACTCGTTTTGGGTGAGGTGATATGGCACAAAAGTTTTGGGCGAGGTGACAAAGCTATGTCTGAACACGAATCAATGGGTATGAAAACATAAGAATGGAGGTAACTGCAGAAGGCCTATTGGCCCATACCTCCTCTTGCTGTTTCTATGTTGGTTCGGGTTCTTGAAGTGGGTAGAATATAGTTGTGCATTAATTGGCTGTTGATTGCTGGTGTTGACTGTCTAATGTGTAGTGCCTCGCTGATGTCGAGTCTCCGGCTATCGCTGTATTTATCGCTGATTTCTGTGTTGCTTGTTAAGATTTCTCTGGTGATGGTCTGGTTGTGAGAAGATATTATATGTTCCTTGATGGAGCCCCTGTTGTTTGTGCATTGTTAATCGCCTAGAAAGAGACGTAGTTGTCTTGCCTATATACTGAGTTCTTTGGGGCTTACAGTCCCAAAGCGGGCATGTGAAGGCATAGATGACGTTTGTGTCCTTTAAGGCGATCTGTTTGGTGTCTGGGGAGTTTTTCATGAGTAGATTGGCAGTTTTTTGTTTTTGTAGTAAATTGTCAATTGACAAACGTAAGCTCCTTACATTCTCAAAGGATGGGTGTAAGAAGTGACCTTGGGAAACGCATCCTTAAACGTTAGACCCCCCAAAAATTGTGAAAATAAAATTAGAAAAGTTGAAAAATCAACTTTCCTGGAAAGTGAAGAAAACATAAAAATCCTTAAGCTTACCTTTTGGGTCATATTCAACAACATATGTTTACATAAATGACTACTACCAAAATATACTAGTTTATATATCTATCATCCTTTTGAAGATGTATTATTAACTACGAAAGTACATAAGGAAATTCCTGTTTCAATTCTTCCTTCGTTGTCTGACACTGTCACAGTTTTCATCACGTGATAATTTTCGTGATTTACACACACACCCATATTATATATATATATATATATATATATATATATATATATATATATATATATATATATATATATATATATATATATATATAATAGAGACAGTTCCTGAAGAGAATATGACCAGGAATAGGAGGAAAAAGAACCATTAAATTAATCAACAAATTTCTGAAAGTCAAAAAGTGGAAGAAATATTAAATATATATAAAAAACAAGAAAGATGGAAACGAGAAGCAAATGAGTAATTGTAATAACAAAATTTCTTTTAGACCAAGAGTAGGTGGAAAAATACAATAAACGTATTGAGCAGGTTATACAAGCGAACTCCATTCATAACTTCAAAAGTAGATATGGCAAAGAAAAAACTAAGGAGCAATTGCATTATATATCCAGCAGCCAGGACGGCGGGGTCGACGAGCTAAAGCTCGATCCTACAGGCACATATAGGGGATTAAAAATAAGTGAAAGCACACAATCGAGAGACCCGGGTTCAATCTCCAGCCCTAGCAGAACCCATTGGGCAGGGTTTCCTTTCAACCATTTCTCTGTTCATCTAGCAGTAAGTAGGTACCTGCAAATTAAACAACGGTCGTTGGCTGCATTATGAGGATCAGTATATGTGTACGAGAGTAAAATATATAGTATTCTAAAGGGGATATCGAGCACAGCGAGGTTGACAGAGATCACACCTTCACTAAATACTATGTTTACTGAAACTAAGTTCACTTCATCTTGCAAATATAACCTACAATAAGCATTCCCTGTTTTCTGCTGCAAGTTAAGGACTAATGACTCTCATAGCAGTTAGTATTTCTTATTTTTTATATGTACAGCAAGGAACAGAGTACAGCCATCAACATTGACCTGAGATTAAGGAATGAGGTCTAGTTGCTCGTTGAACTGATATTTCACTATAAATGAACAGACATGCAACCCTGCGCTTAACCTGCACTTAAGAGACCCCCCCTCTTTCTGTCTCTCTCTCTCTCTCTCTCTCTCTCTCTCTCTCTCTCTCTCTCTCTCTCTCTCTCTCTCTCTCTCTCTTTCTCTCTCTTTCTTTCTTTTTCTCTCTCATTCTCATAAACTAAGATTCATTAGGAATGGCAATGTTGTTTCTAATGAATCTACAAGTTAAGAGCTCATTTGAAGCTTGATCCGAGAGATTATTTACATTAATAATGATTAGAAGTATTAATCAAAATTTTATATTTATACTACAATCATGTTAGATACAGGATAAAGCTGGTGCCTAAGGTGTACCTGTAAGGAGGCCTGTATAAATCCTTCTGATTATATTTCTAGCATATCTACATATTGAGAAGTCATGTTCCAAGTGGAAGTCGTGCTAGTCAGCCTATGATTGAAGAATCGTGATGGAGTGATGTTCTTGAGAGTGAAAAAATCAACATGAAGCCATTATTTTGTGGCTATCAACTTCTAGTTGTTCAAGAAGTCTGGCCAAATGGGAAACCTTATTCATAACAATAACAGACCCAAAGAAAGTTCCTGCTGAGAGATGTGATTAAGAGAGAGCTGCAGCCACAGTAAATAGCATGCATAAGGAAGGGGGAGAGGGGTGTGGAGCTCTCCACTCGGGTCCTTCAGGGTCTATCACAACCATACTATACCACTCCTAAATACACGCTCAGTGCTACACCACTCCTAGTATCTGGATAATATATATTGGGCATATTACATACTAGGCTTCCACAATCTTCTCACTTTTATAATTTACAAGTATCCAGACTTTTGCATATAATTATACTGGAAAAGATACTCGACTAATGTCCGGGTTGGTCTGTCTTCTTCCCTCCCCCCCTTGCTCTCTCTCTGCCTCCCTCCCTACCCCCTATGTCTCCCTCTCCCTCCCTAAACTAACTCCATACCCCTTTCTCTCCCACTCTCTCTCTCTCTCTCTCTCTCTCTCTCTCTCTCTCTCTCTCTCTCTCTCTCTCTCTCTCTCTCTCTCTCTCTCTCTCTCTCTCTCTGTCTTGTTTGGATTAGCCGCACGGCAGGTGGAAGGAGGTGAGGTGTTTGCCATTGTCTAACTGTCTCCGTCTTTTCCTTTCCGTGTCACTCTCCCATTCTCTCTTTCTCCGTCCCTCTATTTCCTTCTCCCTCCCTCTCTCTCTCTCTCTCTCTCTCTCTCTCTCCCTCTCTCTCTCTCTCTCTCTCTCTCTCTCTCTCTCTCTCTCTCTCTCTCTCTCTCTCTCCCTCCTCCCCTGACCCTCCCCTGACCCTCCCCTTCACTATGGTGAGGGTGATCCGGGCGCTAGGTGGAAGGTGGCGAGGGTTGGTTTTGTGGAGTGTGAAGGCAGGTAAGAGGGAACCAAGACGACGTGCATATTTTAATTATTAACAAATAATGATACATTAATATACATTGCAAATTCAATGAACGTAGTAACATTTTATTTACTTGCACCATCGAAGTCTACAGACTCACGACCACCAGAGTGGAAGATAGGATACTCTAACGACCTAATTACGAATACCCACAATAAGAGAGGGTCCCAGATGTACACAACTGGTAACCAACTGAGACTTTCAACCTCTCCTAGCGTATCACTTGAGTCTGGTGGTATTACGTGATACCAGGCAAATAAATTGCAAACCACAATAAACGCTAGTTCGAGGCTCCAATGGTGCAAATGAATGAAAAGATATATTAATATCTATATATTTTTTAGCATGAATGCATAATGTAACATTATACAAAGAACAAGCACAAAGATTTTTTTTAGTTCAGTTGTTATGATATTCAACTTTTTTCATTGGGGTTCCCATTGGCACCGTGTCAAGTGATACTCGTTGCACTTCAGCCAACTCCAACCCGACCATGTGAGGCACGTAACCCACAGGAATCATGGTGTCAAGTTGAATGAGGCTAACCCCACAGTTTAACTCTACAGTGAAACCTCACCATCCAAACCTACCGCAAATCACCGCAGTGCAACACTACCATGAAACACCACTAATTAACCCAACCGTGAAACTATTTACCACTATCGCGAAACACACATACATAATACTCCTCTACTAAGTCGACTCCAACTCCTGTGTCACTGAACAACATATTGCCCCCTCGCCACACAGTTGCTCTCAACCCACACCTGGCTGAAACATGGACGCCGCCATAACTTTAACGCCCTTGCAACATATATTGCTTGAAATATACTCTATGCAATATTTCCCGGCCCACGGCACGCACTGCTTGCAACCTATACTCTTATATTGGAAACAATGTTGTAGCTGGGTGATTGTACTGAGACTTAGATATCGTTGTGTTCTCCCATGATATTAGCAAGATATAGTATTCAGGACCAACACTGGCCTTATAATCGCGTTTCTGACGGGTGAGTTTGTTCCAGATGAACATTTCAATCTGTTGTGGTTTAAACAAATAAAAATTGATGGTTTATTAGTCGCATATATCACCCTACTGGCAACTGGATACGGTACAGAAAAATTGTAAATAAAACGAGCATAAATAGCTGATGACAGGTAACTGAGAGCGTTATGAATGTCTTATGTTTCTGTTTAACTATTGCAATTAGTCGATTCTGGTTTGCTGCTTAAGAAAGGGGGAACTGTGTGTTAAACATCAGTGTGTAGCGTGACTCGCCTCAGTGTGCAGTGTGACTCGTCTCAGTAGGTAGTGTTACACGCGTCAGTAGACAGTAGGCATAAATACAAATCTGAAATATTACTATGTTATTAACTATATTCGGACAATTATATATATATATATAATTGTTATTTATATAATTTATATAATCTATATTTATTATATTAATATATAATTTATATTTATTATATATATATATAATTGTTAGTCAAATTGTTGACAATCTTTGTGTTTTATTCCAATATAAGCACACAGTTTTGGGTCCGGTGGTCTATTGCCGTTTAATATGTGTTTTAAAACTAGTTTTGAGAATTTAATTTGATATATGAGATGGCAACATTTTCCTGTCATATATATTTTGCTGCTGTGGACGTGTAGGCTGATGGCACCTGGACTCTGGCAACGAAACCTTAGGAATCTTGTCGACTACGCAAAGCAGAAGCTTCACAATTGGATGAATATAATGTGATTTATATCAAGGGGAATATCATCAAGATCCTGATCTAAATTTATTGAACCTACCACACCTATCTGCCTCTCTCTTTCACCATCTCACTTCATCTTATATCCACAGTAATATCACCACAATGGTGATATTCACACCATTTAACACTTTCACCACAACTCACAGGACATAATACCTTAACACCTGTCAACCATATTGGGCACGTCACTGAACAGCGCCTGTGGTATATATATATAAATAAATTGATGGAAAAGTCTACTGCGTTATCGCACCACACCATAATTACTCTGACAACAAGGCATCACCACAACCCTACTTCTCACAACTTCACCATACCTCACTATGTCACTTTACTTTCTACAACAATACTATCACACATTTGACAGAATTCTCATAATTTAAACATTCTCTTTTCGCAGTTTCACATTACCACGCCCCGAACACAGCCAAGGACGCCTTTTGCAGCATAAAACTCTCCTTCACAGCCTTATCCACACTTCACCACCTTCGATAACCTTCACCACATTCCCTCCCTTCAGCTTCTCACCCCTCCCTTCATCCTTTCTAAGATGTATTGATTAATATGAAAGTACGAAAGGAATTTCCTGTCTTAGTTTCGTTCTTGATCAGACATTTTATACATATATATTGGAAAATGAAATCACATTAACGAGATGTGCCAATGAGAAATTCAATTGTAGCTATGAGGAGGACTACTCATCTGCTCACTTGGTACTCCCAAGCACACGTCCTAGCCAGCACCTAAGGCACTACTTGGTCAAAAACAATAAAACCTTGGACTCTACTGAATCCTCTAGGGGTCCTGAAGCTTTGATCTGAAGCCCAATCAGTTTCACCCATCAGTTGGAAGCCTGAGGAATCATAGAGGATTCAGTTGAATTCAAGGCTGCATTGCATTTTGCCATATCGTTGTATAGTGGTCAAGGGTGGTTGTTTGGGAGTACCAAGTGAGCGGCTTCGTATCATTCTCATAGCTCCTGCTGATTTTCTCATAAATAAATAAATATATATATATATATATATATATATATATATATATATATATGGAAAGCACCAGTATATATTTATATTGAAATATTTATGAAAGCACCAGTATAAAAATCATAGATACTGGTGCTAGAGTTTAGATACTGGATTCACAGATTTTATACTGCTGCTTTTAGGCCGTTGGGAGTCAATAATTGGAATAACTCAGGGAAGGTTTTGCTAAACTCTACGGAAACTACATCCCCGATTTAATTTAAAACTTCATTATATATATTGCTCAAATCAATGAATTATATATATTGAAAATTGAAATGAACTCGGGCATGTGATTTCCGTAGAGTTCACCTAGGCCAGGAGTAATTCAAATTACTGACATCCTAATCGCACCAGTATATAAATCTATGATTTGTTCAGATGCAAAACCTTTTTTATGGGCAGCACAAAACGTTCACCAGACTGCGACACAGTGGTTGCCAAGATCAGGTTGGGTTACCGTTACCTGTGGCAGGCATGGCTACAGGTGACGGATCTCTCAGTCCTAGCACTCCATATGCAAACTCTGTGAGCAGGAACTGGGTTATGATCTTGCACACTACATCACCCAATGCCCAGTTATTACACCATGAGGACCCGTTGGCATGAGGTATCTGGAGGATAGCAATTACTTGCTTGACTCTCGTGTTTGTGAGGTTATCCTCATAGTGCATCAAAAATTGGAAAGTGTAGGTTACTGAACATATGGCCCTGTATGACTAACCATCCTGCGAGATAGGGACTTTTAGTATCACCTTATTCACTCTTGTGTTCCTGATGATATCCTGATAATGAACCCAGAGTTTGAGAGTACAGACTACTGCTCACATGCTTGTATGACTAACCGTCCTGTGTAATGGGTATTTTTATCATCACGTAGCTATCGTTCTTGACACACTCTATACTGCCCTTCATATAGTCTAGAATAGCTGCACAAATGCAGGTGTACCTAAATGTGTTGATACAAAAACATTACTCGAGTCGCAAGACAATCACAGTGATCAGGATAGGGAGTCGGGAAGAGTTATGGTGATGATGATAGGGAGTAGAGAAGAGTTATGGTGATGATGATAGTATAAAAAGTGAAGATATTATATAGTAAAGATGTAAGAGGAGGTGAGAGGGACAGAGGGTAGAAGATGAGAGGGGGCTGATAAGGGAATAGGATTGATGGCTAGATACATCGATAAATGGATAGACGAATGGACAGATGGATAGAGAGAGGAATAGAAAGATAGAAAGTGTGTGTGTGTGTGTGCGTGTGTGTGTGCTTGTGTGTGTGTGTGTGTGTGTGTATGTGTGTGTGTGTGTGTGTGTGTGTGTGTGTGTGTGTGTGTGTGTGTGTGTGTGTGTGTGTGTGTGTGTGTGTGCGCGTGTATCTATCTACCAAGCCAACAACTGTCCATCATCAGGACGAAGTGCCCAAAAGGTTCCTATTTTCAAGTAGACAAATATATAACTCAGGTAAAAAGAAATCTTTCTTCACTTATTCTATCCTGTCATAGGGATCGAACCCGCCTTCCTCGATTGTGATTCGATGACGTAACCAATGTAACTTAACCCCTCCCTCTCTCTCTCTCTCTCTCTATCTATCTCTCTCTCTCTCTCTCCCCCTCTCTCTCTCTACAAAACATTTAATAACTTGCGAAATCAAATTCAATGTATATATATGTTCAATATTTATTGATAATAGCTAGATTTCTTTTTCTAACATGATCAGTAATTATGATTTCAGCGGGCTTTTTAGTAATTCAATATTAATAATGGAAATAGTTTCTAAATTTTATATGGAAAGTTATTATATTATGTGTGGGAATACGAAGGAATATTTATGAGCACATTAACATATATATATATATATATATATATATATATATATATATATATATATATATATATATATATATATATATATATATATGTAAATGATAAAATAAAAGCCACATACTCACACACACACACACACACACACACATACACACACACACACTAACACACAGACACACAAACACACTAACACACACACATGCACACACTCACAGGAAACAAACGTAAATTCGAAAACAATATGAGCATTTCTTCTGTTTTGTTTTGCAGTTGACAACTTACTGCTTCCATATCTAGTTTTTATTGATTTTATTAATTTTTTTCCGCTGTGGTTTTTTTTAACAGTATGTCTTGAACGCACAGCAATCAAGGTAATAAGGAAACGCATAATACATGCACAAGGGGAAAAAAACACGAATTACTCAGAACCAGAAATTAAAAGATTTATGTTTCTATGTGTTTGCAATCTATTCTGCATCTATTTGACTTGAAGGTTGTATAGAGGTAACGGATGCAGATGTCAATGCCTACAGGGGTCAATGTTTGCAAGGGTCAATTGTGGCATTATCCATAGTTGCTGGGTTTAACAGTTGAATGTGTTAGTTCTTGGAGGGGTTAACAACTGAATGGGTCAACAGTTGCATGAAGTCTATGGATAAAAGGGTCAACAGTTGTAAGAATAAACGGATACAGACGTCATATGTTGCAGGTTGCAGGGGTCAAAGAGTTGCACGGGTCAAGGGAAGAATTAGGCAGGCCGGGATAGAGAAATAAACAACTGTTAACGATTAATTCGTCTTCCGTTTAGAGTGCGTTTTGTGTGGAACAGCATTCTACCTAATAATAAAGGCAATTGAGAGTAGTTAAAGGAAATTAAGTAACAATTGAGACAATTAAAACATTAAGGATAAGTAATGGAGCTTAACTGTACGATATAATAACAACAGGTATGCCAATATCTCGCCTATGATTAGTTACAACAAATGACTGTAGTTAATAATGAACGGTGGCACTAGAACCGTCAAGATAACATTGGTTATTCACCCGCTGTTCTCCAGATTTGTTACAATGAACAAAATACAAAGTGCTAGTGAATCAAAAAAATACACGAACCAACATCGTACCTAACCTAACCTTTCATTCCATAGAAACCTTGTCTTTTTTTCAAGTGCGCCGCTACTTTTCGCTGTATGCTTTTCACCATAACGTTCAAAATAAGACGTATTACATGAGTGGGAAAGGATGAAAGAGTAAATTCTTTTATGACTTTTACAAAGTTAAATTTTCTTGGGAAATGCAAATTTATAAATAAATATTTTCTTGGTGTTGTATACTAGTTGTGCCCAAGTTGAAAAAAAAATAAACAATTGAAAAAAAGGTGAAAAAAGATGTTTATTTGAACGGAATTGTGAATGGCAATTTGTATGACGTGAGAGTGGATCACTTATTCCTCTGAGCTTCAGTAGTAGTCAGGGGAAAAGTCGAAAATTTCAATTTGGCAGCAGGAGGCTGCTTCTGGAATCTTTCTTTAGTAAGACTACTCAATAGCTTGGTCAATAGAGTTTCGGCCTCACATCCTTGGGTTTCTCATTTTGAGTCTCCTAGAACCTCAGGGAAATGGAATCAGCTACCATGGCAGGTCACATTTACACAGACATAATATCCTTAGTGTAGCCGGGCTGAATTACTGGCAGGACAGCACACTACGTCTTATTTCTCATGTCAAAAACGATTAAAACTCATGAAGCCAACCACCGAGGGGAAAGTTAAAGGGCAACGAATGTTCAAACTATAATTTTATCAGTATAGATTTTTATATAGTCTTGTAGGATTAATTATAAAACACTCATAACATCTCCGAAGACAAGAAGCAAATAATATAAATGCTGCCTTTTGTTTATTGTGGAAATCACAGACAAAAGACTGAGCAACCCATTGTTCCAGAGAAGACAAAAAATATGAATTTGAAAAAAAATTCAAGGTAGAGCTAATTTCTGAAGAATTAAGTGGCTTTGGGCTGAAAGCCAATCAACCCTTAGAGAGTTATTAAGACCAATAATACATGCCTACTGACCATCCAACTATTATACCTCAGACCTGAACATGGAACAGGACTACAGAACACTCTGAGCATATATATACACCGAGATATGAGGTGCACCTTTTGTTGAATAAAGAGTTTCCCCAAAAAATCGTCTTTGAGATTGTGTCAGCCGGGTACATCTTTTGCATTCACGCATTTGTCTTCTGTCAACCGAATAAAAACATCTTTACTGAACGAAATATCCTCCAGCCAGAGGCGTTTGTTTGTTTTCTTTATTTCATACAACATACATAACTTTGTTTTTTACTAGAAATAGTTTTATAGACATTCAAAATAATCCTTGTATATCATTCCCGGCAACGTGATAATAAATTTCTATAATTTAAAGTGCCGTTGTGCATAGTTTGAGTGAGTTACATATCATCCATGTGCGGAGTATTGGTTTATTGGTGTGTCCTCTTGTCACCTACGGTGTGTGTCATCATGTCATCCATGGTGTGTTATATTGTCATCAATGGTGTGCCATCTTGTCACCCAAGGTGTGTCCTCTTGTCACCAACAATGTGCCCTCTTGTCACCCCAAGATATGTATTGACTATCTGAACAATTACCAATTAATTAATTATATTATATATATATATATATATATACACAGAGAGAGAGAGAGAGAGAGAGAGAGAGAGAGAGAGAGAGAGAGAGAGAGAGAGAGAGAGAGAGAGAGAGAAACAGAGACAGAGACAGAGAGAGAGAGAGAGAGAGAGAGAGAGAGAGAGAGAGAGAGAGAGAGAGAGAGAGAGAGAGAGAGAGAGAGAGAGAAACAGAGACATAGAGAGAGAGAGAGAAACAGAGACATAGAGAGAGAGAGAGAAACAGAGAGAGAGAGAGACAGAGAGAGACAGAGAGAGACAGAGACAGAGAGAGACAGAGACAGAGAGAGAGTCAGAGGGAGACAGAGAGAGACAGAGAGACAGAGAGAGAGATAGAGACACAGAGACAGAGTTCCTAAGTTTAATATGTATAGAGGGAGGGTAGCTGAAAGGCTCCGCCCACCTCCACTCCCACACCATGAGGCCCCGCCCCGCTTGATGACGTCACTGAGCAACATAGGTGGACCGCTGCAGCTGCTCGTCCAGTCACGGCCGCTGGAAAATGTTTGGGGCGAGGATTGTCAGCAAGGGTGGGGACTCTTCCCCGCCACCTGGGGCAGTACGGTGTGTTGTTCAACTAGGCATAGCCCGATGGCCATCTGTGAACTGAACACTAGTGATAATCAGCAGATAATCACTTCTGATTATCGTATTGATATCGGCTAGGATACTTGATTTTTTGTATTATGTGAGGTGAATGTCCAGGTGTACTAGCTAGGACAGGTGACCAATCTTCTAGTAGCTAGGACAGATGTTCCCATTAGTACTAGCCTGGTTCATAGCCAAAGACTATTTCTTTTATATATTTATCAGCATATGGGACCACTCATATACTAGACAGTGATAATGATCACAATAACTGCTGACTGACACTCAGTCGACGGTACACATAGAGTCTCCAGGCTTCGAGTCCTCCTGTTGGCACACGGAGCCTCGGCTCAACCTGCACACTACCGTATTGATCAGCGTCTATTAAGCTTTCGATTCACTGTAATTCACTGATTCACTCGTGGTCCTCTGACTTCTACTTTTTCTGATATGAATCACAACTATGATCCACTCCTGGCTTGCTTCACCTATACCGAAGACCAACATTATCTACCTGGCTCTTTTCATTGTTTACAATGATGACTCGGAGTTTACAATGATGTCTGCCTCACAGGCAGCCGGTTATGCATTCTCATGATCATATCAGAGAGACTTATATAATGCACCTACAGCTATTGAAGCCATTTGGTATGTTGATGGTGCATATTGATGGAAACATATTTATGGCACGATTGGGACTGATCGCCTATATAACCTTTGACCTAAAACTGGCGGTTGTTGCTTTAACCTCTGGTTCATGTCTTTGCTGCCTTATATGGCTGAAATTGAGTTTCTATTCTGATCTATATGTATATTATTTCCCCAAGTCCAGATCTACTCAGACATTTCAAAATTATTGGTATAATTGAATTTTCTTAATTATTGTCATAATTAGTCATAATAATTGATGACCATTGGATACACATCATGAAGTTACTGAATTCTCCAGATAATGATCAAGGTAGTGAAGCTGATCTATTCTTAATTTGTAATCATCTGAAGGACGGACGTCAGGTGTTTAATCTCTCCTGAAGCCTTGATACACCATTACACACATCATTCATTTTTAAGTGGCATTAACTTTCTTTTAAGTTGATATTTGTGGCAATGTTTCAAGTGGTCAGCGACCAGAAAACGTCTTAAAAAGACTTTATTCTATTTTGGTGAATTGATGATTCGCTTCAAACAAATGAATTAAATTTATGAATTATTTCTTCTGGTTTAAGTGTAGCCATTAAGGCGGGCAGGAGATCGCAATGAGTGCGCGAATGGACTCATAACATTGCTCTTAATTTCCTATATATATACATAATTTATCTCACCAAGGTCAGGATTTCTCTGGCCTCATATATCGTTACCAAACCTACAGAGATTTTGATAGTTATTCATCAGCTATACAGTTTCCGCTATCAAAGCCACAATTTTATCACCACCATATCACCAACACAGTGTCCACCAACAACACTACAGGTGCAACCACCAAAAGATATGCTGGTTAGTGTTCCCTAAAAAAATATAATGTGCAAAACAAGGCCCCTGGGAAGGAACAAATAAAGTTTTCGGCTTGAAAACTCCGAAGGAAAGAATGATAAAAAAATGGAATTAAGACATCAGCGGCAGATGTAACATTAAAGTCAGTTGACAACAGGTAATGTATCACGCACTCTGCCACTCATGCTCTGCACTCATAAATGTGCACTCTGAGGCAACGCATGTGAGACTCTTGTGAGCATTGGGATCCTCATAAGAGAGGACGGGGAAGCAAAGGAGTGTGGCCACTTAAAAGATTCTGAAGGGTAAACTTGCTGGACTCCATTAAGGAAATGGATCCTTCCAGCGCGGTGTTCCGAGGCTCGAACACATGTCGAAACATGTGTTTAACCATGCCGAAACATGCATAAAGCAAGCGAGGTTCCTAAAGTGTGGAATTCCTTTGCTTAAATAATAACAAACAATGCACTACTGTCGCGTACGTGTAAGAGGACGCTCTCTGCTAAAACATTTTTGTCCAATTTATTTGAGTTCGTAATTTAACAAACTCTGAAACTTGCCGTTCAAAAGTACAATGCGTATAGATCGTCAAAATGGTTCTAAACTAAATATTTCAAGCGTGAATATAGAATACAATTATTTATTGTAGCTGACATCAGTGAGCAAAGATTTTTCATCATATTTTTCTTTGTGACTTTTATATAGATATCCAAGAGGCGGTACCCGGCGGTGTCCGGGTCTGGCTACTGTCTGTCTGTCTGCCTATCTTCCTCCCTAACTATAGCCCCCTTTGCTCTCTCTCTCTCTCTCTCTCTCTCTCTCTCTCTCTCTCTCTCTCTCTCTCTCTCTCTCTCTCTCTCTCTCTCTCTCTCTCTCTCTCTCTCTTTATCTTTCTCTCACCAATATGTATCACGTGTCACTATGTATACGCATCTCTCTCAGAGACACAGGACCTGGACACATAATCGCGACTGACTTGAGAGCTCGAAAGAAGTTAGATGAGTAGAATTTTTTTACAATTATGTATGCATAACTCTGTATTGTTTTACTAAACAGTAAGAAAAATTGATTTTAAAATTGTCTGTAGAATGTTTTGATAGTCCTGTCAGTCTGAGATTCGCCAGGAGGGTCACATAGGGGGGTCCCTTTGGCATCGTGTCATGCTGTACTCGTTTGACTGGTACCAACTCCGACCCGACCATGATGGGCACGTTCCCAACACCAGTTACTGGGAACAATTGGGTAAGACTAACCTTCAACCTCGAACGGACATGGAAAGAGACATTTTGATTTACAGTAATGTACTGTTTATATATGTCTAATTATTGAACTTGAGAACATTTAAACATTTCTAAAAAAAACTGTTGGTTGAACACGGGCGGTGAGAGCATGATGAACACAGGTGATGAAAGCATGAACAACATGGTTAATGAGTGTATGAAGAACATGGTTGGTGAGAGCATGAAGAACATGGGCGGTGAGATCATGCTGAAAACGGGGATTGAGAACATGTAGAACACGGGAGGTGAAACCATGAAAAACATGCGCGATGGGCGAATGAACAACAAATAATTTGAGCAAAGGTAAAACACTGGACAGTCGAGCATACTATGAGCCTCGACCTTGACCACTGCACAGAGCCCACTACGAGCCTCGACCTTGACCACTGCACAGAGCACACTACGAGCCTCGACCTTGACCACTGCACAGAGCACAAAATGCCAACACCAATAAAACAACAGGATTATGTCTAACTTATTTAAAGACCTGATTTATTCATCGATTTCTTGTATTTTCACTCAATGCGACGTTGAACATTTCTTTCATAAATGAACAATACAATATAATTCTGACCTTTCCTGATGCTCATAGTCTCTTTGTCTCTGGTCGAGGTGTATCCCAGTGTGTTCCACACTCACATTAACGCACTTTTTATGCCAGGTTTTGTAGGCACGTTTATTACAATTACCTCTCACACAGTCGCTCTCACACAGGCTATATCACACAGGCTCTCACACAGTCGCTCTCACACAGGCTATATCACACAGACACGCTGCAGTTCTCCAACACAGCCAAGCCATGGGTTCCCTCACAACAGCAAGCCATGGCTCTTTCATAGAGGAAAGATACGGTTCCCTCAAACTGGAAAGCCAGGGGCTGTTTCTCACAGGTAAGCCAGGATTTTCTCTCTCACATAGGCAAGCCGTGGCTCTGTTACAGGTTATCCAGAAGCTCTCTCACACAATCAAGCAATGGGTCTCTCACACAATCAAGCAATGGGTCTCTCACACAATCAAGCAATGGGTCTCTCACACAATCAAGCAAGGGGTCTCTCACACAATCAAGCAATGGGTCTCTCACACAATCAAGCAATGGGTCTCTCACAGACAAGCCTTGGCACTTCCACACAAACCATGGAGATACCATGGTCCATTCACATGGAAAACCCGAGGTCCTCACGGAAACAACCATTTCAGAGCCTTTTGTGAATAAAAAGCATACATCACAATAGAAAGAATATAATTTCTTTGGAAAATAATATAACACAATATATAATTACACTTAAGGATTCCTACCCGGGAATCGAACACGGGATCCTTGATTCGCTCATATAGCTACGAGACCCGTTTAAAATGAGCTGAGGTACGATGTTCGATATTGTTTAAAGTGATACAGAGCATATATAGCTGAAAATAAACATGGTAGAAATATATATACAGTAACATAAATGGCTGATGAATCCCCAGCCTGCGTGTTTTAAAAATTGATTTACGACCCAATTCTTTGATAATAGATTAGCGTATAAAATTTATCTTTCTCCGAGGGACACTACAACTTCAATTCATTGAATTCATTGGTTTTTTTATATTCACCTTTTTCAGTACTGAAAATGTCAACTTTAAAGGTATTCTATAATATAGTTTTCAATGTTTTATCTGTCTATTCTTATACAGCCACCTGTGGCAAGCACCCGCCGTCGCTTCACTGTGCTTCACCTTATTGTCACCCGTCACACAACGCCTGTCACACGACACCGTCACGCCGCACTTGTCACACCGCACCCGTCACATGACGCCCGTCCCACTCACATGTGAATGAGACACTGTCACTCCTACAGACTGACGAAACACTGTCTTGCATTCGTCCTTAAGAGTGAATGATCTTCAATTAAACTACTGATTACTCTTTTACATAATGCTGCCTCTACTAGAGGCAATGCTGCATCATTGTAATGATGCAACTCTACTACACCTTTGTTCCTGGATGACACGTAAGTCATGTGGGAAACATCAATGGCACGCTGAGAAAAGAATAAAACCAATTTCCAACACCTTCACAGGTATTCGATGTGAATCTAAAAGTATAATCCTCGTCAGTGATAGCTTTTATAGATTTTTAAATCGGCTTTCTCATCAATTAATATGGTGGAAGTGTGGTCAGGCGTTCACTCGCCTATTTAAGAATAATAGTGAAAATAAGCAATATCAGATACCATCAGCTTCGGGATATCATGAAATATTATCATCCTCATGCATGCTAGCTTCTACAAAAGTCCACGAAACATGTTTAATGTAGAGGATAAGCATTCACGACAAATTTTTGTCTTCACTAAAAATGCAAACACCAGTATTACTTTCGATTAGCATAGAATTAAAAATATGTATACATATGTTCGTAAAAAATAAGCATCCAAATAACGAAATAATATTGGACTCTAAGATACAACAAATATTGTGCTTCACGTGCATAAAAAATGTAAAGTCTGTCTGGACGTACATAACACCACATACAATAAAGTTTGTCTGGACGTACATAACACCACATACAATATAGTCTGTCTGGACGTACATAACACCACATACAATATAGTCTGTCTGGACGTACATAACACCACATACAATAAAATCTGTCTAGACCTACATACCACCACATGCTATAGAGATAAACGAACAAGACACCTCTACACCCTCAGATAGACCAGATAACTTCATACACAAAGACGAACCAAACGCTATCACGCCCACAGACAGACTAAGCTACATTAACAAATGGATGAACCAGACCTAAAGTGTACCTTGGACAACCCTGGAATGACATACAAAAATTAGCGTTACATTTTAGTGTTGAATTCAATTATGCAGATGGACATTTGAAACTTAAATGAGAGCACAGTGCGTGAAGGAGCGGGAGGCGGTGGTGAGAGGCCGCATAGTGGTGCGGCCTCTCTGGTTGTTGTGGTATGCAACAACACAAGCCACAACTGGCTTGTGGCTTCCACCACAAGTTCTGCCACCGGAATGAACGCAATAGAGGACAAGGCGAAGTGGGAAAAGACCGACTTAGAAAAAGAGTTCTTCTAAATCGACTCAGGTGGAGGGCGGTGGTTGCTAATAATTTTAGAAAAACTTTAGTGCAAAAAAGACCAGAATGACAGCATTAAATTTGGAATGATAAGAAATGTTTCTGGAAGACCACTTTAGACAGGTGATATCTGCAGGAAGCCTCAGGTGGGGAACAGTAGATCCCCCTAGGTAGAGTGGAGGGAGCATGTAGGCTCCAGCAATAGGTGTTGCCTGTAGGACGGAGACCAGCTCAAGCAGTGGTGGCAGGAGACCAACTCAAGCAGTGGTGGCAGGAGACCAGCTCAAGCAGTGGTGGCAGGAGACCAGCTCAAGCAGTGGTGGCAGGAGACCAGCTCAAGCAGTGGTGGCAGGAGACCAGCTCAAGCAGTGGTGGCAGGAGACCAGCTCAAGCAGTGGTGGCAGGAGACCAGCTCAAGCAGTGGTGGCAGGAGACCAGCTCAAGCAGTGGTGGCAGGAGACCAGCTCAAGCAGTGGTGGCAGGAGACCAGCTCAAGCAGTGGTGGCAGGAGACCAGCTCAAGCAGTGGTGGCAGGAGACCAGCTCAAGCAGTGGTGGCAGGAGACCAGCTCAAGCAGTGGTGGCAGGAGACCAGCTAAACACTGCTACTACCACCATTTGTCATGACTTGACGTGAAATTAATCTAAATAAAACTTAATGGCAGGATTTAAGCAGAAATGTTTCTAATGTCTCAGTGGAAATTAATTGTTTTATTTAAATTAATGCCAGTGTAAAACACACAGACACACACACACGCACACACACGCACACACACGCACACACACACACACACACACACACACACACACACACACACACACACACACTCACACACACACACACAAACACACACACACACACACACACTCACACACTCACACACACACACACACACACACACGCACACACACACACAACACACACACACACACACACACACTCACACACACGCACACACACACACACACACTCACACACACACACACACTCACACACACACACACACACAAACACACACACACGCACACACACGCACACACACGCGCTCACACCTGAAATGCACCTCATGACACTAGAAGACAGAAGAGTAAGGGGAGACATGATCACTACCTACAAAATTCTCAGAGGAATTGACAAGGTAGATAATCTGTTTAACACGGGTGGTACGCGAACAAGAGGACACAGGTGGAAACTGAGTGCCCACATGAGCCACAGGGGCGTTAGAAAGAACTTTTTCAGTGTCAGAGTAGTTAACAGAAGGAATGCATTAGGCAGTGACGTGGTGGAGGCTGTTCCTGATTATATGGTCATATATCCCAGTCAGTCATATATCCGTTACAACCACGTTGGTACTCCACATTGTGCACAATCTTCTCTCACTTACCTAGAACGACTATATCCCTTATTTACACGAAACGACCCACTCTCTCACCCAGGACGACTCTCTCCCTCATCCAAACACGACGTTTCCTTCCAGTATCTCCCTCTACTCCTTTGCATGGTTGGACCATCATAACTTGGCTCAGTATAATGCAGAGATTTTTTATATATTTATATATTCAAGAGTTCTTTATTCGTGTAAAGCCACTATCACGCGTAACTTTTTGGACCGGTCCTTAATCCTAATTTTCCCTGAAATATGACCCGACAAATCGTTTAACAACCTGGCATCCAATCACTGTTGTGTGAACAGAGACTACAGTTAAGGATTGGCGCCCAGTCAATCCTCCTAGGCTAGAATACGAACTCAGGCCAAAGCACTCGCAAAGCGCCGGACGAGTGCTTTACCACTGCGCCACGGGGACTGATAAATGGTCAATTAATAGAAAATGATAATAATTAATAGAAATAGATAATAATTAATAGTCATCACCATTTACCACTACCTACGGTGATGCCTTCGGTGTGTGCAAGAGATAAATTCATTTAGTAAATGTTACCGCCTCCGAGTGTGCTGAATAAACCACAGGCGACCATGTAGCTTACTAATAAAGAATGGAGGACAGTCATGTGGCTAACATTGCCTTCAGCCACCAGGGGAGTCAGGGGCCCTATGTCAAGGTCACTAACAGTCAGTCTTGGGGGCTTTAGGGCTGACAGGTGGCTGTAAGAACTCTTTAAGAGCATTTGCCTTCAAACTGTCAGGTAAATTTCCCATTTACAAGTTTTCACTTTACCGTAGGAGACGTTTTCAAATCATCTGAATTAATAATTTTTTAGCAGTGTTTAATGAAGACTCTCTTTAGCCGTATTGTGCCTCTGTGCACCTTATTTCTTCATTACACATATGCAAGTCTGTAACATATTGAGGAGTCAATTCTTTCGCATTTGACTACATCTTGAATACCTCTTGGAACATTTCGTGTTATTCCTCAAATACGTTTCTTGTATATTATGATGGTATGTCTCCAGTCCTCAATAGTTTTGTTTCATGGTTAATTTTGAATAAATTCTCGAATATTTTATCTGCATCTCGATTCAGACGCTCTCCTTCCTGTGTATCCTTGCCAATCTCTTCATCATTATTAAAGTAATAAAAATAATATGTAGAATATACCACGGGAGCACCGTGGACAGATAGCATGGATAGATAGCATCGATGACATAATTTAAGACAGCTTGTCCTGAGAATCTGGACAAATCCTCAGTCGAATATCTCTGGGTCATGCCAGCCATCTCCTCCTGGAGCTACTTGTTATACTTACTGATGGTTTAAACAAATCTTATGTGGTTTTTTGATCTCTTCTTGACCACCCATGCTCTCACTAAGCTCAATCAACCTTTCTTCCGAGAATAAGTTTCTAATTTCATTTATTTATATAGTAGTTATTTGTTTATAAATGTTCCCATTACTTTACCTTTAGGATATTTTAACGTTTGCGAAATGAACGGAGGATTTTCTCACAGCAGAATTTATGTGATCTTATCTTGATGGTTGTACATCTTAGGAACACAAAAAGGTAAGATTAGAGTTAACTACAGAAATACTCATGAGTAAGAGGAGTCTTCCTTGCAACATTGACAAGAATCGCCATAGAAAGTCACTTCATTTGTGGGTGGAAGATCAAAGGATTGATTAGTCTATGAAGGGTACCCTGGAAACACAAACCGAAACTGTCTCTATTTTCCGCTTGCTACAACTTGTAATAAAGTTGTTACATCTTGGCTTAACGGGTTTATGACGTATTAAAACGTTGTTACAACTTGCTATATTGGTTGTTATAACTGGTTAGGAGGTGTTAAAACTTGTTCGAACGTTGTACCAATATCATAGTTTAGGTGAGTGTTTGGCGGGAGACTGTTCCATGCCATCTAGCGACTTTTCCAGTGGTGCGCTGACGGAGAGATGGAGAATCTCATAGCAGCTAAACGCTGCTTCTTTGACAAGAAGATATAATTCCAATCGTCGGGACAGCAAGCCTGTACTTAGCTTTATCAAGAACCCCTAATGGTCAACTACTGACCTTCCCAAGATGCAACTCATAATGTTAGTCTAACTATCCCATTATTGCTAAGTAACAGACTCATCAGGAGAAAGGGATATTGTCCACAGCAGTTAAATGTTTTATAGTTTCAAAATGTGTCTAAACCACAGTGAATGAATTTGTGGGACTAATACCGGGGGATATAAAGTGTCTTTGTTCTGCTTTCACCCCCTGACGGCCACCTCCCTCACCCACATAACCCTCTCACCACCACCTCCCTGAACCCATATCCCTCCTCCCTGCCATCTCCCGCATCCACATTCCCCCTCCCTCACCCCTGCGGAAGGTTCATTCCAGTTTTTTTATTAGGTCAGTACATCCCCCCCCCTCCACCGTCTCTCTCCCTGGTTACTTCTGCCTCCCTCTTCTCGCTTCATTTACCCGCCCACCCTAAACCAGCCCATGCATGAAGCACAACAAAGAAGTGAGTAATACATGGCGTATAGCTCGTCACAGGGATGCCAAGGGCCGATTCACCAGATCAGGAGACCACTAGCCAAGAAAACCACTTACTCAACATTACAGAGTATTGCTAGGGTTATGGCTTATGCAGCAGACTTAATAACAGTGTGGGGAGGAGGGGGGAGGTCTTACGCAGACATAATGGATGTAATTGTTCTAACTGAACCTGGAAAGAGAAGACGCTCATGGTCCCCTCAGGCAACTGAGCATGTTATGGTAAACTGTTTGGCAATATTTGCTTAGCCGTCCCAGCAAGGGGAGCCAAATTAGTAAACAAATGAACCTAATTGCTAAACAGATTCATAAGTATTTTCCCTAAAGCTAACAACTTAATCTCAGTCTCCTTCAAACACTTAAACCGCAGGAACAGATCTAATTAGACCGAAATTGCTCACTTGGATTCCTTGAAAGTAGGAACTCAAGTGAGCACATTTTTTTCTAAAAGGACAACAAAGTAGGGGTCGATCAAAATAATTACTAGTAAAGGCACAATTGCACTTTGAGAGATGCTGCAACAACACACATACTGAGAGACACGCTTCCTCCAAGATCATCAGCAATCATATACTCCTCCCCAGGCGCCACAAGGGGTTGCACGAGTGTGTAACCTCACACTTGCAGGAAATGGCAAAGACAGTTCTTGAAGAAGCTGTCGAGGTCATACTGTCGGTGTTTAGTTAAATTATGCCCCCGATATTAATCTGGTTGGAGGACAAAGTTATGGATGTATATATAATGGCGGTATAAACTGAACTCAGTGGACTCATATAACTAAACAAGTTAGAGCCTATATGGCCTACTTGTATGGGTTAAGCAGGCGATTAGTCACAATAACGTGGCTGCATGAGTATCTTCTAAGAATCTGCATATAAAACCTAACTACTAATCTTGAGTGACTTAATCATATGCTAATGCATTGGGAGACAATGAACCCGTAAGGAGGGGGGTGGGGGATACGAAACATGGGAAATAAAACTAGTAGAGGTAAAAAAGAGAAACGTTTTGTCTCAACTTTTAAGTGAAAACACGAGAAGAACAGATGACCTTACAGATAAACCGAACCTAATGTATACACAAAACTAGGCATATAGAATATGCATTGAAATTGTCCTTATGAATGAGTGACCATTGTATACGGAAATTTGAACACAGGATATTAGTGAGAACTGTTATTAGAAGTGTGGAAAGGATGGGAGATGGAGACTAACATAAGGCAGAGAGGGTTACAAGAAATTCTGGGAATTCCTATTGAAAAACACCATGGAAAAACGATTCAAGGAGACATAGTCGTGTGAAATAAAGGATTATATAATAAGGAAATTGCAACGAATTAGAAAATAAATGTTTTCCTCCCGTGAGAACGCAGTGTCAGAGTAGTTAAAAAATGGAATGCATTAGGCAGTGAAGTGGTGGAGACAGACTTCATACACAGTTTCAATTGTGGATATGATAGTGCCCGGTAGGCTCAGGAATCTGTACACCAGTTGATTGACAGTTGAGAGTGGGACCAAAGAGTAAGAGCTCAACCACCCCAGGCAGCACAACTAGGTGAGTACAACTAGGTGAGTACAACTAGGTGAGTACACACACACACACATACACCTATATATCTCGAGAAGTTCAGGAATCTGTACACCAGTAGATTGACGGTTGAGAAGCGGGACCAAAAAGCCAAAGCTCAACCCCCCCGCAAGCACAACTAGGTAAATTTAACTAGGTAAGTACAGATTACTATTATTCACTTAACCATCAGTCTAAACAGAATTATGCAGATATTGTAAGTCTTCACAACAAGTACGGCTTCTCTGGAAGTCCAGTACAGCGTTCCCTCCGCTGTCTATGGCGCTCTGTACTGCTCTCCCGGCTCCCATACATGTAGTGGTCACGAGAAAGGAGGGTGTACAGGAGGGAGATGGAAACACTGATTTCTGGTGTACAAGGTAACAGATCAATGGCAACATTTATGACTAATGTACACTGTAACATGGTACATGGCAACACTGGTGTCTCGAGCACATGGTACATGGCAAACATTCTCACGTGTACGCTTCAATTTAAAGCTCAATTGGTACAAGTCCAACACTTTGAAAGTAAATAATACTTTTACATTTGATCTTGATCTACTTCAACAATTTCATCATTATCGTCACCTTCACCAAGCTGCGAAGCTGACTGCTGGGATACTGTATTCACTTTACTGTATACAGTAAGTATAAAGAAAACAGTAAATACTGTATACAGTAAATACTGCATACACTTAATAAATACACTGTATTTATTGTATACACCACGTTCCTAGTCTAATGTTCCTTACACTCTAATGTAAAATGCGAATTTTAAAAGAGTTATCGTGAACATAATTCAACAGTCATTGGGTTATTACCAAATCCTCATGAGATGTGTTTGCTTCAAATTTGGACATTGGATCATTTATTAGTCATTATATGAAATATATTTACATGAATATGAATGTTAAAGTAGGTGAGTCTGGATGTGATCGCTCTTGCCGTGTGGAGTTGCTGCTCCACACTGCTCTAAATCGTGGGTGGCGATGCCCCATTTGCAACCCAAACCATCCAAGAACTAAAATGACATTACAATATGCATTATACATATGTGAATGTGTTATGTAAAACGTCAAGACTACTCATCTCTTCCGGGATATTTCGACGTGTTCTCTTGATGATATTTTGATACTTGAAGACGTGGAGTGCGTGTGGTGCTTGGGAGGAGGAGTGGCAGTGTTTCTGAAGTAATGTATAAATATACCATCCGTAACTACGTCTTTGTCACTCATCTGTTCCGCAAGATCAGTGGACCAAGTGTTCCGTGATTTTGGTGGCCAGGAAATGCAGGACTGGCTTTTCTGGCCAATTGCTGTTAGTTGGGAATTATGGGATTTTTTACCCTTCAGTATATCCCTATAAGCGAACAACATCTTGTACTATTTCTGATTTCAATTTACTACTTTCGTTTGGAGTAAATTTTCATATGTGTCTGTTTTCTTTGTTTCCTTTCCCTTGCTTCTCTGAAATCTATATCGTTTACTTTCAAATAGTTTTCCTTGACATTCTCCTATGTTTCTATCTTCTGTTCAATAATTATCCTTATTATCAATACCTAATATATCTGTTTTCTTCAGCATCCAACTTCCACCTCAGTGTTCCCACATCTCTTATCTCGATCTTCCCTTCGGGAGGCTGACGTTCGCTCGGGGACTTCACATCCCCCTACTCTTGTGACCTTCTTCTTCTTCCCGCCTCTCCTACTTTACATTCTCCTTCTCCTATGTTGTCTCTCACTTCGTCCTGCACCTCTGATGAAGGGAATAATCCCGAAAGCATTCTCAGATGAAAATATATTTTGAAGATATATATATATATATATATATATATATATATATATATATATATATATATATATATATATATATATATATATATATATATATATATACATATGTGTGTGAACAAGCCTGAACGGTCTCCAGGCATATATACAACTGAAAACTCACACCCCAGAAGTGACTCGAAACCATACTGCCAGAAGCAATGCATCTGATATATAGTATCCCTTAACCACTCGACCAACACGACCGGACAAAAGAGGATGGTATCCGAGGCTAATTCCCCATCCCCCCGCCGGCACTCTGTTGGTAATCTTGGGCATGGTATTTTATGGTTGGTCGAGTGGTTAGGGGATCCTGTACATCAGATGCATTGCTTCTGGCAGTATGGGTTCGAGTCACTTCTGGGGTGTGAGTTTTCAGTTATATATATATATATATATATATATATATATATATATATATATATATATATATATATATATATATATATATATATATGTTTCTGTTTTTTAAGTGTTTTATCTCATCACGAGGTTCTCGGGTGTGGTCATAGATAGTACTCGCTTCAGGTGAAGACCATTGCATCACCATTTGCCTCTGATCATTGGGCATTATGAATATGTTGAAAATAAATTAATCGTAAGGCATTTAGTATTATGGATATCGTTACTTATTGCTTCAGATTCACAATTTTCCTATGAATATTGCAATGTTATTTGGACCCTAGTTGGCAGTTTTTAAAATCTGTGTTGTGGTTATTGTCTCATTGATAGCAGAAAATAGGTCCGCTCTCATTTCCCACTTTAATGGCCCATTCATGTTCATAGATATGGTTTTTCAGAGTTTTTGCAGGTTGCTTTTCCATAGAGATTATTGGGACTTGTTTGAGTGTTCGTTTACTATGGTTATCATTCCTATTGTGTCAGGTTACCTGCTCCTATAACTTTCTCCTACGCTTAATGATCAAATATTAAAATCCCGAAATATCGACCTAGTTAGTCAACAGTGCCTAAATAGTACCTAAATTTAATAGTAGTCAACAGTGTCAACAGTTGACTCGCTAGTCAACAACGAGTCAACAGTGCCTGAGTAATCATTTTTAAACAGTGGCATATTATTTAGTGTAATACTGCTGGTAATAGAGAATCGATTATACCTCATTGTTTCATATTGATTGGGAACTCTTAGTAGAAACATGTCGTGAAATTACAAGTGATTTCCTCATGATTGCTACACCCGTTTGAGGGATAGCTTACGGTTAACTGATAGCAAATCATATCTCACAAACATTGATTGAATTCTATGATCAGATTACAGAGTTCAAATAATATTCACTCACTTTTAAATACGACCAAAACACCACAATTTAGTAATTTTTAACAACCCAAATAAGACTTTAATAAGACTTTACTGGTTCACTGAATATTAAGATTTGGTCATATGACCACACAATACCTGCTACTTTCAAAATAATTTTAGCTCTGTACTCGAATTCTAAATTTCGTTAAATCCACTAAATCGGTATTTATTCCACTCTCACTTATGCTTATCTCCAGATATTTTTCTCCACACAACAGCCACAACAAGAGTTGATACATATGAAGATATCAAAATTCCAGCTTAAGTGTAGGCAACACCTTCTTCACAAAATATTGGTAAAACAGATCTTGACATGTGATTCATGTCATGAGCCGTATATATGAAATGTCTCGCAAAGGTTTATGTATTATGGTGTAGGCATGTGAAAATATGCATGTGCAAAAATTCCATTCAGATACAAATTTGTGCAAGGATACAAGGTGGATCGAAACCACACTCCAGAAGATGAGGAGACGACGACATTTCGGTCCATCCTGGACCATTATCAAGTCGATTGTGATAATGATAATCGACATGATATTGATCCAAGACGGAGCGAAACGTCGTCGCCTCCTCGTCTTCTGGTGTGTAGTTCATTCTTCATATCTTCAGCCACGTTATTGTGACTCATCGTCTGCAAGGTGGATCCATCAATAAGAATGTTAGCAACTGTGCTAACACCGGTGTTAGCGACAGTATTAGAGTGTTAGCGGCGGTGCTAGTGACTTCAGCAGACTCTGGTAGCATCCGTCGAGCCGACATGCCAACAGACTACACATTCTATGGACTCTCTCTAGGGTAAACATTTCAGACACGAGTCGTAGTGTTGATATATTGGTGCAAACGAACTGCGACTTCTCTGATACAATTTCACGTCGATAGTTAATCAGGTATAACGACCTAAAAATACATTAATGACGAGCCAATCGTTAGCACATAACGAAACTGTCTGTTGCAGGTGTTTCCTTGATAGAAAAGGTCATAAGAAAGGTCACACGGGGTGTGGGGGGGGGGAGAGAGAATAAAAAAGGCACCAAGTGTGGAGAACAGAAAATCGATAAAGCAGGGGGTGGAAAACAGGAACCAGAGGAATCACCTGATGTGGAGACCAGGAGATCGAGTCACCCGGGGTGGAGGCCAGGAGATCGAAACTTCCGGGAGGAGGAGACCAAATGACCAAAGAAGACACCTGAGGTAGAGACTAGAAGACCAGATTTTGCCTACACTATGCCACTATGCCTACAGGCCGGAATTATTTGTGTTTGTAGTACGTGGGGTGAGGCATTTACGTAGGTGCTTTTCGAACAGAGGACGTCAACGAAACACTGTTCGAGAAATGTTCGAACGTCATCAATGGTGAGCCCTATGTAAAGTGTTTTATATTAAAAAAACAAGGGTTTTGCAATTTGAATAACAAATATTTAGCAAATGTTTCAGAGAGAAGGCTTCAGTCATATATAACCTTGAATGAGCCACCCGTCCTCAGATTATGTTCATTCCGTGCAGCGGCCAACCCCAAAGCAGAACTCATCAATTTTAACATGCTGTTCATTTATTATAAGAATTTGAGTACTATGCATAGTTAGACATAAGATAGATTAGAGGTTTAAGTTCTGTTGGCAGTTATATGCATTTGAAGTACTTGAGTTAAGCATTTTTGGAGTTGCGATTCGAACCAAGGTCGTCATTGATACATTGTTCGAGACTTGTTCAGACGTTATCAGTTGTGAGTCGTGTGTAAACTGTGTGTCATTCATAAACAGGGGGATTTTACGACTGCATGTAAGGAACATTAAATGACTTGAATGTCGCAACACTCATGCAAGTGTAAACCAAATAGCAAACTATTTGTTGACTTAGCATTTATCGTAGGCAGGTAATATAATACTAGACGATATATAACAAAATACTTAAAACCATGAGTAACAGTATTTTATCTATACCCATAAGAGAGAATGTCTCTAAGTCCGTGTCATCCAAAGTTGAAGGCCTGACACCTGGGGCTGACCGCACCTAAATTTGCAGGTGGAATGGTCTGGGGTACAGAACGAACACAGGATGGTCGGAGGATGCCGTAAGCTAAATGAATTAAGAAATATGTAACTCTACCCGTATGTGCTATTTTCATGAAATCGATCAAAAGCCTGAAATGAAATCGGGACAGTGTTGTGCGTAGACTTCTTCATTTCGAAGCGATGAACTGAATAGTTTTTGAGACTCAAACAGTTTTTTCAGTACTGTTTAATCATTAATTTTCAAGGAAAAGGGAAAAAGGAGGAAGACGAATAGGGTGGGATCAAAGGGACGTGGATGTGTGAGGTCAAGGGGAAGATAGGTTGGAGTGGGGAAAAGGTGGAAAAAGGGGGGAAGAGACCCCGGTGCAGCCAGACACCCTTCTATATACAGTACTGTAAATAAATGGAAAAAAAATCTGCCTCTTCGAGGTTGAGGGGGAGAGAGGGGAGAAGGGGTAAATGGGAGAGACGAGAGGAATAAGAGAGAGAGAGAGAGGGGGGAGTGGAACTGGGAAGACGGGAAAAGACGGATAGAGAGGAAAAAAGAGGGAGAGGAAGAATGTGCAGAGGGGAAAAAAGAAGGGTGCAATAGGGGGTCGTGGGAGAGATACATACTATCCCAGGCACCGCCGGATACCCCTCCTAGTATCATAATGTAGTAGGTCTTTCGTGCATAACGACAACTCACTAATTCTCCTGACAGCCTCTTCTTACCTTCCCCTTATATGTCTCCCTAATCTGGCGAGCATGACAGTACGAGAGACGCTGTATAGCACCCTTTTAATAGTACCATGGAACAATAATACCATACTAAGCATTTAGACCTCCGCTGTGTCCATCGTCTGTAAGGGTCTTGTGTTTACGTTAATCGAAATTTAAATAAGAATTTGGTACAATGTTAACTTGTGTATGTTTCCTTTCATATACTGTATTCCCATGTTAGTTACTTGGTAATATTATATCGCACTTACATTTACATTATATTACTTGGTAATATTATATCGCACTTTACATTACATTATCGCACTTATGTAAATTACATAATTTATATTATGTAATTTACAGTCCGAAGACATATAAAAAACAAAACAAATCCAAAACAAATCAACGTAGGTAGGTGTGCTGTTGATTTGTTTACAGTCGAAGGAGTGTGCAGTCGATAGGTGTACTCTTGATAGATGTAACATTGATAGATGTATAGTCGACATGTGGTAAGTCGATAGGTGTACAGTCCATAGGTGTGATGTCTAATGCTAGCCAGAAGATGTCTCACGGATCACTTCAGTTTACTCAAGGGGGTCATCTTAGCGCTCTCGTGTGGTCACTTCAGCTTGCAGACTCGCGGTTCACCTAGGCACACTCGCTAGGTACACACCTCAGCACACTTGCGGGAATTGCGCCTCGCGCTCTGCTCGCTACAAGCAGCTTCGTCTGATATCAGTTTGGTAAAAGTAAGAGCAGTATTAGACCCACCCATAACTATTCCTCACACCGACTGCCGTAAATATCGGTATCTCATGAAACCTGCCATTATGATCCTTATGCCGTGTTGGTCCTAAGGCGTAGTCTCACGTGCCTCGTCACATGGACGAGAGGCATTAACTGCACAGTCTAATGATGCAAATGAAATAGTCTCATAGTGGGAAATATTCCTAAGTCACCCTGGCCAGAGGGAGCTTTAATGGGTTATGCTCATAAAGGAGAAGCTGGTGTTTGCTTGAGCACTTGCCAGAGTCTCTCTCTCGAGTCTTGGGAGAATGGTCGTACTGTGGCACCATGAGACTCAAGAGCTTTGGTAGGACTCTCCAGCATTGTCGGGACGAGTCGAGTGGTTGATTGAAAGCTTCAGCTGAACCGAAGTCAAGTGTTTTGCAAAATTCAAACTAAAATACAATAATTTTCTCTCTCGTGTGAGACAGAACAAAATATTGTTATTATGGGGCTGTTATCGCTAGGTTGGTCGTCAAGGTGAAACGGCCCCTCATAAACGTCTTGTGAAAGCTGCCTTACACATTGTTAGTAAAACCACTAAAATTGATTTTCTCACTGATGCATCACGTAATGGGATTCTTTGGAGTATTAGAAGGTTAATGATCGGTAAATAAATTTGAAAAATAGTTAAACCCTAGTAAGTTTGTTTGTAAACCAAATGTTTAGGAAAATTCCTCTTGTTATGCAACTTTGGGTTAGACTCTAATATATTATCACCTCTCCTCCTCCGCGAGCACACACAAAATGAATATATTTCGATACATCTGTCGAAAGGACTACGCCTTTTCTCAGTGTATATGCACGGTAGTGTAAGCTTCCTTCACTGGAAGCTTACTCTAGTTGTGGACTATGCTTTAGGTCGTAAGCTTTTGCTGTTACTTTAATATTCCTTCACAGTTGATAAGTGCTTTTGTGCTGGACCTAAAAATCTAACGAGCAATATCGGGACAGGGTTCGAATCCTGTTATCAGGTTCAGAGCTTCTTTCTGCAACTCATCTTAAGCCATAAGCAAATTAATCCTATTCTGAACCTATAGCAATGAATTTAAACCAATAATTATGTTTGGCTTCATTGAAAAACACTAAGAAGTCATTAGAAGATTTATAATTAGTAAATATTTCTTATGGTGTGAGTTGAAAAGGTGCAAGTGACCACTGAAGACTGATGTACACATTCCTTTCCTACAGGTACCATGATGGAGGCGAGCACTGTGCGGGACCCGGCGTTAGGGGGTGCCTGGTGAACCACAACCTGCACATGACCAATCATGTTCCTGCTACTGCTAGTAGCCTGCTGCTCCTCCTCTTACTGCAGAGCCAAAGGCCACATGCGAAATATCCTCAGGTGAAGCATTATTAACACTGGAAATCAATGACTTTACTGTGGCCAGCCGTGTGCAGAGTGTCAGTAGTCTTCAAGATGGTAGCCCGCCCCAACGCCCTCAGGGCCGTGCTTGTTCTGGTACTCCTCACGCCCCTAGCAGGTGAGGGTTTTTATTCTAGTGGTTAAGTGTTTTGTGCAAAGTAGGGGAGAACTTTGGCGTTCAAAGTTGATCGTTTTGCATTTAACAGGTGAAGATTTTGACTCAAACTGGTAATATATTTGGTTTGGGAAGAGAATGTTTAGTTCATGAGAAGTGAATGTTTATCCCCTGATAACGAATGTTTAGCCACTTGTAAGTAAATATTTTGTTCATATCAGATGAATTTATTACAGGCCTGCGAGTCGTTTGACTCTGGTAAGGTTTTGTTTCTCCACGAAAGAGTGCATTCTGCTTATTGAAATTTAGCACTTGAATATAGTTTCCGCCAGGAGACCGTCTGGCCACTGGCAAGTGAATGATATGTTTTGAGGTGTTTGGTCAGACGTCCACCCAGAAAAATGTTTTATCCTGGGAGATAAGAATGTTGCATTCATTGTGTTCTTGTGAGGTAGACTCTTGAGAGGTAGACTCTTGCGAGGTAGGCTCTTGAGAGGTAGATTCTTTTGAGGTAGGCTCTTGTGAGGTAGGCTCTTGTGTGGTAGACGCTTGTGAGGTAGGCTCTTGTGAGGTAACTGTGTGGCCTTGGAAAGTGAGTTTTTCGTTTCTTGTTTGCATCAGAGGCTCTTAGCAGGGGCTTGTTCGGGTAGTGGTGAATCTGCTTCTTGCAGACGTGTACTTGGTTATTTGAAACTTCAATATGCTATTGAGTTGTGTGGGTTTACATAATTAAAGGAATGGCTATGGCCCTTCTTCCTGGTAGAAGTTCCTGGTAAATTTCTGCTGAAAATGTGACGTTTCTGTTAGAGTGTTTGGAAAATTTCAGATGTTTGTGTTGGATCTGATAGTTTTACCAGCTGGATGGTTGGTATTGGACCCGGGATAGTGAAGGTTTACTTCCTGCCAGGTGAATAATTTATCAGGTGAATAAGTTTTGGTTATTGGTAAATGAGTTTGCAACACCTAGCTGGCAAGGTGTGGCCTCTGCCGCATAGGTATCTCCTGGTTGGTGCATGTTTGGCCACTAATAACTTGAGTCTTGTTAGCTAGTTAACTTACAAGGTAAGTTTGTGTTTGGCTCCTGACTACTAAGTATTTACTCAGTAGTATTTACTGGTGTGGAAACTGTATTTGTGTCCGAAATGATGAGTTTTTTTTCCACAAGTGCGTAACTGCTTGGCCATTCATGAGTACATAAAATCCTTATATATGCAAAATTAATACGAACACGAACTGGAAGAAGAATTCGAAAGCATGAATCTGTTTGGTAAACAAAAGAGTACTTAAGATGAGGTTAGAGAAAAACAAGTTTTGTGTTATTCCAAACTGACGGAAGCAAGCGCTTATTTTGATATTCCAAGCATTTACCCAGTATATTTTCCTTATCTAGTTTCCAGTCACCATGAATCTCCACCCTTCCCAGGCCGCCCCAGCGCCTACATCACCCATGTCTGGCCGCCCCAGCGCCTACATCACCCATGTCTGGCCGTCCCAGCGCCTACATTACCCATGTCTGGCTGCCCCAGCGCCTACATCACCCACGTCTGGCCGCCCCAGCGCCTACATCACCCATATTTGGCCGCTTTTGCGCGTACCTTAGTCCTTCCTGGGCGGCCTTGTCCATATATTACCCTTCCCTGTTCGACCTTGCCCTTAAACCATCCTTCCTTGGCTGGCCGTACCCCTTACAACAACACCCTTGCTCTCTTCCCCTGCACCACTACTCTCATTCTCACTACTACCACTACTTTCACTTTCTATCTCTGCCATCTCTACTCTCACTATCCTCTCCACACATCAGTTTATATTTGAAACTCCTTGTTCCCAATTCCTTTCTGTTCCGGGCACTTTTCCTCTTGAATATGCATTAACTACCTGGTATCTGCAACGTGTGAAGCACAAAACAAAGACTGAAAAAGTGCTGGGCTTAGCAACATGACTTGTGCCAGCACCATGCGGGTACAGGTACTAGGATACGTCAAGGGAATAAGATCTAAAAACCCTAGAGGTGAGATCTAGAGAGCTAGATCTAGAGAGCTAGATCATACAGAATTGATATGATTACAACATTCAATATACTGAGGGAAATTAGAAAAGGTGGGTAGTGACAGCCTAATTATCGTGAGATTTAGTAGGAGATAAATGGAAGCTGGAAACGCAAATGAATCAAAGAAATGTAAGGAAATACCCTGGACGGGTAGTTAACAATTCTTCCCTACATATTTCCAACAGATTGGGGTGAAGAATTAGCTCCCACAACCTGGTTAAGGGACCCAGAAAATTTCGCAACCCTCCATGAGAGAATTTAAAGTATCGAAGTGAAATGCCTCTGCTTCATTTCCATGAATATGTCTTCGCAAAGTACATACAGAATCGCCAGGACAGGTGCACTGCCCGTCGGCTTATGTGACCAAGCCTTCGGGTCAGCCAAGGTTTGGCAATCGATGTCGTGCAGCAGCTGAGGCCAAAAACAACGTCTGGAGGAGGTGCAAATGGCATCTTGCTGCTCACAATAGAATCCTTCTCACACGATCTTTTTGCTGAGTGAAAAATGTTTTAAAAAGTTGGCTATCTCTGGTGGTTGTCTTTGGTTAATGACCGGCAGGGATATTATTCTAAGCACACAAGCCAGCGAATAAACTGACTAGATATGACAGTAGTAATCAACAATCAAGATATGACTAACCTAATGGCAGATCATTTTGCTGACATGATGGCGGTTCCTGATCAGGCATCACAGCGTTCACAGTTTCTTCCAAGCACTTTTTCAAAGTCATCAGCAGTGATTATTAGATGGAAAGGCGGCCACAACCCTATACCACTCGACATAAATAATACATTGGCGCGGGATAAGGTCTTCTCGACACTGTTCTGCAGTTGTATGGACCTGGCGGGCCCGCTTCTTTCTCGTTTCCAGGAACGATAATCTCACAACAGATGAGGGCATTCGTTGATCATCATTATCAACCTTGAACCCAACAAAATTGATTTAGGAGAGTCATCGGTCACTGGATGACTCCAAGCCAACTGTGTTCTTTCAGCAGTCATGGCAGGCGCTCTTATCTGAGTGTGACTCTTATATCTGCTGGGTAAGCTTCAGGCACTTTGTATCTCGAGCTCCATTCTACTGTTAATTTGGGACTACCTTAAAGAACCTACTCTAAGCGTAGTCATTAATGGAGCATAATTTCATAGCTCAGAAATTTGTATAAAAAATTGGTATCAATATACCACACGGTAAAGTGCTTGCTCATTTTATAGGAATGTCTGCTATAGCCATCAACAACTTATCATTCCCTAAGAGGTAACCAGAGAGAAAGAGACAGAAAAAAGACACATTTAGAACCTTATATCATTGTAAAGAACCTTGCAAAGAATCATTTAGAATCTTGTATACCACGTATGTAAGACCAATCCTGGAACATGGGGCTTCAGCATGGAGTTCATACCTTATCAAGCACAAGATGAAGCTGGAGAAGGTTCAAAGGTTTGCTACTAGATAAGTCCCAGAAATAAGTTGCATGAATTATGAAGAAAGGCTGAGTGAATTGCACCTCATGTCGCATGAAGACACAAGCGTTCTGGGAGACATGATCACCACATACAAAAATTCTCCTTGGAATTGACAGGATAGATATGGACAATATTTAACACGGGTGGTACTCGCACAAGGGGACACATGTGAAAACAGAGAACCAAATGAGCCACAGAGACATTATAAATAATTTTTTCATAGACAGAATAGTTAATAAATGGAATGCGTTAAAAAGTGATGTGGTGGAGGGTGACTCCATACACAGTTACAAATGTAGATAAGACAGAGCTCAATAAGCTCAGGTCAGAATACCAGCAGACTGATAGCTCAGAGACAGGACCAGAGAGCCGAAGCTCACCGCCCGCAAACCCAACTAGGTGAATTCAACTAGGTGAGTACAACTAGGTGAGTACACAAACTCATAGTAAAACACACAGATAAAGATACAGAAACACCGAAAAAGACAGAGATAGAGAGAGAGAGAGAGAGAGAGAGAGAGAGAGAGAGAGAGAGAGAGAGAGAGAGAGACTGAGGGGAAGAAAGCCTAGGGTGGCTCCCAACAGCCACGCAACTTCTCCAAATAACTAAAGCTACAATTATTTTCCTGTTTTTACAGTGAGTCGCGTTTTCTATCTTGAGCGCTCCTTTTTTGAGCCCCTAAGCGCCGAAAACGATAAAAATAAGATAATACAATTTTTTGGCTCTGAGCTAAGAGTGTGGCAAAGGCTTTAGGTGTTGGGAATGCTATAGCGTACTAGGGGGGGTCATTGTCTGTCTGTATTTGGGGACCTGGTGCCGTGTTATCCACTCCTGTTTATAACAAAGGTGAGCACCGTAGGTTGAAACAATACTTATGATTCGCTGGTAAGTTTAATTAACTACACAAAAGTGACATATGTACGAGTACGAGATCATTGGTACACTTAAGTATATGTATATTTATATGAGAATACTCTTTTATCACGCTTTGACTATTCATATTTCATTGTTTTATTTCTTATCATAGTTCGTTGTCTATGTCTAGGGGTTCTCCCCCTTCCCCCATTCATCTACTTGTTTCCTTCCATCGCTTTGTCTTCTTCTACCTTCCTGCCTCCCTTTCACGCTCCATGTCTCCCTCCTTGTGTCTCCCTTCCACTCCCTGCCTCCTTCCCTCTCTGTATCAGCCTCATGCCCTCTCTCTGCCACCCGCCCTCACCATACTCCCTCCTTTCTCCTTACGTCCTTCCCTTTACATACCTCCCTCTCCTGTCCAACTCCTTCTTCCTACCTTACCCCAATTTCCCTGCCTCCCTCCCTTTCGCTACCTCCCCCCCTTCCTGCCTCCCTCCTTTTCCTGTCCCACTCCCTCTTTCTACTTCCCTGCCTCCCATTCTCTCCTTGTCTCCCGGTTTCATTGTTTCGAATGAGTACCATTATTTCCTCACATTAGTCTTCTGTCTATTTTCTTTCTTCTCTTCCTTCTTAGCCTTCCCTTTTCTCTAATTCCTTCAGTCTTCCTTCCAATGCATTATCGTCACTACTGTTTTAAGTTATCCTTCGTCTACGTATACGAACGTCCAATTGTTTTTTATCTCCTTGTCTAATTACTATCCGATCTGAAACCATTTTCCTTTATTCTGTTCCACAGTGTTGTAGTGTTTAATGCGTGCAGTCACTAATGAGCGTTCTAATGTTGTGTTGTGTTTTGATCGGGAGTTCGCTATCCTTCTATGGTATTGGTCCTGGTTCCTGTGATACAGGCATGGGAGGGAGAAAGTTATGAGGAAAAAGCGCCAAGCCATTACGACTATATAGCACTTAGTAAGGATCAGGATAAGGATTTGGGATGGAACGAGGGGGAAGGAATGCTGCCCAACTACTTGGACGGTCGGAGATTGAACGCCGACCTGCATGAAGCAATACCGTTGATGAACCGTCTTGTCCAAGTGGTTGGGTATTAAAGGGGAGTGTTATTGTGTTATTGAAGCGTACCGACACAAAGCCTTGCCTGCGGTGTGTGAACAAGACATGCCTGCTGCCCAAGACCAACATTTACTAGGAATGTGTCAAACGTCAGCTTCTTACGTACACTGACATATGTTATTATTTGTGAGTCCTGCTGAAGACTTAATTAGAATTTACAGTGAAAATTCGCTGAGAATGGCGTTGAGTGTTCCTTATAGTAAAACTTAAAATATAATTTTTATTATTGAAAGTTTATCGTATATCTGTCTTTGTTGGTCGTGATAAAGCTATTCATCAGGCTCAAGATCTTACACTTCTCAGACCCGCGAGCACCGCGGATTATTAAATTAAAAATATCCAGTATACATGACTTATCACATTTGAAAAAACCCTGTTCAGAGATCCAGGTTTCAAGCGCACCATGAGGAGAACAGACACAGAGGGACGGAAAGAGATGATGATGCCTTGAACCCTTCTAGAGATGCCTTGTGCAAGAGATAATGTTATTTGTTCGAGAGATGACGTGACATACGCACGCATGTGATGGCGTGGTGTGGGTGGTGGTGGGTGAGAATGGGAAGGTGTGGGATGGAGAGGGGTAATACGGATGAAAACAGGTGGTGTGGGTTTGATTGGAGGTTGTGTGGGTTCGAGGGGGTTGGCTGTGGTGTGGGTGAAAGTAGGAAGTGTGGGTGAAAGAAAGGTGGTATGGCTGCAAGTTGGTTGACTATTGTGTAAGAGTGTGTAGTGTGGGTGAGAGACTGGTGGGTGGGGGTGGAGTGGGGTGGTGTAGATGAGTGTGGGTGGGGGAGTGGCGTGCTTAATGGTTGGTTGTGGAGGGGTGAAAAGTGCGTGTAATGGCTCAGATTGGTTGGGCTAGTTGTGGAGTAGATGCTGTGGATGAGAGGGAATGCTGTGGATGAGAGTGGGGTGGTGAATGGATGAGAGTGGGTGGGCTGTGGTGCAAGGTAATCCCTGGCGGGGTGGTGGCTAAGCCTGGCTGCCTATACCAACTCCTCTCCCGCTCACAGGCTTATCCCGATATTGTCTTGAAGAGCCGATAAGAGGAGACGCTGTTTTGCTGCCCCGGGAACTTCAGCCGCTCTCAAGATTTTCCAAAACATTTCTCTCATATAATTTTTGTTATTTACATATACATGTATCTACTTTGTTTTATGGTGCATTATATAATGCTTAATTTCAACACGGTCTACTTAGAGCTCTAATACATATTTTGTCACCCAATCATTTTTAGAAGACTTGGTCTTTGACAAGGGATTGGAAACCATCCGAAAGCGCTCAGATTTTAACATTTATTTTTCAATTAAGGTAAACTTGTATTAAAATAAACTTGTATTTCAAAGAAGAAAGAAATTTAGTTTCTCAGTTCCCTTGTGTTTTCCCGACACTATCTTCTGAGTGGTGTCGGTATTGGGAGTGTGAGCCTTTTCAAGCGTAGTGGGTTGTCAAGACTAACAAGCCGGGAACCCAATTCGACAGATCACCAGCCAGATACCTACACCTATACACAGAAAATGCAGTGATACAAGCCAGGTGACACAGATATTGATACGAGCAAGAGGGTGACAATGTATCTCCAATGCAGGTGCGTTGATGGCAACAATTAGGGTTGATGTGCGTTGATGTTCCAGCCGTTTATTTGCAGGAAGTTTGTGTAGGCCTGGGAGCCTTAGGCAAAAGTAGCAAAACCAAACATGGTTTGTTTTTGAGCCTTGGAGGTTGTGAAGTCATTGACACCAGGGCGTGAAGGTACCTGAAAATCTGGTTTTCATGATTAAGTGGCGATGCTGTAACTAAGTTGATGTGATGGGAAGAGTGCTCCTCCTTCCTTCACTTGCTGGGGAGAACGGGAGACGGATGTGATTGAGGCTCACTTTACTACTTTTCATGAAATTTTACAATTTTTTTTAAGCGTTAACGATGGATATTGTCGGTAAAAGATACTTTGGTTCTGTAATCCAATGCACTTTGCAGACATGGTTTTCTCCAGCCTTGTTTACCCTCTCTGCCTTGGTTCGCCTTGTCTTGCTTTCTGCAGCCTTGGTTCCTCCAACATTGGTTCCCTCAGCCATGGTTCCCACAGCCTTGGTTCCCTCAGCCATGGTTCCCCCAGCCTTGGTTCCCTCAGCCTTGGTTCCCTCAGCCTTGGTTCCCTCAGCCTTGGTTCCCTCAGCCTTGGTTCACTCAGCCTTGGTTCCTCCAGCCTTGGTTCCCTGAGGCATTCTCTTCCATCCCGTTGGGTGGAAATACAAGTTCCTTCCCACTTGGGTCCTCTGTGCTCCCATCTCCCTTATATTCCAGCACAACCCTGTTTTTATCGTTGTTTGTCTTCCAATCCGCCTTATTCTTTTGTCTTCAGCCACTTCCTTTGAATTTCCAAACTTTATTTTGCTTCGTCAATTTTTCAAGCTACTGCCCCTAAGGCATCCCTTCCTGCCCCTTGTTCCTTAGGACTTGTACATAATATATTGGCGCCTTGAAGTGCTGTTGACGGGGGTTGAGCTGGGTAGTGTGTTAGTGTAGAGTGGTACACTTGGGTTAGTGTAGAGTGGTACACTTGGGTTAGTGTAGAGTGGTACACTTTGGTTAGTGTAGAGTGGTACACTTGGGTTAGTGTAGAAGGGTACACTTGGGTCAGTGTAGAAGGGTACTCTGGGAACTGTGGTGAATGACACACTGATGCCAAAAGAGACTGGTACACTATAGCCGCAGAGAAGTTGTAGACTTGGGCAAGTGTAGGGCCACACCCTGGGCAAGTGTAGACTGGTTAGGTACATCTTCACATCCTTTCATTTTTACTACAAAGACCTTTGCTATCGCCAAGTTGTACCATCCACAGCCATGCAATATCTCAATGTGTTATGTTGTCAGTATTGTTTTTAAAATGCTATCATCTCAATCATGCTAATCAGCCTTCGTCTTCCTCTCAATCGTGCCAATCTGCCTCCCTATCGCCTTAATTTTGTCACTGAGACCTTGTATGAACTGTAACCTTATAAGAACTACCACTCGGAACATGGCGTCTTTATATTCATTTCGTATAATCTTTCGCATCCTCTCATCCCAGCATTGTCATTTCCGTATACATTTTTCCATACTTTACTCCATCAATTTTCTTTTGCTTTATATCCTCCACGAGAGATTTTTTTTCCCTCTTCCTCCCTCCTTTATCCTACCTCCTTCATCTCTCTCATCGCTTTTCTCAGTCTCATCTTCCTTTGTTTCCTCTCTTCCTTTAGCCTCCTTCTCGCCGAATTTTAATATGTTTTTTTTTTTATTATCTTCTTCCTCCCCCACTTCTCCTGTCTGGCCCAGTTTCGTCCCCTCTTCTATGGATTTTTCGGACTCTCAATTGCCCCTCTTTCATCTCTTTCCCCTTAATGACTTCTCTCCAGTTCATCTTCTTTTCACAATAGTCTTCTTTTCCGACTATCTTACTTTTCCCCTTTGTTTCTTCTCATGGTTCTCTCCTTCGTTCTTCCACATCAGACTTCATCTCCTCACATCCTTCAGTCACCCCTCACTTCTCTCCACCTCCCTTTTCACTTACACTGTTTACCCTTTATCCTTCATCATCCCTTCAATCTTCCGTCATTCTCTCATTCCTTCGCTTTCCCTCTCTTCTATCTCAATCGTTTACTTCTCTCCCTGTCGTGTCTCCATCTACCTTCCCTCCCCCCCTTTCTCTCCCTCTCCCTCCCTTATCCTCTCACTCCACTGTTGACATAGAGAATGACACCTTGTTAGTCCTAATGCATAGATCAAGTGTGTTTACAAGGCAACTTTTACATATGTGCACAACTCTATGAGCGAGTTCGTAATGAGTGTGTTCGAGATGTTGTGCGAGCGTTCAGTTCCCTTGTTAGGAGAGGCACTTCTGTTGCATGATGGGGCCAACAGCAGCCACCGAACGCAGCTATACAACTCATGTATTCATGGGGAGTATAGGGTATGCCGACAGCGTTAAGAAGCTAACGGAACTTTATACAGAGAGCTATGTACCTATCCTGAGGGAGCTATGTAACTATGCTGAGAGAGCTAATTAACTCTCCAGAGAGTTCTAAGCAACTTTCCTGAAGGAACTATGTAACCACCTTGAGGTTACTTTGCGATAATTTCGGGACTCAACATCTCCGCGGCCCGGTCCTCAAGCAGGCCTCCCAATGAAGAAGCAATATAGCTTAACACACTTTACTACCAAACAAAATATATTCATGGCATATTTGATGACATACGTATTGCCTGTAACAGTATACTAGATGTCACAGACATGTATTTAAAGATCAAACACCTGACTAACCCCTGAGAAACCAACTGGAATATGATGCGAAAAATTGCACATATTAGACAGTCTTCTATCGGAATATTCTATATGAAAATAAATTTACTGTGTTTATATATAAAAAACAGGTTGCAATACATAATAAAACCGACAAGTATTTAAGAGCAGGATTCCCATACATAAACACATCAATGTTATCTTGAGGTTATCTTGAGGTTATCTTGAGATGATTTTGGGGCTTTAGTGTCCCCGCAGCCCGGTCCTCGACCAGGCCTCCACCCCCAGGAAGCAGCCCGTGATAGCTGACTAACACCCAGGTACCTATTTACTGCTAGGTAACAGGGGCATAGGGTGAAAGAAACTCTGCCCATAGTTTCTCGCCGGCGCCTGGGATCGAACCCAGGACCACAGGATCACAAGTCCAGCGTGCTGTCCGCTCGGCCGACCGGCTCCTTGTGAACAGTGTCGCTTGAGATCCATCATATTGAGTTGGTGATCTAATTATTATTAACTAGCGTCCTGTCACCTCACCTCCTGTGATGTTAATCCTGGCGGTGCTAATGACACCACACTGGAGTGAGGGAAGCGGTGGCAGGGCAGCACAAAGGCCTCCTCAGCTCAGGTTGATATTGGTTGCTAATTACCACCTGCAACACGCCCTCATTACCTCACACAGCCACCAGGCCCCCGGCCCTACACACACACACGACACCCAACACAGTGTGTACACACACCACACCTTCATTGTTTGCATAGAGTCATAGGTACACATTGATACACACAAGCATATACCAATAGACCAAGGAACATACACATATATCTTCATCTTCCACCAGCATCAGGGGTGCTGATGGGTGAGTGGACAGGACGCTGGATACGTACTCCTGTGGTCCGGGGTTCGATTCCAGGCGCCGGCGGAAACAAAAATGGACAGTTTCTTTCACCCAACAGGGGCAACAGTTTGCTCCCTGTTACCTAGCAGTAAATAGGTACCTGGGAGTTTCACAGCTGTTACGGGCTGCTTCCTGTGTGTGTGTGTGTGTGTGTGTGTGTGTGTGTGTGTGTGTGTGTGTGTGTGTGTGTGTGTGTGTGTGTGTGTGTGTGTGTGTGTGTGCGAAAAAAGAAAGAAAAATAAGTTAGTAGTTACTAACAATTAATTGATGATTGATTGACAGTTGAGAGGCGGGCTGAAAGAGCCGAGATCAACCCCCGCAAGCACAACTAGGTGAATACAACTAAGTGAACACACACACATTACACTGAATAAATTCTCCACTGTCAACCTAGCTCACTCTCGCTCCCACACATCTCAACATTATCTGAACACTGTCTAGCGTATTCCTCTCATTCATACACATATGTGGGGTTTCCACGATTCTAACAAATCATAGACCGAATACATATATATACATATACTATAGCCACATCAATATAAGTTACGTTTCCCGTCATATTTGGAGTGTCACTGCGATAGTGGTGAATGTGAATTCACCACTATCTTCTTGATAGTGGAAGATAGTCAATTCTTCTTGGGAGGAAGAAGTGAAACAGTAAGGGATACCCTTACTGCTTCACTTCTTCCTCCCAACGCCACAGGCACACCTTTCACTTATCCCCAGAGATATATCCACTTCCCCCCTAAACATTCACACTATTCTCCACCCCACAGTCACACCCACATCACAGTAGTGTTTATCAACACCTTTCTTCCTACCAAGTCACACTAAAGAATATCCTCTCGGCTTCACAATCACACTAAAGTTGTTTCTCTCCATCTTCCCATCCTCTCTTCAATCACACTAACGGCAGTCATTTTTGAGCCATACCTCCCGTTGCACACTTAGTAATCGGGCCGCATCACGAGTATGATGTTATGAGGGAAAATCAGTGTGTGACAACTGCTACGAGGAAAGGTCAGTATGTGACTGCTGACGATTGAGAGAGGACTGGACATAACAGAGGCCAGTGGATATCATACAGGTTGTAAAGGTAGTGGGAATTATGAACACTCAGTCAATATAATTATACTTCAACTATGTGTTCAAACAGGCTAATAGCTTATACATTACTGGTCTTTTAGATGTGTAGGGATAAACAGAAGGCTTCAGTTAGACGTTTGTGGGATAATATTCCCAAATAATTCATATAACAATCTAAATATATACACAAGTAATTATTCTTAAACATAAAGTTTGTCATATAATTAAAAAAATAATCCTCATGTTATCATTGATTATAGCTACCATTAATAATTTGCCTAATATGCTATAGAATGGCAACGGTAGACAGGTGATAGCAATAGACTGGACAAGCGTGGTGTACAGTATACGCCAATGGTATACGCCAATGTATAACTCCATGTTTTATAGAGTTTGATAGAATCAAATTGAACCAAAATTTCAGTCCATCAGCAATGCTCCTCCCCCACGAGATGGGGAGGAGCCTTTGCCTCCTACACAGTATCACACTATGTCTATTTTCTCCCTTCCTCCCTTCTCCCTGCCTCAGTCTCCACCTTGCTCACCGTTACTCTGACGAACTAAGAGTTACCACCTCAGCTTACACCTTATTCCTCATTACCACTGATAATCTACACTCCACTCTCTACCTCAGAATCACACTTACAGTGATCAGTACATACTACCTCTACCAACCTACTAACACTAATATTATCTTAATTTCTACTGCATTTGAATCACACTCAAATTTATCCTCTCCACATTCCATCCCTCCTTACAATCCCACAATCCACTTTTCACTCTTCTCAAAAGACATACTAACACTACTGTAATTTCCTCCCTAGCTTACAGTCACACTAACAATTATCTACACGTCACATATCTCCCAATTATCATACCAAAGGTAATAGTGTTCATCTGCCTCAGTCACACAAGCATAGCTCATTTTCACCTTTCTCATCCAGAGTCACACTAACACTCCTCTCATCCACCATTCCTGAGTGTGATAATATATGCAAACAATTTCAATAAAAGCCGCGACCGAAGTAACTATTTCGATAAATATATTATACCGTTTCCATTCCCATTTGTATTAAAAAAATGCTGTATTCACAACCGCCTTGACAAAAAAAGTCAAAAATAAAAAATTACAAAAGTACAGTTATATATCATGGAATAGTATTGCTGGTGCCTCTCGTTACCGGTGACAGAAAAACTAATCCCCCGCTCATCAGACAACGTCATGAGCCAATCAGCGGAGCCTGGAATATCACAGTGGGAATCACGGATTGATGAGACGGTCATAAAGTTAACGGTTGTCCGTTTGTCAGTGTTGGCACCACCTGGCTCAACCACCTGTGCTCACAGTATGGATCAATCACATGTGCTCAAAGTATGGATCAATCACCAGCACTCACAGTATGGATCAACTGCCTTTTCGCACCACCTGGATTAATTATCATTGTCACCATATGGATCCTGGTCTCACGATCTGGGACAACCACCTGCTCTCATCACTTGGATTAGCCACCTGTGCTAACCACCTAGATCAACCAACTGTACTCCTTACCTGGTTACACTTGTATTCACCAACTGGTCATAGTTGTACCCACCGCCTGATTCAGTTGAAATCACCTTGTATTAAATGCTCTCAACACCTTACTAGAACTATGCGCAACTCACAACTTGAGAGCATTATTCATCACACGGGCATAACTGTACTCACCACCAGGCCACCTTTGTACTCTCCCCTGACCTATAATATTAAGTAATACTTAGAATATAATATATATTACGCAAGGACGATGCGTACTCAGAGCTACAGAAGGTTTCAAAGTGTCTGTGTTCTGTTTTCTGGCCAAACACAAAGATTTCGCTTTGTGGCTACGATATCCTGCATACAAATAGCGTAGACCTTAATTGGTCGATGTGGTAAACGCTCAGTTAAGATATTGAGCTATTATTGAACCTCGGTTGCTCCTAAGGTCACTTTGGAGTGCTAGTTGGGGAATTAAATCATTTAATGTAACAGGTGTTTGTAAAGTCTCTATGGGGCATTCCTGAAGGAAATTCATCTTTTAATAGTTGTAAAATTAGGCCCCTAAGACAGCTGAGAGAGAGAGAGAGAGCAATCTTGTTTCCGGTATTCTGACCTCGATTGCACAGATTTGATTTGGAGCATTTCCAGGGCTTGCATTTTCCTGAAGACAACCTCGTTACAGTCCAAAAATGGTTTTATTTTACTTGCCATATACTCACATATATACGCTTTCTCCATCCCTCCCTACCAACAACACCCCAACCATTTGTGAATCTGTCTGTCTGCCTGTTTGTCTTTTTCTCTTACAATGTCAATAAACAAACAAAAAAGCTTATATTATAAGAAAGAAATATATCAATTCTTTGCAGGTATACTCGAAAAATTAAAAACCAAGCAAAAATGGGGACTTTCCACAAATATGGAGGGTTGCAAATGCAGTTCAATATCTTAAAACAGTAGGACTGGTAGATAATATGATAATGTTAATCATGATTTTTGAAAGGCTTTGAACCCTGTTTCAAAATGAATGTTGATTAGGAAGATATAGGTTCACCGAACTGGAGGTGACCACTTAACCTTGATCAGGACATGGTTATCGCACAGGAATTATGATATCACACAGGTAAAATTGCCTATAGTCAGCGGTGACCAATTGCAAGTCGAGTGTTACAGGTCTCTACCATGAAGTCTTTCTTGAATCGAAAATTATTACATTTTTATCCAGTGTTTTGCATTCCCTTTTTCGTTGATGCATTTACCATATTAATATCCTCTGTATTATGCACTCTCATTCATTTGAATTCTTGAATCATATATCGTATTACTATAAATAAGAAAAATTGAAAATAATTTAAAACTTCCTAGAAAATAATTAATGATTCTAAATTGCTTTATAAACAGATGGGTTCCAATTCTTGATAAGCGTGTCTCTTGTTTTGTACACGTCGAAGTTAATTTATGCCAATTTTTTTTAGTTCGGTGACAAAATCACATCTGCATAATGCAAACAATAACAATAAAAATTATGAAAAATAACTTTGCCTTATTGTTAACACTTCCAGATAGGAAACACTTAGAGACGTGCAGGCGATGAGTCACAATAACGTGGCTGAAGTATGTTGACCAGACCACACACTAGAAATTGAAGGGACGACGACGTTTCGGTCCGTCCTGGACCATTCTCAAGTCGATTGTGGTCAAGACAATCGACTTGAGAATGGTCCAGGACGGACCGAAACGTCGTCGTCCCTTCAATTTCTAGTGTGTGGTCTGGTCAACTTAGAGACGTCTATCCCAGCTGTCACTAAGTCAGTGCTTCTGGGATGTTAGTTTATCTCAGATGTCAGAGTGTCTATGTGGAAAAACCTTAAGTGCGGCCAACACAAGGAAACGAATATGCTACACAGCAGATACAAAGAGAGACGGAAACAAATATGACCATACCTGCAACACAACAGACAGAAGGAAACAAACATGACCACACCTGCAACACAACAGACAGAAGGAAACAAACATGACCACACCTGCAACACAACAGACAGAAGGAAACAAACATGACCATACCTGCAACAGAACAGACAGAAGGAAACAAACATGACCATACCTGCAACACAACAGACAGAAGAAAACAAACATGACCATACCTGTAACACAACAGACAGAAGGAAACAAACATGACCACACCTGCAACACAACAGACAGAAGGAAACAAACATGACCACACCTGCAACACAACAGACAGAAGGAAACAAACATGACCACACCTGCAACACAACAGACAGAAGGAAACAAACATGACCACACCTGCAACACA
>NC_091177.1:10678480-10913480 GCF_040958095.1 Procambarus clarkii
GGTGGACTAGCCCTCTCCTTCATGGCTTGGTGGACTAGCCCTCTCCTCCAATCTTGCGTCGACCAGCCCTTCCCTCCAAAGGTGCGTGGTCCAGCCCTCTTCTCAAATGCTGCCAGGAATGCATCTCTCATGTAGTCATTCCTGGACCAGATCTCTCCAGCGCTTACTTGACTAGACCTCTACTCTAGTGCTTCCAGTAACTCTACTCTCTAGTGCATCCCTACCCAGTCGTCTCTTCCACGGGTCGCACGAGTACATGAGCCCTTAAATCTTTGAACGAAGCAGGAGTGGTGTTGACGTTGGACATCTGATTGCTTGTTGAGAACGTAATTGATTTCTTGGTTGCCAGTTAGTCTCTCTGGGTATTTCTTTGTTGGTTAATTGAGACCATAATTAGAGTGATCCACTGATTATTTACTTTACTTTTGATTATATCCGCAGAAGATTTTCCAGTATTATTAAGGTCAATGGCCATATATACAGCCAAAATATCAGACTATTGATTCCTTGTAACTTCCCCGTCATCATGGTTGCATCAACTTTAAGCGAATAAAACGGTTAACAAAAAATACTCGAGTAACGTACAATAATTTTCATCCAATATCCCCATGTTAATCCATTACCAACATCACTTCTAAATCGCCTGAGCATAAAGTTAATAATCCCATAACTCGCGATTTTTTGTGCTGAGGGCAATTAGTGAAGCGCTGAGGTCGACGAGAGCCTGATCCACGAGCCAGGAGGTGGCACTTGAGCCTCGATCCCGCACCTGCTTGGCCCAAGGCCGCCGTCCCAGGCGCTAATTACACCCTCCAACCCGGGTTGGATTCCCCCTATTTAATATACTCCTCCGGCTAGCTAAGATCATTTCGCATTTTTTTCGGGAAGGTTGGAGAGTCGCAGCTTTACCCCATGGAGGAATATCGTGTTTCCTGCACTGAAAAACCTTGTAAATTGGTATAATTTCAACGGCAGAGTTAAATTATATTCACACTACGGATTATGTTGCGAAATTCCAGCGTTATATTAATCTGTTGGTTTAAGGGTCAATGACGTCAATTAATACAGCATCGAATAGCTGGGAACATATTATACACGAGAATTCTGCCAAAACTGATAACATAAATTACTGAGGTTAACAATGAAAACAACTTGGTGCGCTGAAAACAGCCCGGTGCGCTCGAAATAACCTGGTGCGCTTAAAACTACCTGGTGTGCTCAAAACAATCTCGTGTGCTCCCTCAAAACAATCTCGTGTGCTCCCTCAAAACAACATTGTATGCTCAAAACAGCAGTGAATGCTCCAAACATGATATACAAAAAGATTGTTTATTTAAAGCAAAAATGGAACGCTCACGAATGAGCATAAACAAAAGTATTGTTCTCTGACAACTAGATTAATCTAACCACAATCTGCCTAGCCAATCCTATTTTAACATTACCTTACATATCTCTCCAAATATAACCTTACCCACCTTAATCAGATCGAAACAAACCTTACATTACCTAGCGTTAGCGTACCTATCCTAACCTCACATTGCATTTCCTTACCTTACGTAACTTGACAGCATTATATAACGTAAGGTTATCTAACCTAATCATACCTAACCTAACCTAACCAGACCTAACGTAGCTTTTCCTAATATAACATTACCTAACCTAAAATTCTCTGACATTACTTACCCTATCCCATCCAAACCTAATCTAACATGACCTAATAAAGACTAATCTAACCTAATTATTCCTAAGCTAATCTATTTTATCTATTAACTTAACGGCCAAACCTAACATAGGTTTGATCGTTAACATCGTAACATCGTAACCTAATATTACCTAAGTTAACCTGATCTAATATTACCTAACCTAACCTAACTTTGCATAACCTAACCTTGCCAAACGTAACTTAACCTAACCGAGAAATCACCAAAACTAGAAAGATTTTTTTTTCATATACACACGTTGCCTTGTCGTGATGAGAAAAGATACCATTATAAGGTAAATCTTTGGATAAATTGTCAGGATTTTGATAAAAAAAAATCGAGTTTCTTGTTAAAAGAAAACAGAGTGAGCGAGAGAGAGAGAGAGAGAGAGATAGAGAGAGAGAGAGAGAGAGAGAGAGAGAGAGAGAGAGAGAGAGAGAGAGAGAGAGAGAGAGAGAGAGAGAGAGAGAGAGAGAGAGAGAGAGAGAGAGAGACAGACAGACAGAGACATAGAGTGTGAAGAGACAGAAAACAGTGTGACAAAAAAGGAAGAGAGTGAAAAAATGCAAACAAAAATAAAAAGGAGTGTGAGAATAGAGAGAGACCAAGAGAGAGAGGGAGATGTAAAAGAGAGAAAGAGATTGGATATATACAAAGTTGAGTTCAGGTGTGTAGAAGGTGAGGGAACTAAAGAGAAAAGTTAAGGGTTGAAGCCTTCCGGATGAGATGTTTACAGAGGGTCAGAGGCAGTAGGAAGGTTCAGTATGCAAGCTGTGCAATGGTGCAATGTGGCCACACAGCTCCCTCAGACAACTCTCCCAAATGCCATACAATTAAATATTCTTTCATACACAACTAAATATTAAAATCAAATTATAGAAGGATCTTATAATTATTGAGAAATCAACCGAATGCTATAACAATTGGAATCAATTATTGTGGATAATAAAGTATAAGTTATACAGGATCTTTTATCCAGTTTTATCATTTTTGTTCATTTAACAAAATGAGCATTTGTTGTCGCCAGCCACAACAGTAATGAGAAAATTAGCGCTGGCCGCAGCCGGACTATCACCTTTATGTTCTCGGACATAAATTACATGGTGTGAGGCGCGCCGCTCAGCTATGTACACTACCACCACCACCACGCATTGACCGCACTACCACGCACTGACCGCACTACCACGCACTGACCGCACTACCACGCACTGACCGCACTACGCCGCACTATCGCACATTCACCGCACCACAACGCACTGACTCTACCACCATGCACTATCCCGCTATCATGCACTGACCGCACCATCATGCACTAACCACAACTCCTCACACTAACCGAACCATCACACACTGCCCACACCACTATACAATGACCACACTCTGCCATTAAACACTGACCAATACACTCCAAGCACTGACCACCACTGACTGCATTACAGAACTGTCCACGCCCATTCCACTCACTGTGCTGATTCACATTGACCGTACAGACACAAGTTGATGAACAATTCACAAGTTGCTTAAAGAGCACCCGCCTTTCCATTCACTCCAACTCTCATCTCTCTCTGCAGGTCCGGAAATTAGGACTGATCGTTGAAGTATCGGTCTCGTTTCTTGCAGGATGGTGTTCGATTCCCGATGGTCAAAATAGTTGGGTGTCGTTCAGTTCTGTCCTCGTATTCTAGGACATATCCTTTCCTCGTATTCATGTTTTTTGATCTGTAGTCATTCATATATATATATATATATATATATATATATATATATATATATATATATATATATATATATATATATATATATATATATATAATTCATTATTGTTTTTATATATATAAAAACAATAATAATAAGTTTCATTTTCACACTGAGTATGCAAAGTATACAATATTATATATATATATATATATATATATATATATATATATATATATATATATATATATATATATATATTTATATATATATATATATATATATATATATATATATATATATATATATATATATATATATATATATATATATATATATATATATATATATATATGCTAGTATGTCTGTCTTCTACGCTTTTTCACTCGTGTGCTTTACTGAATCCATACATGGACATTTTTGCATATTAACGTTTTTTTTACTTCTTGTAAGACTCTAGGGCATTACACATTCACATTTCACTATGTATTTAAATGCCCTGTATGCTAAATATCCAGGGATCCAATGGATACTTGTATGAAACAAGAGCATACCTAACTCAGAAAGGCGTACTCTTTAGGTTACCTCAATCCTGAAAAAAATCACACATTAGCCAAAAATAGAAAGCTGGGTAGTGGAGGAAATTTGGAATATCACACTACTGTAAACCAGTGGAATTGAACACTGGTCTACAGTGGTTATGTAGATGTTCCATAAGCCTTAAGCTAGTCCTCCAAAGGTGTAAAGAGCAAAAGAGAGAGTTATAGTTCTCGTAGACGTCTCAATTGCAAGTAACCTGACCTGGCTTTTCACAGGGCCTACTTGATGACGTGACATGTGTGAGGTCCTTTCCCATTGGTTACTTTGTGCCATGTCACCAATAAAACGTCATTACTTTACTGACGTCACAGCTGAGTAAGGCGCCCTATTGGATTCAAGCACATTTTTAGATACACTCGAATAATAGAATGTGACTTGATTGACATATATATACAAAACCTAATGAACAACATATATATCTGGTAATTCTAATAGTCGGTCAATATCGTGTATGAATCTGAAAGCAGACACGCACATGTTAACAAGGACAGTAGGTACCGTAACACTGGTGGAGCGGCCAACGCGATCCTGATATTCATTAAAGTTCAGTTTCCTTTCTGTGAACTATAGTCAGATTAGCCTGACGTCGGTAGTAAGAAAGTTCGTTAAGACTGAAATAACGAATTCAATAAGAAAACGCCTTGACATACGTGGCTTCATGGTTTCTAATCGTCTTTTCTTGCGAGGGAATTATTATATAATAAATTTGTAGTTCTACTGAAACGAATCCCTGGCGGTAGACAACAATAAAAGTTATTATGTTGTTTACCAGGACCTCAGTAAGGCTTCTCATATTGTACCATATGACTGCATGATTAGGAAGGTTAAGTCTCGCGGGATTGGAGAGAAAGTTCCCAATTTTCTCAAACCCAGGTTCAATAACAAGAAGCAGAGAATTAGAATGAGCGAAGTAAGGTCGGGATGAAGAAATGTCCCTAGTGGTGTGCCTCAAGGGTCTGTATTGTGCCCTCTCGTTTTTCGCAATATCTCAACGAGATATTTTGATGTTTGGATGAATAGCAGCATTTGACAAGTTTAAGGATGACATAAAAGTGGACCGAATAGGGCATCAGAATGAGACTCTGCCGATCTAACGCAATAACTTCTCACAGACCTGGACAGAAAGGTGGCCAATGCAGCTAATTGTTAACAGGTGCACCGTCATGAACTTGGGAAGTTACATTGGCTCCTTCTACGAGATGAATGATGCAGATCCAGGCAAATATATTTTCAAAACTTCGCAGCAAATTATCATTGAGGCTACAAAACCAATATAATGCCTGTGTTTTTATCAATAAATTCATAAACATCGCCCTCCGATCGTGTTTGGTCCCGTTGAGGGCCACTTACACTACATCTCCCAGCACTGATCACCATATTACAGTTAGGTACATCGTCTCTGTTTTTAGTCTCTAACATAGCTTAAGGTATATTTGCTCAGCTAATTTCAGGTTTTGAGACATCTTATACTACCTCCCTAGGAGTATTGATTGTTAGAGATTCAAACTAATACTATGTTATATATTATTTAATTATTTGATCGGAAAAGTTTATTTGTATGACAAAAGTGTCAACATAAACTGACAATACCTACACACACTTACTGTAATAAAATGCATTACTCTTTTAGCACACACTAACTGTATGAACATCTACTAACTGTACCGTGTAAGGGACTGTGTAAGGGAGCCGGTCGGCCGAGCGGACAGCGCACTGGACTAGTGATCCTGTGGTCCCGGAATCGATCCCGGGCGCCGACGAGAAACAATGGACAGAGTTTCTTTCACCTTATGCCCCTGTTACCTAACAGTAAAATAGGTACCTGGGTGTTAGTCAGCTGTCACGAGCTGCTTCCTGGGGGTGGAGGCCTGGTCGAGGACCTGGCCGCGGAGACACTAAAGCCCCGAATTCATCTCAAGATAACTCAAGATAAGTCAAGGTACCAGCAATAACCAATTGTATCAGATCAGGAAAGCCTATATTGTTCTCGACCGTACATTATCACAGTGTAAGCTGGCTGTACAGTTTGCACTGCGTCTATGTTCCCCTTGTTTAGAGGGGCTCATAGACTCACGTGCTGTGCTACTAATTTCCGGATTCGCGTCCCCTGACAGACGGTTCGGCGTCAGCCAGCCATGGAATGCTGGAGCATCTGCCAAGGACTCGCTTCCTTCATTCCCTGGATAGTTGTTCCTCACGGTCTCAGACGGTGAGAGGGGAGCCTATATTGTATATAATGCATCCCTCAGATCATAGAAGACTCAATTATATTGTTTCGTATGGGTCATTTTTGGAAATGTTTCTCCTAGAGGTTCTCGAGCAGGTAGTATAAGATTTGCTGAGAATAGCGACAAAATACAGTTTCACGTAAGTTATAGTGTAAAGTCCATGACCTGGTTATCCGGTTCCAATGACTGATTGGCTGAGAAGCTCTGCATGAACGGTCATTAATTCGCGTGCGATAACAGGGCATAACAGATGATATGAACTTAAGTAAGTAGATGACTTTTAATGAAAATGGCTATGATTCACAGAAATAGAAATATTAAAAAAATAGGAATTGCTAAATAAATAAATGCTGGTAAGAGAAAACTCTGACCCCTGTCCATCCCCCTCTAAAAAATATAAAAATTTCGCTATGATTTTTCTGAACAGATTCGCACACAATGTGCAGGTTGTGACTGCGTAGCAGCAAGGGCGATGATGCTTCCCTCTCACACGCACACATGTTCCCGATATATAAAATACTCAGAAGAGTTAGTGAAATGGATCCACAGAGATGTGAGGAAACACTTTAATTACTGCAAAGGCAGTAAGCAAGGAAGGAATTATCAAGGGCTCCAATCCCTTACGACAAGCACTTGAAAGGAGTCAGGAAAAGGATTTGGGATGGGACGGTGGAAAGGAATGGTGTCCCACCTATTGGACAGTCGGGAATTGAACGCCGACCTGCATGAAGGAAGATCCTCGCTCTACCGTCCAGTCTATGTGGTTAGGGCCAGTAGGCAAGTGGGACTTCAAGTGGCAAAAACAAAGCAAAAGTGTCGAATCCTTCAATTACACACACACGCGCGCGCGCGTGCTCAGGGGTCGTAGTCCTAAGGGTTCGGATTCGAGTCCCCGTCGAGGCAGAAACAAGCGTGCAGAGTTTATCTCACCTGAAACCTTGTTCTCTACATTGTTCTCTTCCCCCAAGTCTGGTTTGCTACATCCTCCTCCACTTCCTACTTCTTTCAATCTGATTCTCCACATGTTCCTCCTATCCTCACCTCGGTTCTCTAAATCTTACCTCTCCCTTCAGCCTGGTTCGCCACCATCGCCACTCTCCCCTCAGTCCCTTCTCTATTGACTCACTCCCCCACCAAACTCACTTTCCCTTCTATCTAGTCTCCCCTCGGTCCGCTCTCCCCCGCTATCGTTCTCCCCTGCATCGCCGGGCTTCTCTCCCTTCCCCTCCCCTTGCTCCTTTATTCTGCGGGTATCATGAACGGGCTGGAAGCTTGCCAATCACTTAAGAATATTTCCATTATAAAGAATTGGAAGCATCTATTGGCGCCGACGAGTATCATCTGATCTGTCTCCTGGCGTGCCGGTCGTGCTCGTGTCGGGAGTCTGGCGGATGACGGATGGATATTTGCATGTGACGCTTGTTTCTGCTTCCATGGATGTGCATCCATTTGAATAATATACGTGGCATACATTATACACTCTGCTGGCCCGCTGAATGTTGATCCTTGGTCCTTGTTATCTATGTGATTCTGTAGCTTCCTATATTTTCTCTCTCTCTCTCTCTCTCTCTCTCTCTCTCTCTCTCTCTCTCTCTCTCTCTCTCTCTCTCTCTCTCTCTCTCTCTCTCTCTCTCTCTCTCTCTCTCTCCATGAATTATTTGATTTTATGTGTCCAGATTTCTCCTTACTCACTTGCAGTGTGTTGTATTATTTATTTTATTTATTTCTAATTCCTTTTCGTTTTATCTTTTTTCTTATTTCGCAGCTTTAATCCTTCATTCCTCTCTTTCTTTCTCTGTAACTTACAAAATAATTATGTTGCATTGGTACTGTCCGGATGAGAACATCTCTCTTCCTTTTGTCCAGATCAGAACATCTCTCTTCCTTCTGTCCGGATGAGAACATCTCTCTTCCTTCTGTCTCGATCAGAACATCTCTTTTCCTCCTCGTACCAATGATTCTCCACTACTCTCCAGACAGCTTGCCCCCCACTTCCCAGGTCTGCGACTCTTCACTCATTAGTCCCGTAACTCTTCACCCCTCACTATACTATTAACTCTCCCATTCTCCAGGCCTGTAACTCACAACTCCGCAGACAGGTAACTCTTAACGACTCATTAGACCTTAACTCGTTATCAATCCCCAGGCCTGTAACACACCACATCTAAGATCAGTAACTCTTCATTCCTCAAATCAACAACTCTCCCCACTTCAAGGACAGGAACTCATGTTCCTCATATTTACTCACTCTTTCCAGCTTTCCAGATCAGTAACTCTCCTCCACTCCTCCTCTCACAAGGGCAATAACTGTCCTAACTGTCTTCAAAGACAAGTAACTTTTACCCGTCTCCCATTACCCAGGCCAGTAACTGTCGATTTCTTCCCAACAGTGGTGAGCGAAGACGAAGAGTCACTGCCCAAGTTCATCGAGAACGTGCCCAACATTACCGTTACAGTGGGCAGGGATGCCCTCTTGCCCTGTACTGTGGAGCAGCTCAAGGGCTTCAAGGTAAGGACATCACCACTCAGGTCTGCTCTAGTTGGGTGCTTGTGTCTGATTTTGTGTGTATAAATATGTGCGTCTGTGTTCGTTTAAATGTGTTATGAGCGTGTGTAATCGCCTGGATATGCTTGCGTCGGGATAAACTTCACACTTATTGTTCTTCTATCAACCTTTAATACACAGGTGTACTAATCGATCACGTATGGGATCTGTCATATTCGGTTTTATATTCGTGTCTTGTGTTTGATTGCATCTTCGTAACACTACCTCTTCCAATTCTTTTTCTTTTACGTGCAATTGATACATGTATTTGTCAGACATGGCAAAGGTCCTCATTTAAGTAACGTTGCCTGCAAATAACACCTTCTGCCATAATTTGGTGTTTATTAACTTCATCAAAGGTGCTCGAGATGGAATTGCTATTTGTCCTGCTGGGAATAACATCCGTTTTTTCGTGTTCAGTTTATGGGGTTATTGCCGTTATTTGCTGGCCGCTTTTAGTATACCAAATTAAATATATTAGGAATGCAAGATTCAGAAAGGAATTGTTAATATTTTTTCCAAAAGTTCAGCTAAATCGGTCTCACTCGTTTTCCGAGGCTACTGTTATAAGTAGGTTTTCCTTGACACATCGTGTATCTCATCATAATTATTAGCGAGTCTAATATAGGAAGAGTCAATATTTGTTTTTGAAGTAAAATATGCCGTTGGTTCTACATTACTGAGTTCATTTTTAAAGTTATCCTGATCAAATTACCTAATTGGTGTTTTCTGGCACATGAGTTTCCGTATGACAATTACAGCCACTGAGGTGAAACGTTTGCTTGAAATAAAATAAACGATCGACTTTGAGCTTTTCAACATGTGCCCCATGGCTTCCCCGAACGACATTTTCTGATTCCCTCGAAACCTTTCTTTCAATATGCTAGTCATCTTCATCTCATTCACTCTTGTGAGCAATTGGACGATTGTGTGTGTGTGTATGTGTGTGTGTATGTGTGTGTGTGTGTGTGTGTGTGTGTGTGTGTGTGTGTATGTGTGTGTGTGTGTGTGTGTGCGTGCGCGCTCACATGTAGACCACATTAAGCAACCTGATGAGAAAATCCGTAGGATCCGTGATGAGGATTCGAATCTATGCGGTGGGTAGTCCCACGCACACACCCTAGACAACCAGGCCACCACATAGTCAAAAGCATTGCAACCTGGAGTTCTACTGAACACACGAGGGTTTCCTCGTGTGATTGCGTTACAATTTTAACAATGTCATGGCCTAGTTGTCTCGGGCGTGAATGTGGGAACACCCACCACAGAGTTCGAATCCTCTTCACGGCTCCTACGGATTATCTCATTGATGCAGTCACGTTAGTGTGATTACTCTGTGTGTGAAGCAACCTGATAATATTATATCACAAGTCATAAGCGTTCTATCAGTAAATAAATTCATAAACCACGGAAATCTGTCAACAAGTAGAGGCCCAATAGAGGATGTACAAGTCTCAAGGAAGAGTGTGAGCAGCCTTGGGAGGCTATATAAGAGAGAGGAAAATCTCGTGGAGCGAATGGGATTGTCAGGGCTGACCGCTATTTATGCTATGCTGCCAACTTCCGCCTGTGTAAATGTCGTGAAAGTGTATATGTCTCGGCGTAAGAGGAAGATGGAGAGCTCAAGAAATGGAAAAATTCCATGTAGAGCTACAGGCTGAGTCATAAAATTATCCATAACATGTCTGGAGCCCGGCCAACTCCCGCTGGCGTGGGCCTTGGCTGACGGTTGTGGCGACACTGCTGTCTTGTTGTCGCCTCTGTTGCTGTCGCTTCTATTGCTGTCGACTCTGTTGTTGTCGCCTCTGTTGCTGTCGCTTCTATTGCTGTCGACTCTCTTGTTGTCGCCTCTGTTGCTGTCGCTTCTATTGCTGTCGACTCTCTTGTTGTCGCCTTGGTTGCTGTCGACCCTGTTGCTGTCGCAACTGTTGTTGACGCGTCTGGTGCTGTTTCCTCTGTCGCGGTCGCCCCTGATGCCTCTGCTTCGGTCATCTATGAAGCTGGTGCACCTGCTGCTGATAGCGGAACTGCTGCTAGAGTTATAGAGGCTTCTATTGTCGGAGGTGATCACAGCTGCTCCTGTTACTCTTGGCGTTGCTATTGCTCATGTCACTGGTTGTCATTACTGCCGCTTATTTTGCCGAAAATCGCTGTTCCTGGTTTTGTTATCACTATTTGTGTTGTTGGTCGTGATGGCTACCTCCTCCAATGTTGTCGGATCTGTTGCTGGTAAGGGTTACTGTGGGTTCCCGCCTATGTTACTGGCATTGTTGACGTTGTAACTGATAGTTAAATAGGTAAATGAGGTAAATGAGCTCATTAAATAGGTAATGAGTAAATGACGGGTGGAATAGGTAGAAGGAAAGATCATTAAATGGGGGACCAAAAACCACGGTCTAAGTTCAACGTATTGAAGAAAGTGTGTATCTTATTTACAAAAATGTAATTGACTGACAAAGTGTTGCAGAAACAGTGATGCAGAATATAATGCATTGCAGAGTAGAAAAGTCAACAGTGCAACCATGTCCTGTAGATCCTCCAACTGTGTAAAGCAAGGAGCACTGTTCTACGTTAATGCTATCTGTATAATGTTGTTCGTTGTTGTTATTGATTGTGTGAGACCAGTAATTTATTGAGGTTAATCAGTGTTATTTTGCATTGCGTGAGGTTGTTCAGTGTTACTGCACATTGCGTGAGGTTGTTCAGTGTTACTGCACATTGCGTGAGGTTATTCAGTGTTACTGCACATTGCGTGAGGTTGTTCAGTGTTACTGAACATTGCGTGAGGTTGTTCAGTGTTACTGCACATTGCGTGAGGTTGTTCAGTGTTACTGCACATTGCGTGAGGTTGTTCAGTGTTACTACACATTGCGTGAGGTTGTTCAGTGTTACTGCACATTGCGTGAGGTTGTTCAGTGTTACTGCACATTGCGTGAGGTTGTTCAGTGTTACTGCACATTGCGTGAGGTTGTTCAGTGTTACTGCACATTGCGTGAGGTTGTTACTGGTATTATGTGAGGTTATTCATTGTTATTTTTGATTTAATGAATAATATTTCTTATATTAGAAGGCAGTTCAGACGTGAAAAGTAGAAGATGATAATTTAAAAGTATCAAAGTAGATAAGTATCTGTAATTGGTGGATGTGTTGTCTGTCATACAGACAGTCACAGCAATATTTTTGAAAGCCTCTGGTAGACACGTTGATTGTGATTTCTTTAAAGTTCAGGCTGATGTTAAGAAGAACTAACAAACACAAGCATAAGGAAAGTGCTGAAGGCCTTTTGGGTCATTCGATGTAGTTCTTTTTTATATCCACCCAAATTCATGGGTGTATATGTCCAATCTACGAATGAAACAATCAATAGATCCCTGGTCTATTGTGGTACCCGGGTGTTTGTTTCATAAATCAATAACGAGGCGTCCAAACACGTTTTAATATCATACCTGCGTTATATTTTGGTGATAGTTTGCTACTGTATTTGTGGTGGCTGTTACGTTGAATAGGATCGTAATAATTTAAGTGATAACTGTAACGTACGATTTGGAGTTTAGTGATAAATTTGACCAATTGTAACTGTGTTGGTGATGGTGTACCGGTCATCGTGATTTTATAGGAATTAGTGGTGATGTTGTGTGATTTGGGTAATTATTTGTAGGTAATGTGAAGATGTGATGGTGAAGGTGGTGGAGGTGGGGGTCATCCTGATGACGTCGGGAAAACATTGTGTTGGAGGAGAGTGTGGTAGAGGGGAAGGCGTCCCGTCAATGTGGGCCGGACGGGACAAAGTCCCGGATATTACCTGCACCTCGCCAGTCTCACTCGCCCACATTTCCCATTGATGCTTATCTAGGAGAAGGTTGGAGTCTGAGGAACCGGCTGGGAGATGGGGCGGTGAGAGAAGGGGTTTGTAGGGAAGCAGAGAGTGGGGGCTGGTAGGGAAGCAGAGAGTGGGGTTGGCAGGGAAGCAGAGAGTGGGGGCTGGTAGGGAAGCAGAGAGTGGGACTGGTAGGGAAGCAGAGAGTGGGGGCTGGTAGGGAAGCAGAGAGAGGAGGAGAGGGGGGTGCTGCAAGAAGGCAGAATGCGAAGAGTGAGAAATAGACCTGACATTTAATGTAAAGAGGAATAGGGCTGGAATTGGACGCAAAGAAGGAAGGCTTAAAGGAAGTCTGAGAGCAGAGGAAGTATTTTCTAAAGGGAGACAGAGTGCTGAAAGGGAGAGGACGGAAGAGAGATGTTGAGTATGCAGTATATAAAAAGATGATGGAAGGGTGAAAGTAATATATGAAGAGAAGACCAATGACAGGATGGAGTGAGTGGGAGGGAGATGGATATAAACTTAAGTTCTAGCGTAAATAGAAGGGAGGTGAAAGGAGGTTGAGTGCAGTGAAGAAGGAGATAATGAAAGACAAATCCAGAGATGGAGTACCTTAATGAAGGAAACGTGCAGGTAGAGAGTGAAAATAGAGAAGTTCAAAGGAGTAGTGGGAGAAGAGGAATTGAGGTGGAGAGCAGAGAGTATGGACTGGAGGGAAGGCAAAGTAAAGATAAAAAATCAAGACTATAAAACAAAAATAAAATAGAGGAAACGTCAAATTAGTTAAACAGAAGTTCGTTTTTAGCATAAAAAAGATCCATCGCTCGTTATCTTCAGTGACATAACTTGGACCAACCTGTCGGCAGTGCGAGCACACACACACACACACACACACACTCACACACACACACACACACACATACACACACACATACACACACACACACACATACACACACACACACACACACACACACACACACACACACACACACACACACACACACACACTTGATAGAGCCCAATAGGCTCAGGAACATGTACACCTGTTGATTGACGGGTGTGAGGCGGGACCAAAGAGCCTGAGCTCAACCCTCGCAAGCACAATTAGGTGAGTACAACACACACACACACAAACACACAAACACACACACACAAACACACACACACACACATACACACACACACACACACACACACACACACACACACACACACACACACACACACACACACACACACACACACAGGGGTGATGTGGTGGAGGCTGACTCCATACACAGTTTCAAGTGTAGATATGACAGAGCCCGATAGGCTCAGGAATCTGTACACCTGTTGATTGACGGTTGAGAGGCGGGACCAAAGAGCCAGAGCTCAACCCCCGCAAACACAACTAGGTGAGTACAACTAGGTGAGTACACACACACACACACACACACACACCATTCCTCTCAGCTAACTACTCTCAAAGCTACTCACAAGTCTCCCTCAAATCCATACTCCTGCCCCAACTTTCCACACTAACCCTTTCTGACAGCACTTCCCTCACCTCACTCTGAATTGTACAACCACCGTGAACATCCTCTCCACACACCCTACAGTAATATTCTCCATGCATGACTACCGTGAACCCTCACGCTCTCCCTTAATGAACCTTCCCCCACACCGCTCATTCTTGTAAACCCCTCCCTTACCTCATCACCATCCCCATCCCTCCACTCACCAACACTACTCCACTGCCATATTTACTCATGATCTCTGCCCCCTCATACAATAGCAACAAAGGAACAACGTGCAGTAACAATACACACACTTTGTTCATTTAATACACACAATGTGTGGAACACTTGCAACACCTGCATACCCAAGTAAATAATATAAATAAACATGGTGTTGAATTATCTACTTGGTACCACAACCTCGTCCCAATCCTCAATCTTTTCCCAAGTGTCACCAGCCTCTGTATCCATTGCCAATTTACGCTTATGATCAACTTCCCCTACTACCCTTATATGTATATATTTTCAGACGTAAAATTAATAGAATGTGAGGTTCGGTTAAGGGACCTGAGCCATCCATAACTGAGGAAAAGGAGACAGAAAAGGCATGGTCTAAACTTATTTGATACACAAGTTCATCGATTAAATAGAAAAATAAAATTTTAAACAAAGGTGCAAAGAACAGAGAAAATCAGAAGTGACTATAATGCTCGTAACATTTAGAAAAGAATGAGGCTTATGATTGGTATTTCATTCACTGGTAATCAGCAGAAATTTTAGTGTTTTAGTTAAAATATGATCTTTATTAATGAGTGTATGTTTCCAAGCAGAAAAATGTTACAGATAGAGGATAGAATTCAGATTAGATGTAAGAGTATACAGTTACATTCAAGATTCTCTAAGAAGTGAAACTTCTAACGGTGGAAGTGAGTCGACGACTAAACTCCACACCAGAAGATGAGGAGACGACCACGTTTCGGTCCGTTCCAGACCATTATCAAGTCGAGTGTGATAATTCTTCGAAGTGAGTCGAAGTAATGTCGTCCGCTGAAGACTGATGCACCGTGAACATTTTTTATAAGTTTGCAGAGTCTTAGGAAACTTGTTGGACGGTAGTTTGAGCGTTACTATACGTTGACAAAATAAATAGAGGTATTTTGGGATGTGGAAAAAAATCTCCACTCAAGTGATGCAAAAGATTAAGTGTTAAAGGTGTTTAATAAGCATTTTATTAAATGAATCCTGCTCTCTTTGAGACAGAAGTGAAGACAAAAGATTGACATTTAGGATTGAAGAGGTTTTATTTTTTTTTCGGAAAAGTTGACAGACGAAAGTCAAGGTATCGGGTTCGCGCTATTTCTTTGTATTAGGGGCTGTTAATCGTTTTAAACAACTGTGGGTATCCTACACAGAAGATGAAAACAATAGTCATGAAGGCTGTACCCTTGGAAATTCAAATTCAAATATAAATCATTTATGTGGTTGCTTTTACCAAAGAAAAGGGCAGCTGTTGAGCCACGTGACTAAGCTGCAGTCTTTAATAGAGAGAAAGTGAAGATTACAACTATAGAGTCATTGTAATGAAACAGAGGAGGCAAGAAAACAGACAGAAGTTGTACAATCGACTCTCTTGTATATCATGGATATACTTTTCATGAAGGAAGGGTAAACTCTCCTTGTGGGGGAAGAATATGCTCACACCTGAGGAGAAATATATACTATGCTTGAAGATGTTATACCTCTTCAATGGAAATGTTAACGCTCCTCATGGAATGTTTATACGCTCCTTGAGTGAAGGGTTCTCCTCTCGGAATGTTTGTATACTATCATCGATGGAAGCGTTCATTTACAACGATTTTTTTTTGTCACTGATATTTCTGGGCAGCCATGTGTTTCTCACATCAGTATTACTTGGGTGGTGGATGAGTGTTTATGTCGTGGTTTGGCAGCAGTAACGTTACATATTATATGTTTTACACCTTTTTTCCGTTTTTATATCTCAGTGGCTACCTTATTTGATTTATAACTCTGTATATGGGTATTTGATTTTTTATCTGTATATGGGTATCCACGTCTATAGCGGTCCATTTGTGTTCATAATTGGTCGAATTCTTGTATCAAGCACTAGCTGCTGTGTTATGGTCTCTGTACATCTTCTGCATTGGTCTAGCTGTAATTATTTTCTTGTGCTAGAGTCTTTAGGTACGTGAATGTCTACATTTCTCATTTTGGTTGCCAATTTTCCTGCTTGGTCCGCAATATTATTCCCTGGTATGCCTACATGACGTGGCACCAAAATTATAAATATTCTATGACCCTGACATTTGAGTGTTTACTACAACTTATTTGTTCAGATGGATATTGTCACCACAGTGCTGTTGCTGAAAGGTTTCAGTTGCAATTCTTGATACTTCATGCATAATATGTCGTCGATGTTCAGAAAGAGCTTTTTTGAAGATTTGTGAATGGTTATCATCTTTTTTGTGTATGTAGAGGGGAGCACCTATTTCAGAGTCTCCAGTAATGTACAAAATTACATTACATCTTCCCCATACATTCAGGTTCAAATGAGTTTTCCAATGGGTGCTGATCCATCTTTGAAATATGTAACACTGTTGGATACTGAGGTCATTTCTACATTCATCAGTGCAATGATGTTTTGCAAATGTGGGTCTTATTGTTTTTTCCTTGATCAGCCAGACCCTAAGATCTGCTGGCAACAATTTCAACGGTGTTTGCATAATGAGATCCGAATGAATTTCGTCGACAGCTTTTTCACTTCCCCGAGGAAAGGTATCACAAAAAGAAGATTTCACCATCGGGAGAATAGGTAAAAAAGGATCATCCATATGATGAATCTGCTAAATATATCAAAGAATTTAGATAAGTTTGCTGAAGACATATTTTTAGCCTAAACCAATTGTGTCATTTGACAGCATTTGTCTACTGAGAGCAAAATTTAATGAAGATGCTTCTAGTAAAAGGAGGGCAGTACAAAAATTTAATATATGTACCAACGTTGAAGAAGTTACCTTTCGCTGAACATTCAATAGTTTTTTTTATCATACTCAATATCAGATTTTAAAGATAAGAAAGTGAAGAAAACTGCCAATAGTTGTGTGGAGGAGGAAAATGAGTTATCGATTAATTACAGCAGACTGAAGTAGTGTTTGATAGACACAGTTAATTGGACCCCCGACCCAACGTTAGTACCCTGGGGTGTTTAAACACACTAATAATAAAACAGTCCGTCAGATGATGAGTTAGATTAATAAATCTTCATATATATATTGCACGATACAAAAGCTATATAGAATCAGATACAGTAATTTTGTGTCAAAAGCAAATAAGGCAGAGAATCACAAAAATATTTGAATATAAGAGCTATGTTTAACTAGAAAGACAATCAACAAGACATTTTGTTTATCTTCTTTGTTCAGTGGTGGGAACAAAGAATTCATCAAGCAATATATGAATCAAGCAGAACATGAATTCATCAAGCAATTCCACTACGTCCATTACGAAACTTATATATCTTTTACGAGATGATTGAAGTTTACTCGGTATTTATTAAATAGTTTCCGAACTTCAAACATTTGCAACCCAATGTCATTAATATTACGCACCACCTCGTAGCGCTACGGAGCACATCAACTAGTATATAAATGTAAACTAACCCATAATCAGGGTGGAAAGATGTACAGGTTCCGTAAGTGGACATTTAAATTGCTTCGTGAATCCTGGCTGATGGCAATGATTATGCCAGCACCTCTCATCTACTGTATTGTCCCACCATTAGATTTCTGGATCCATGTCTGTCCACCAGTAATCCCCTTGCAGTCAATCATGTTGCCTCCCTTCCTATGCGTAGCTATTCTTATCTTCCAGCTGTTCCACAGCCTTCCAGTATTCCAGAGAAGCGACTGGTGGAGAAAATGGAATAACGTACGGTAGCATGCCCACTCACAACCTCCATTCTTCTAGTTTGCATTACCTCTCACAATTGCAACATTAACAAATCACCATTTTTGCGACTGTAACAGCTTCCCACACACCTGACTGCCCTATTACCTCCTATTTCAGTTCAGAAGATACTGACTGATTCATCCTTTTTCCTTCTTTATTCTCAGGAATGACCATTATATTTGTTAACAAACATGGAGCGTTCGAGTTGGGGCTTCCGATAGGTCGTTAGTCAGTAAGATAATCTAATTGCGTTAATAACCATCCAATGTTTGATAGATCAAAAGCCGAACACCTAACTAAAAGATACTAACGTATGATTCATTATGGATATGGAGAGTTAAATTGTTCGAAAGTGTTCAAAAATGCATTAAGGATTATGATGAGAGGATAAGCAATTGGAGAAAACGTCAAGCGATACCTTGTAAAAAGGTGTGTGGCAGAAAGCGAGAGTTAATGTAATAGTCAGCATTTTTAGACCATGAGGAGTGCCACAGGAGCATAAATAAGCATAAAGATATAATGTGCACACATAGATTTGTTTGAGGCTAGTGTGGCACTCACTGGTGAACAATTAACCCTCAAGTGATGCCTTTGACGAACAATTGAGTATGCTTCTCATTATGCTGAATTAATGAGAAAAAATCATGTGACGTTTCTCATTAATATGATTCATGCGAATCTCATGATTCGTTTAATATATGTTTATCCATGTATTAGTTGCTTATTTCTCTGGATATAAATGTCATCAGACCTTCTTTGTACAGGAACCTCTCTAAGTCACTGTGTCTGGTATTCACTTCAGCGCCGTGACAATTACTCTTACGATGATAATTCCGTGTTGACGTGCAGGTGGCGTGGGTGCAGGTGGACACACAGACCATCCTCACTATCCACAAGCAGGTCATCACCAGGAACCCGAGGATCGCACTGCTGCACAACGACCACCGCACCTGGCACCTCGAACTGAAGAACGTGCGGGAGAAGGACCGCGGCTGGTATATGTGCCAAGTCAACACCGACCCTATGCGGTATCGCCAGGGCTACGTCGACGTTGTAGGTGAGTCAGGTGTTACCGCCAGGGGTACGTCGACGTTGTAGGTGAGTTTGGCGCTACCGTCAGGGGTACGTCGACGTTGTAGGTGAGTCAGGCGCTACCGCCAGGGCTACGTCGATGTAGTAGGTGAGTCAGGTGCTACCGTCAGGGGTACGTCGACGTTGTAGGCGAGTTTGGCGCTACCGTCAGGGCTACGTCGACGTTGTAGGTGAGTCAGGTGCTACCGTCAGGGTTACGTCGATATTGTAGGGGAGTCAGGTGTTACCACCAGAGCTACATCGACGATGAAGAAAAGTCATGTGATACCGGCTGGCTACGTCTATTTTCTAGACGAATCAAAATGAAGCGCCCAATAGTTACTAACAATCATACAAGCAATGACTTACAAATGAATAACGATGAGCTGAGGAACGTTCGGGTAATTAGTATCTCCCTGCACCAGAGACCGAGGTGAAGCTGCTGGGACAAGCAAGTTGCTAAGTACGTGAGTTGAAGGTAAAATATTATGAGCACTACTAAGACCACACAGGGAATTAGGGACCAAAGTCACACAGTGCAAAACGATTCTTATTCAGAGACTTCGGGCTCACCATAGCCCGTGCTACTTGGAGCATTTTGTTCCGGGTAGCGAATCTTAAACAACAACAACAACGATTCTTATTCTGACAACCGACATGAGTGTCTCCTTGTGTAGTTATTTTACATAATTTATATCTTTACGTTATTCCAGCGATCCTTGAGAAAAGATAATTTTTTACTCTAACTTCATTGACCTTTGAGGAGAGGTAATATCTTATTTTGTTTTCATTTTTGTTATTAAGGCAAAATAATGGACTATATACAAAACCAAGTTGCCATGGAAAATTAAATATATTTATCATGTGTTCTTGACAGTGCCACCAGACATCATCGACCGCGAGTCCTCTGGTGACCTGACGATACGCGAGGGTCAGGACGTGACCCTAACGTGTAGGGCCAAGGGCCATCCGACTCCCAGCATCGTCTGGAGGAGAGAGGACAACCAGGATATCGTCCTCGACACAGAAAAGACAGGTGAGCCTTAATCAGGGCATTGCTCACGTCACTGATATGACAGATGAATCACAACCAGGATATTGTCCTCGTCACTGTTATGAAAGATGAGTCACAACCAGGATATTGTCCTCGTCACTGTTATGAAAGATGAGTCACAACCAGGATATTGTCCTCGTCACTGTTATGAAAGATGAGTCACAACCAGGATATTGTCCTCGTCACTGTTATGAAAGATGAGTCACAACCAGGATATTGTCCTCGTCACTGTTATGAAAGATGAGTCACAACCAGGATATTGTCCTCGACACTCATAGGACAAGTCTCATACACTGATTTGACAGGGGATTTACGCTTAGGGACACTAAAATGATTATTGCATGCATATATTTCGTGTGAAGTACTCCTACTCTGTCAGATCTCTTATTGTGGCTGAATCTGTTGGTTATTTCAATGTTGCTGATCAGGATCTCTCTGGTAATTGTCTTGATATGTGGAGAAATGTTTTCACCGGACTAAATATATATATTAAAAAGTGTTTGGGTTGACAGTTCCCAAGTGTATTTGTAATGACATAAGAAGTATTTGTCTCTTTCCTAGTCAGAACACTGCCAACTTATGGATACTCTCCCGACACAAAGCGAGACGCTATAAAAGAACGAATGTTGTCTATGATTTTACGTTCCCACTTGGAGGACTGTCATCCCCAAGGATCTCACTGTATTGATAACATCTTTTTAAATTCACCTGACGATACATAAACCATAAAGATCGATAAAAACTCTTAATTTTTGGGCATACAACCATACACTCACCAGAGATATTCTGACAAAAATCATCGACATAGTCGACAGATACTACGAAAATAAATATAAGATATAGGCGAAGCACTACATATCAAACACTTATTCAAGTATTAGCAATAAGCTTAGAGTTACGTATATGTTACCATCCTCACGACCAAGGCTGAATATGCAAATCAAATCTTCCCTACTTCAGGAAACATCGACTAGGTAACACTTAACTTCACCTCATCCTACTTGGTAAAATATACTGGAGGGCTAACCACAATCGGGCTGTTAGGGTTGTAGCTAACATGTATCTACTGCAACATAATACATTGTTTAGCGTCAAGCCAAGTTTTAAAATGAACATTTTAAAGTTAATTTATCATATTCCTTTTCAGGTGAAGAAGCGCACATGGAATATATAGAGAATTCGTGATAAAATAATTGATCTAACCTAATCGGTCATAATTAATAACAAACATAGAATACCTATATCTATAACAGAGAATATCTGTCTGTTCGAAGTTAGGGGCTAGACGCTTGTGGCTAGCCTCACGAAACGTTGATGGGTGATTGGTCTGGGGTATGGGCTGGTCAGGGTCACCAGAATTCAAGAGCAGAACATCATGTCAAGATCACATTCTGATCCCTCACAACGATTTTTTGGACCTAGCTAAATATTTTGAAAACAAATATTTCAAACAAATTTCTTTGCAAACCAAACTGAGATTATAATTGTTAGAATATTATCTGTAGTACTATCTTTATTATATCAAAGAAGTGTAGAATTGCATCAATTTCTGAGATGCCGATAAACTTCTACGAGTAGTACAGTAATTGATAAGGAATATCAGGGTAAATATTGGTGTCATTCTGCCAGTTGCTCGCCCATGATCTATATTTAGATTTTCTCAGAATATAATATAGAAAATTTAGGAGTTCCAAATTCTGAATGCCAATTTTTAATATCCATAACATAATTATCATTGTTAATCTTATTCACCTGAAACATCTTTGAAACTGTAGTGAGGCCAATATCAAGTTTCAAGTTTGTGTAATCGAAGGTGTTGGGGAAGATTTTTTTGTCCTGTTTTGGCTCTCGCTGGTTTAATTACGAAACATTTAACAAAAACATAGCTGAGAAAATTCTACCTTATCTCTAATTAACTCAAAGTTTTAGTCCCAATGAAAAAATTAACGAATCCTTTTGAAAAACTAAGGCACTTCGTTTCGCTCACTATAGTCCTTAGGCTAAAGTTATATATCGAAGGGAAATAGTATTCCTGGCTAAAACATGATGAACGAAACATTCATCCTTAATGTTAACACGAAGACTATTAGACCCAGTGCTAATATATTTTTTATAAACAAAATAAAATATAAAATTTTGACGATTAGACATTAGTGAGTGTCAGTGTTTCATTGGGGCCCGTAGTGTCTCCCAAATATGGTTAACTTTTGTGATATAATTACAGCAGTCATGGTAGCTCTCATGATAAGACAAGTTGTGATGGAAAGTTGTTTAAAGTTGTTTAAGGAGCACTTGATGTATCATTTTAAAACGTTAACTTTTTCCCGAATGGAAAAGGATACCATTGAGATGTGTAGTGGAGTAGATAACTATCATTGACACTAGTAGTAGGAGATATAGCTTTAAATGACACTTGTAGTGCCACAGATAGCTTAGAGTAACTCACATTGTGGGAGAAATGTTTTTTAGTGACACCTGCAGTGGGACAGAGTACCTGGAATTACGGTTGCAGTGTGAAAGATAACCAGGCATGACATTTGCAGTGATAGAGGTCCTGCTATCAAACATTTTGAATAGCAAATTTGCCTAACACTTTGTTCTTCCCTTATATGATCGAAATGTAGTTTACCTCCATCAATAATGAAGCTTTCCAGTAACTTTGTCTATAACTGATCTCCATATCTAATTATATATATTTTGCTATTATAAAAGCTATGCAGTAAAAATTTCATTTCTCTCAATAAAGGAAGCAACTCTAACCTGCAAGTATATATGCAGTCTACCTCTACAAATGACCATAATCTTCAAACATTTAATTTTGACCCCAGTTGGCAACTCTCGTCTAAATTCCCTCTTGTTAAATGATCACCTATTAATTGACACCTATTTATACTACGTGTATTAGTTTATATAGAATGTTAAAAACAGACTGAATTATACATTAAAGTTCCCCTTCTCCCTTGCCACAGGTGAGGGCAGCCTTCGGAGGACGCTGACACCTGATATATTTCTCGTATTCTATTGTAACAAATATTCCCTTCCGACTCCTCTCTTGGGATTCAATAATTTATTCCGGGCGCTACTTTCTCTTTATTCCTCCTTCTTATTTACTACTTTCTCCTTATTTGTATTTCTCTTCCAATATTTTTTCTTTCTCTTTTCCCGCTTTATTACACTATGATATCAAAGGAAATAATTCAACAAATATATATACCTTTCTTGCATACTGCTTTTCTTATATCTTTGTTCTTAGCATTATTCTTGTTTCCTTACAGAACTCAGAGTAACTTACACTGTTATCCCTCACTAACACTACTCTATCTCTCAAGCACTACTCTCCCGCCCTCTTCCCATAGCGCTACTCTATTTCTCTGGAACTACTCATTCGACATTGCATTGCTCTCATTTCTTATCGCTAATCTTCTTTCTCCATACTATTCTCCGCCTAGAGCTACTCTCCTTCACCACCACTACTCTTCCTAGCACTACTCTTCCTAGCACTACTCTTCCTAGCACTACTTTTCCTAGCACTACTCTCCCTTCCACTATCCACTTATTTCTTTGTGCACAGCTCTGCTCCCATGAGCTGCTCACGCCTCACAGCCTTTCTTGGGGAGAAAATACCGTAGTAACATATTTTTATCTACATTACATAAACAATGTTTTTATAGGTTCGTGGAAATTGGTAATACAATTTTCTGACCGCCCTGCGACCTCACATCAGCTGTTCCTCAGGACACGAATTACAAAATTCTTCTGTGCATCTGATATTGCTTTCATACAAAATAATATATGTGCGGAATGAAACGTATGTGAATGATGTGTAAAAAGTTATAGGTCTACTACTCCTTTCAGTGTATATACACAATGAGAGTCCTTGAGTGTGATGAGGACTAAGATATAGTTGCTGATTGGTCAGTAAGTTGTTGTGTTAACTTTCCAACAAGATATTGAAGGGTCTTCAGCCATATACCAGATTATTACTCGGAGAAAAGTTAGTGGATGGATAACATTTTTTTTACTTATAGCTGCATTTTGAGAATTATTGTAATGACCACTATATAAGCGATACATCAACGGTAGTCCTGTCATTGATGGTACTGATGTGGGCGCCGTCGGTGGTGTCCTTGGCGATGTGGGCGGCCGTGACGGCGTGGTGGGCGCAGAGCGAGTGGTGGAGGGCGAGACGCTACACATGCGCAAGGTCTCCAGACTCCAGATGGGTTCTTACCTCTGTATCGCCTCCAACGGTATACCTCCATCCATCAGCAAGCGGACTCAGCTAAGGGTGCAGTGTGAGTACTCAACTCCTCTTTGGTAGGGAAGGAAGGGAAGGATAAAAATAAGGTAGAACGGGAATGGTTATGGAAGAGAGTCAGAGAAATGTGTGAAATTTAAACCTAAATAAAATGCAAAGTCGAATATAAAAGGATGAGATGTGAAGCCAAATTAATGCAGACGAGGAGTCACAATAACGTGGCTGAAATATGTTGACCACACCACACACACTAGAAAGTGAAGGGACGGAGACGTTTGGGTCCGTCCTGGACCATTCTCAAGTCTCCAGTATGTGGTTTGGTCAACAAACCAAATTAATGTCTGAACATTGGAGCATCAAAGACCAGATCACATGATAGAGTCTCTTCATGTGAAGATGCTGGCGTCATATGACCAGAGTTCATATATCTATGTATGTTAACAAATAATTGTGAGCTATGACAATGCTAAAGTGTGGAAATAACGTCAAAAATAAGTGCAGAAAAGCAGTTGTTCACTGGTCACTGTGTTGTGGTCCTCCGTCGCATCAATGTTGAACTTGTGATAAAAGTATTACTTGATGGCGAAAAAGAGAAGGTTACTATCAGGGGAAAGCGCCAAGCCATTACGACTATATGTGACTTGGAATGGATCAGGATAAGGATTTGGGATGGCACGGGGGAAAGGAATGGTGCCCAACCACTTGGACGGTCGGGTATTGAACACCGACCTCCATGAAGCGAGACCGTTGTTCTACCGTCCAGCCCAAGCGGTTGGGCTAGCTGCCAGGTGGAGTCAATTCGACAATATGTTCAACTACCGCACAAGTCCCACAACAACTTCAAGTATCCATAAAAGGCAAAGAAAGTATTTTGCACAAATGCTGCCAGTAGGAGGATCCAGTTTGATCCAATGTGGCCGGAAGTTCCTCAGCCCCATGAAACATTGTTCGCTCGAGTTGGAGAAGGAAAATCCTCCCAATCATCCTCTGGTCTGAACATCCATTTACTATCATAGGGTTTTATTTAGCCATTCTTCGTGCTAGAAGCCATTTTTAACATGGGGTGACCCTCCCAGGTGAAAATAGTTATTCATCAACATGGCCTAATGGTTCCCCGATGAATGTGGCCTTGGGAATGGCAGTTTGAGTATGTAAATTTGAATGCATCTGTATTCACCATGCTGTACTCACCTAATAGTGTGTACTCACCTATTTGTACTCACCTATTTGTACTAGCGGGAGTTGAGCTTTGGCTCTTTGGTCCCGCCTCTCAACTGTTAATCAACTGGTATACAGATTCCTCAGCCTACTGGGCTCTATCATATCTACATTTGAAACTGTGTGTGTGTGTGTGTGTGTGTGTGTGTGTGTGTGTGTGTGTGTGTGTGTGTGTGTGTGTGTGTGTGTGTGTGTGTGTATGTGTGTGTGTGTGGGTGTGTTTGTGTGTGTGTGTGAATGCATACGAACAAAATCAAATGTTATGAGGGCAGCTAGGTAGAAAAATATACTATTAATCGTATTGAAAACGAATGAAAACTACATTTCCATCGAGATCAATATTCGTAGCATTTCTTAAATGTACCGCATTCATATATTACTCATTTAATAGTGCCATGGTTTGTTGGTCAGTCCCGCCGGTGGCGTGGGTGCCACAGCAGTTGGAGGGCGCCTACCTGGGCCAGGAGCTGACCATCGAGTGCCACACTGAGGCATTCCCTAAGAGCATCAACTACTGGACCAACACCAACGGTGATATGATCGTTGCAGGTGAGCAACAACGACTTTGTTGGTCTCAATAGACTTTTTTTGCAAGCGGCAGGAGAGGTTGATTATTATTTCAATGTTTACATAGATGTAAACATTGAAAGACGTTCCCAATAACATTATGAGAGAAGAGGTAATGCAGAATTCATAACAGTAATAAGATTATGTATTGCTCTGAAGATTGAAGCATTAGTTAGGGTTTGTGTGAATATTTATTTAGCTGTATTTACCTTCGTAAACACACATGGTAGAATTGCATCTTGTGATCTCGTATCTCTGCTATCCATCGACCAGGATAGTTGGTTAGTATTCCCTGTGTTCTATCATTTATCCATATATAAAATCTTTTCTCATTCTTTTCTATATCACTACATTTTCATATAAAGTAGTGAGTGTATATGAGTCCTTGAAATATGCTCATATTCAACGGCATTTTCTGGCCTTTGGTTTATTTTTCCTCCAGTGTGTCCAAAGAGGCCGCTGCTGATCCACTTAAATTTACTTAATGTAGTGAACTTGTTTTAAGCAGGACTTTAACCACCTATGTTTAGGATCTTTGATAACTCAAGACTGTTTTTTGACTTGTTGGCTGTAGTAACTCATTCTCTCAATGTTTGTGCTCTTCAGTCTGTTTAGTCAATTTTCCAAGGGTTTCCTAGGATGTGAGGACTTCCGTATGCGTATGTTGTGTTTGTATATACGTACGGGTGTTTGAATGTGTTTATGTATGTATGCGTGTGTATGTATTCACTTAGTTGTGCTTGCGGGGGTTGAGCTCTGCTCTTTCGGCCCGTCTCTCAACTGTTAATCAATCAACTGATTTTTCCTCGTCCTCCCAACACACACACACACCCAGGATGCAGCCCGTAGCTGCTGTCTAACTCCCAGGTACCTATTTACTGCTAAGTAACAGGGAGATCAGGGTGAATAAACTCTGCCCATTTGTTTCCGCTATCGCCGGGGATCGATCCCCGGTCCCTAGGATTACGAGTCCAGAGCGCTTTCCATTCAGCCACAGGCCCCTGTAATGTGTGTGTGTGTGTGTGTGTGTGTGTGTGTGTGTGTGTGTGTGGGTGTGTGTGTGTGTGTGTGTGTGTGTGTGTGTGTGTGTGTGTGTGTGTGTGAGTGTGTATGTGTGTGTGTGTGTGTGTGTGTGTGTACTTATCAAGATGTACAAACTTAGATGTTTTCACAGGGTCAAGTTCCACTCCAAATTTCGTCTCCTGATAATTCTTAGTTGAGTTTAATATTTAAGATTCACATAAAATGTGCATTATATTTACACTTAAAATTGCTTACTGGGTTATCATCAACCACAACATCGTCCTACCCGTCCTACTAACAATTCTAACACTGAAAAAGGTCTTTGTGACAATTCAGTGACCCATTACTGACTGGTTTTTATCCATACCTTTCATTCTGCTGTTCCTAGTTTTGAACAATGCTTCTTTAAGTACTTTACTATGTCCCTCTAAAATCTGTAATGTTGCAATAATATCCTTAATATCCCCCGCTATCCCAGTTTAATGGGGTCAGGTTCCGTCAGCCTTTTCCCATGGAAAAATTCATAGAAGCAGGACGGTGGGATTATCCGTCCAAAGACACATGCAATACCCCTGGACCACAATATGCTTTTAGCGTGTCTGAAGGTGGACCAGGAAGCGCGTTCGATCCCCACTGTCCTACTACAAACATTTAATCAGTGATATACTAGTTGTTTTGATTTCATTGTGTTTCCCCAATGCTCTGGCGAGATACCTATAACAGCCTTCTCCGTGCTCGTGATACAGCGTCCTCCCTGCCCGTGATACATAATACAGTGTCCTCCCTGGCCGCAATACATAATTCAGCCTTCTTCCTGCACCGACAGATGACCGCTATGAGCCTATCGTAGCAGAGAGTTCCTACAAGGTATACATGAAGCTGAGGATCCGCCGGGTGGAGGCCCAGGATATCGGCACCTTCCGCTGCATCGCCAAGAATTCCCTTGGAGAGACAGACGGAGTTATCCGGGTCTACGGTGAGTCTAACATGTGTGTGTGTGTGTGTGTGTGTGTGTGTGTGTGTGTGTGTGTGTGTGTGTGTGTGTGTGTGTGTGTGTGTGTGTAGTGTGTGTGTGTGTGTGTAGTGTGTGTGTGTGTGTGTGTGTGTGTGTGTGTGTGTGTGTGTGTGTGTGTGTGTGTGTGTGTGTGTGTGTGTGTGTGTGTATTGTGTATTGTGTGTGTAAGAGTGCGTGTTTGCGTTTGATATACAATAGTCATTACAAAGAAATAAAATAATCGACACAAAAATACTTTTATTCCCCAAGAAAGATCAGTAAAATTTTGTTGTGCAGTAGGTTAAGAGTACCTCAGGAAGATCCCATGTCTCGTGACTGTATACACACGATAGAATGTAAATACGAGTAGAACAACTGGCGATATATAATAAATTAGTTACTGCTTTTGAGGTATCGAAAGTGACTAATGAGAATCTGTCATTTTACTAGATAATTGTATCTTTACTGTTCATATATCTTTAGATATCCAAAAGGTATCTTTAGATACCCAAAAATTTTTGCCGCGTATTACTCCGTAAAGAAATTTGCACACAATACTAGTATTTGTTAGCAGCACAACAGCACTGCTGTCACCCAGTAGCACAACACTTCTATCGTCTAGTAACACACAACAACACCTGCATATCGGTCAGTAACACACACAAACATCCCCGGAAATACATATGTTCCAAAACCTTCACGTAATAAAAAGTTTCCTCGTTTTTTTCCCTAGGAAGAGGAATTCGTTGCCGTCAGCAACGCACCCACCGCCGTCCCCTCCAATCCCTGCAGTTCCCTACGTGTTCCAGTACCTTTCTTTTGCCACCTATTTTGTGTGTATCCTCCCCGACACCAGACTCGGTTTGCTTAGATTGCAGGTGGAGCGGTGGTTTCAAGATGCTCATCCTTCGCTGCCCGTTTTCCCTCACCCCAATAGCGTATACGGGCCCTCTGCGGAACATAAAAATCGTCAGACTATCATAAGACATTCTACTGGTGTCCAGGCGAGGCGTCGTGATTACGAATGTGTGGCTCCACTTATCACTTCTGTCTTGTCTATCCCCTCATCGTCTATTCAGTTTTATGCAGTGCGCATCTCCCTTCCCATCATGACCATCTCGCTACTATCATCACCACTACGACAATCACCAGCAATGACAGTAGAGCCTAGTAGGGTTTGGACAAAGGTCAGTAGTGGTCTGCCTGGAGGTGTCGGTGACCGCCTAGTGTCTCCCAAGAGAGGGTTCGACCCACGAGGCCAGAATAGCTAGTTTCTGATTGTGTTCGCCCGACACTCTGTTCTTGCGAGTTACAACTGGTCCAGCCTCAGCACTTGTACGTTCCTTGTGCACTGATCGGGATGTATTAGGTTTCCTACAAAAAAGAAGTTTAAGTAACATAAGGTTAATACCAAAGTAGGATTACGGGTAATATTAATGTTTGTTCATGATTTTAAACATTTATATATAATGTTACTGTATTGATTTTAACAGTTAAGGTCTCTCCCAGCTGTCTGGAAATAATGGGTGACTAAGTTGACCAGACCACACTCTAGAAGATGTAGGGACGACAACGTTTCGGTCCGTCCTGGCCCATTCTGCTGGTCTAGGATCGTCCTGGATAATGGTCCAGGACGGATATGAAACGTCTTCGTCCCTTCACCTTCTAGTGTGTGGTCTGGTCAACATACTTCAGCCACGTTATTGTGACTCATCCCATGGAATGGGTAACTAATTTAAGATAAACGTCTAGATAAAAACAGGCGACATTCTGATACTGGCGGACGATAAGAAAAACCAAATCTGAAATGAGTGACTTTGGCCCAACACCGCCAAAACCCCTTTCACCGCTTCTACCCTGGTTCACAAGCATCCGTATACAGATTCCAATAAAGAGATAAAAGAATCATCTCCATCCTTAAGTTATAAGAGTTATAAGTATGCTCCATCCCGAGCATACTTATAACTCTTCCCATAGAAGTGTTCCCGGTTATCGATGAATAATATTGCATTAGCTTCGCAATATTTCAGAAAACGGAAATTGACTCCAATTGCCCTGGACATTTATTGACTTCTAGCTGCCCGTCTTGGAAGAATGCCACATGTAGTCGGGATCTTTTTACTTGCTCTTTACTAACTCAATGACTGTTTTATACTTTTGTATCAGCGTCTCGCTCCAAACTACTTCCTAAATCATTTCATCCAACTCTAATGCAAATGACGGGTTTATTCCCATTACCAGCTATAGTATTATCCATATTGCTAACAATAATCCCAATTCCGGCTCCCGGTCAGAAACCTGTTTCCCGTAACATTGGCTCAGCTACCTTGCTTACAAATTTGACCTTGTTTACACACCTGATTTGGTTTACACACCTAACCTTCTTTCCACATCTGACCTATGAATCGCCAACAACCAAGCCTTTCTTACGTCTATTAGAGATTCTTTTGTCGTCTTACCATATTGGTGAACTACATCCTCCCTTCTACACTCAATGCAAAGTGTACATTTAGAGGTCTTCAAGAAAGGTGTGGCAAGCCTCTTCACAGTCTTCCTAAAACTGATGTCTTAAGAACAGTTTTAAGGATACGATCTCCAAAGTTTTTAGCGTCCTCCTGTGGACGCACGTTGCTTCATAGGCCTTAGACTCTAGCGTTGTGTACACCTCTACTCTTACAACACCACTCATCAGTTGATTGATGGTTGAGAGGCAGGACTAAAGAGCCAGAGCTCAACCCCCCGCAAGTACAACTAGTTGAGTACAACTACGTGAGTACACAGTCACTAATAACCCGTTTCATTACGGGTAAATCCAAAATCAATTTGCCTACTCTGTTCTAAAAATTATTTATATAAACTAACAATGCCACAAGGAGTCGGAAAGAATATAATATGTGGAACAGGAAGATTGTGTGATTTACTTGTTCACAAAAGCACTACTAAATGGATAGGTTTCAGTGCAATATTTGACCCTTTAACTACCGTCTTAGAAACATCCCGTGTAAGGTGAGGATACTGAACTACCGTCAGACAACTTACCGCGAGAATGACCTGGACTTCGTACACTGAACAAAAGGCAAATCTATTATTTGCATCGTCTCTAGGAGAGGGTCTTCTTACTGAAGACTGACAGACAGGAGAGGGAAGCCATGTACCACCCATTCTCTGTATTGTACCTCACTGCTGCCACTGAGTAACCACCACCTACACTGGTACCACACCACCATTTATGCTGGTACCACACTATCATCTACACTAGTATTCCACCACCATCTACCTTGCGGTTACCGTGCAATGATTCCTGCGGCCCGGTCCTCGATCAGGCTTCCTCGTTGCAGGACTGATCAACTACGCTGTTAGACGCGGCAGGTCGCAGCCTGACGTATGAATCACAGCCTGGTTAATCCACAACTTATACTGAAACCCCACCACAACCTACTCTGGTACCATTCCAGCATCTACAAGGGTACCACACCACCACAACATCCATTACCTCTGCTCTCACCAATATTTCTTCCAGAGCATCACCAACACTACAATCACTATTTCCTTCACTATCCACCCTCAATCCCCACTTCTATTACTAACACCACCAAAACAACAACTACCCATCGCTCTATTCAACACAACTACAAACACTCTCACCTCTGTTACAATATTGATAATCTTTTTAACTTCACTCATATCTAACCAACTTTTCCTCGAAATTGTGTTGAATTTTACCAGATTTACCAACTATTATACATATATCCTAATCTTCAGACACGCCATTACTCCTCATTATACAGTTCACATAACATATAACAGTTCATTATATGATAACATCACTATGAGCATAGTGAGTGGACGTTGTCATTACTCATGAAGAGACAGTTCATTCGAGTTATTTACTGTCTGATTGGATTAACTTTCCAAGATTCTTCCGCATCATCCAATGAGCTTTGGTAAACATGGTTACACAGGGGGAAGATTTATCTAAAAAATTTACAACTAAACAGTACTCCTTCCGCCGTCCTAAGAAGACCGCCTAACATGCCCCAGCAGTTTTAACAAGACCCTTAACATGCTCCAACTGTCAAAACAAAACTTCTAACATGATCAGCTGTCCTAACAAGATCCCTAACATGTTCCCTTCGGCCTAACAACGCACGTAACATGCCTCCGCCGGGCTAACAAGTTCCATTGTATATTGCCGCCGTTTTCACAAGGTCTTTAACACACATTTCCTTATCAGATAAAAACCTTTTTTTTGCGAGCAGAGGAGTAAACTTAAAAAAAAATAATTCCACCATTATTGCCTGTTATAAACATCATAACATTTATCATAAGCATTAACAGACGTAAAATAGTTCTATTGGTTGGTAGCAGCAAAGGCAACCCTGGAAGCAAACCGAAACTGTCTCTATTTTCCGCTTGTTACAACTTGTAATAAAGTTGTTACATCTTGGCTTAACGTGTTTGTGACGTATTAGAACGTTGTTACAACTTGCTATATTGGTTGTTATAACTGTAGTTTCAGTGTGTGTTTGGCGGGAAGCGAGGTGTGGACACCTCTGGCAGAGCAACAACACTACGGAAGGAAAACCACGTGTGGCGGGGCTTTGTGCAGGCAGCGACGGACAACATGGCCCAGACGCCGCCTCGGGGACTCTCCACCTTGGCAGAGCCAAATACCTCACAAAGGAGGAAAATTACAGTGAGACAAACAGCTAAGCACACAATAAATTCTCGCTGGAGGGCGGAACGCAGCGAATGAGACTCTTTCAGAGTGAAGTTGTTCCGTTTTCTCTCAAGTGAGTCCAGCGGGCACTTGTGAAAATTTAACTCTAGAAGTGCGGCTTTATGTTGTGGGAAGACCTGGCGAGGGGGAAGGTCGGCCAGAAAGGTGACATAGACTCAGGATTACCGGTGAGTGGTGTTGTTTCCTGTGGCCGGGAAGCACAGCCACCACTAGGGCATAGCAGAGGGGGGAAAGAGGAGGTGCTCGTCTACTGAAGGCTGGTACAAGACGAAGGGTGAAGGGGAAGCTGCAGGTATAGTGAGGTGTGACGCAGGGAGAAGCTGCAGGTATAGTGAGGTGTGACGCAGGGGGAAGATGCAGGTATAGTGAAGTGTGACGCAGGGGAAAAGGCTGCTGGTCTACTGAAGTCTGAAGAGCCAACAGACGTGATGGTGTACTGATACAGTTTTTTTTCACCACCTGTTCATTGAAATTTTTATTTTCCATCGAACACCATAGTGATACTGTCGACTTAGGAACGATGCACTTTTATCCCTCAAATCCCAGACTGACTATGTAGAAACATACGCAACGGCCGATAGCCCCCTCTCCTTCCCACCTTGCCAAAGATTCATAACAGGCTGTCAGAGATTCCTGCACTGATTCAGGGATTTCCCTCCCAGCACAGCTTTTTGTTTTGTCTGTTTTTTTCCTGACACTTCCAGATAATTTCGACAATGCTACAGCACCTCTTCTACTTGGAATGATACTAGTCATTGTGGCTTGTGATCCTCTGAGTCACACAACGCATCTTTATGCAACATCCTGGAGCTCTCATCGCACTGATGCAACATTCTGGGCTCCCAGCTCAATGATGCAACAAACCTTGGAGCTATACCCTATGGGCATTACTACAACGGGCTCACCATAACCCGTGCTACTTGGAACTTTTTGTTCCAGGTAGCAAATCTTAAACAACAACAAATATGGGCATTCCAGCTAATGTGATTGAAGAAAGTTTGCTACATCCTTATGTTCCTTGCGTAAGCTATATAACATTGATAGCAACAACCTGGTAAACCTAAGTAACTGACACATAAAGTTTGGAACATCCTGGACTCCCAGATCTCTGATGCAAAATGGCTTGCGACGCCTTAAGGATCCCAGCTGAAGCTGTCACAAATATTACATCATCCTGGGACTTGAAGCCTACTGATGCAACAAAGTTTCCAACATCCTTTAACTCCCAACTCACTTATGCAATAAGTCCCAGCTCAAAAGTTCTAACAAAGCTTGCAGCAACATCTTGCGATACAGCTCAGTGATGCAAAATACATTGCAACATCATAGAACTCCCAGTTCTTTTATGCAGCAAAAGTTGCAACGACCTTGGGGGTCCCAGCTCAACTTATTACTTCCCCTTCTTGCCACTGCTTCTCGGGTTACTTTGCGGGGACAATAGACCTAAATTTAATTTGTTGGCCATTTCGTTTTCTCCGTATTTTTCCGCGGCGTATCACAGAGCTCCGTATAGAGAAGTTTTCTTATGATATATATAGCAAACAACCTTGGGTTGAGGTCCGGGGTCAGGGTCCAGGAGCACCTCGTCTGAGGGGCGACCTTACTGTTTGTCTTCTCCGTAGAACTCTGTGCCTTAAAGCGCGTCAGAGAAAGGTTTAAAATTCATTGATGACTTCCCAGGAATCTCGTAATAAAATCAATGTCTTAGACCCTTCTCCCTCGGAGCTACCTTTTTACCTCGGGTCTAGCACAAGTAGATTAAATTACTCTTCAATCTACATAATTTATTCAGACTTCCATCGAGGAAGGTAACTGAGTTTGCTGGTAAAGGCGGAGTTGGTATTGTGGGCGGCGGCGTCCTCGTGCCGCCCACCTGCACTCTTCACTTATATCACTCCTAAATCATGTTATTTATTTTTGGATTTTCCTTCAACTTTTATATTAACTTAGTCTCCATATTGAGTTTATAAATGTCATGGTCGCCACTTCCCACATTTTAATGATCTTCAGCTGTTAATAATATATTTTCAGTCATTTATTTGACTTTATTAAATGCATTGCAGAGCATAAGTGTATTATTCATTCAGTTAGTTATAATTTGTTATGAATAAAGACATTTATTTTATTTCTGGTCCAAGTACTTTTATTGGACTATGAACCCGCGACCTGTGAGCGTGGTAGTAACAGGATCAAGCAACATTGACCTCAGGAACAAATGCAGAAATGTATGCAAAATTGTAAACATACTCCAATTACTTATTTATCGTGTATGTAGCTCTTAAAAAATCTATTTCAGTTATTTTAGCTCGCCAATATTCAACACTCAAGATATATGTAAGCTTCTCATTCCTAAAAATGCTTAGTCTCACACGCTTTAATTCAGTCTCCGGGTTATCTTGAGTAGAGAGATTTCAGCTTAAGATTTAAGCTTAAGCTTAAGATTTCCACTATATGACACGGATGAGTCAAGGATGAGTCCACTATATGACTCGTATGAGTAATTCTCAGAAGATGATTGCAGTGGAATCATCATTACCAGTCTTGATGCTTTATTATGTAGGCAAATTGTGCAGTGCATGATATTTCGTCACCTAATGAGTCAATGGACAGCTCTCTGCACAATGCATCCTTCTAAGTTGCTACCTGATGAGTCAATGTGAGGATCTTCCTGCACTCTGTGTCATCATGCTAAGGTGTTACCTGTATAGTCAATGAACAGCCTAATACACTTTGTTTCCATAAACTAACGACGGAACTGTAAATTTGCTCCCGTAGTGTGTAATATTGACACAAGAACCCGCCATTTAGTGACTTTTCAAGCTTATTTCAGACACTATACAATGCTATAAATTTGCATCTTTGGTGTTTCTGGAGGTATAACGCATCATACAATCAGCAATTACCTCCGATCTCTCAGGTGGTAAGTTTGACGATAAAAGAAACATAAATAACTGGCTGCTGCCTTAACTTAGAGAACTCCGAGAGGGGGTTTCACAGCGTGACTGATTCTCACTCACTAACACTGGTTAGACAAACCATTCTCCACCCACTAGCACTGGAAAGGCAACTCATCCTTCAAATATCTTGTCTTTCTCAGCAGTGGAACGGTAGATGTTATTCTGAATATATGTTTATGTTTGTTTTTAGTTTGAAACACTCACCTGCAATTGTGTAGTTGTGTATCATAAACATTATCGTGTATTCGTGTGACCTTTTATACATTACCTGTGCACCTCATGAATGTTTGTGAGCCTAATGTATACAGTCTTTAGTTTTACACAATCGGGTTTTAGGACATGTCCACGCCTGCTCTAGTTATATATATATATATATATATATATATATATATATATATATATATATGTATATATATATATATATATATATATACATATATATATATATATATATATATATATATATATGTATATATATATATATATATATATATATATATATATATATATATATATATATATATATATATATATATATATATATATATATATAGCGGGTGGTGGAGCGGGTTAAGGCGTACCTGTTATGCCAGTTGCTGGAAGGCTTCTGTGCTGGCTAGGGTTCGAGTCTCCTGGTGGGAAAGTGTTCTAAAGTTGTATACTTAACTCTCGTGTTTAGGAGAGTTGTGCCATATATATATATATATATATATATATATATATATATATATATATATATATATATATATATATATATATATTTATATATATATATATATATATATAGTCTCACTTCACCCCATGTTGTTCACTGCTGCACATACTATAAGTCGTAGCTACGACCGTCCTGCCCGCATGTTGACACACGCCTCTCCTCTTGCCGCCACAGAGATAGAACCTCCTAAAGCTCACAGCAACGGTGTGTTTGGCGCGGAGGAGGGCGAGGTGGACTCAGGGGACGGTCCACCGCCAACGGCTACCCACCATCACAATAAAGGTATATGTACCCTCTTCCCCTTTATGCTTACTCCTTCACTTCTTACCCTTCCGTCTAAGCCCTCTAGAAAAGCCCTCTGGAACGAACGCCATTAAGGCCTTGCAAACTTTGTTCTTCAGGTATTTCCCTATACACTACATGAAACCCTTCCCAACACACACTCAATCCCTCCCCCAACACTCTCTCAATCCCTCCCCCCAACACTATTCCCTCATGCCCTCCCCAACACTCCCTCAAATCGTACCCAAAATTCTTTCATAGCCTCTTCGACAATCCATTAAAATCTTCCCAGCACTCTACCTCACAATGTTTTTTTCTTCAAAAATATCCCAACACATTCACACGTATTTTTTTTTCCATTCTACCCCTTCCTCTTTTCACCCTGTTTCTCTATTTCTTACACTTTTGCTGTGTCACAACCTGCCACACTCTTTTTTCTCTCATGTTTTATTTCTCACACTTTGACTGCCTACTTTTCCAGCTTTATTGTCCCTCACATTCTCACTCTCAGACCTTCCATTTCTCCCTCTTTCTCACAGCTGTTATCACACACTCACACTTCCTCTCACTCTATTTTCATTCTGTCTCATACGCTCTCTCGTGCCCTATTTTCACTCTCTCAAGCACACACTTTCTACCTTTTTCACGTGTTATCTCACTCTCCCTTGTAGTACGTCCTATAGAACTCTCACACTGTCACACTTTCTTACATACACTTCCAAACACTCATTAATAATCCCTCTTGCATACATTCTGTCAGATTTTTCTCGTAGCCTCACGCTCTTCAACACCCACTTTCTTCCCCTAGCACTGGATAACAAAGACGCTTCTTGTACAGACTCCCTCAGCCTGAAGCACAGATTTCCCCACAATCTCTCGCACAGACTACTGGAAGCCTTTTGCAGAGATTCCGCTACAGCTTCTAAAAATGATAGCCTCTATCACAGATATTTCTAAACTTCTTGTATAAAATCCTCAAAGCCCTCAGCACAGACTGTGTGCAGTTTCTCTAGCATATGTCCTTACAAGCGCAAGTCGGAGTTTCCATCACTGCCTTTCACAAAACAATCTCTGGCACGTCAAGCTCATGACGCACCAGCCACCGATGCATATAAAGAGAACTAGATCCAAATTGAAATAAAAGAACGTAAGCTGTGGTCTCATGTCTGTGGGAGAATGGTGGGCAGAACTGGGAGTAGTTACTTCAGCAGCCTTACTTACATCCTTACTAGTAACCTCGTAGTACATTATCACATGCTCTCTCGGGGCCTTATTTTCACAACATCTCATTAGTGCTCTCGAAGTCTCTCGAATCCTCCGACATACACTCTCACCCTTACGAACTTTTTCTCACACACCCTAATACCTTCTCTCGCACTCACTCGCACGACCTTTCTCACATCCTCCCATTGCACCCATTGCAAAATATAAGTAATCTGGAGGGTACGCTGATGTTACATGGAGTGTGTGAAAAAATACCAAAATGGGAATGCAAATTACCTTTTTCCGTGGTAACTGGTTTTTGTGTGTGACCTTGTGATGGTGGAATTCCTTCAGGGTGAATGTAATAATTTGTAATTTAGAGCCAATTGAGGGAAAAAAGTCGAATAGCTTGCAGAATGTCAGCACAATCGCACTAATGATTAACTAAGCCACGGAGAGCTAATGGCAACCGATCCAGAAATTCAACCGAGCATCTAAATGTACAGTACATGTATTCAAAAGCTCCCATGGATCATATTGAGAGCGTTTAACACCTAAAATGTAAATTGTGGGTACATATAGAAAATATAATGTCATATTTTTTCAAAGTTCCTAACTTATTGTTTTATAATTGTTCATAATTTTTATCATTCTGAACATAAGTGCGACATTGCCCTATGCCCCTGTTACCTAGCAGTAAAATAGGTACCTGGGAGTTAGTAAGCTGTCACGGGCTGCTTCCTGGGGGTGGAGGCCTGGTAGAGGACCGGGCCGCGGGGACACTAAACAAACCCCGAAATCATCTCAAGATAACCAAGATAACATGCAGACGATGAATCACAATAACGTGACCAAAGAAATGATGTCCAAACCACACTCCAGTAGATGAAGCAACAATGTATATTTAGGCGTTAACATTCCCAAGTGTCGGAAAAACCCGACACCATTTACCAACTTTCAAATTAACTCATAGAAAATGAGGCACAGTGGAATTTCCCTATGTAGAAAATGGGGGATATCATTGCCATATATCGTCAATAATCTCACCACCTAATATTGGAAATCATTCTTAATACCTTAATAGTCTCTGGACAGTTAACATCGTAAAAACATTTCCCTTGAATCAGCTTAATTATCAGTACTAAAATAGAGTAAATGTAGGCCCTCTTTTCACTTGTTGACGACATCTGGACAAGACAACCGAGGCATCAGTAGGAGGGTGGTACCTCCTCTGGTTTTTCGCTGCAGCAGGTTTTCGCTGCTCGAAAACCTGCTGCTGAGGGTTTTCGCAGCAGCAGTGCTGTTATAATTATAATTACACGTTCAAAAACTAGAATAGGCAAGTAGAATAATCAGATACAAAAAACAAATCAACAGTTGAGTTTATATTAAAATCTTGAAAGTCAAAGTTGTTATACCAATTGCTTTTAATATAGATTTTGTTTCCTGAATGCCAATAACAGAACGGAATAAGTACGAGAATTACCTCCACCCGAAAGGTATCAACGACCTTAATGATCAGCATCGACATTCCAAGCCCAACGATGCCAAAGGTGAGTAGAATCGTTTCTTTCTAACTTAATGCCTCTCTACATTTTTTTTTGTGTAATAATAAAAGTAGATTCCCGGCATCCTCTCCGCCTGGTCGTACGCCGTCTCAATACAACTCAGTGACAGTAGATATGACAGGAGTTGAACTGATCAATTCTTGGGGATTCAGGATTCTTTTAGAGTTTCAGCTAATCAATTGATTACTTAGGAATGGAACTACCACATGAGGACTGTGTCAACTGCAGCATTTGGATGCGAAAGTAGACAACATAGTTGTTCTCTTGATGGCTAATTTAGTAAAACAATTTATTTGTTATTTCTGTGTAAATATTTAGTATTTGTTAAATACCAATATTTAAGAAAAAGCATATAGCGTAGCATAATTTGATACTATATTGACCTGTTCATTTTTATATTAAAAATTTTTCGACTTGAAATTTTATCGGCACGAAGAAGTTAATTTTTTCAAACACGATTGATATAATTGTTGGAAACATTTTACCTTCGAATTAACAATATTTTTGCCAATCAACACATATATGGATAATTTAAACCTGATAAACTCTGGCATTTTTTACAAGAGATTTTAAACATGATATATAATTACGATTTTTTGTACATATCTGGGATATGGATTATCCTAAATAACCCTAAATTGAGTCTGTTCGTGTATATTATATGTAATACTGACAATATCCAAGAATACAATTTTAAACAATTAAATAAAGCCTTCATTTCTTTCAGAAGAATTTTAATTAGTAAGAATTAAAAGTTTCATGTTTGATGAATCTACAGATAAACATGTGTTTGTAGTTTCACATGTATTTGCAGTGTCGTTAGATGTTAAAATAACGCCATCTATATTCCCTGCCAGAGTCTGGCCACCGCAGCACCGCCCACCATGGACGACGGCCGAACTACGGCAGCTCTGCAGAGCACGACAGCGCGACCTGTCTCCTCTCCTCCTCTGCCACTACTGTCAGTCTCACCCTAACTGCGCTTCTGGCCCACTGGGCGGCCCGCTTCCCTCTAGCACCTCACCTTTAGGGATCTTCAAAGAAAAAAGTATTTAATTCTCCGTGTATCGCTTAACCCGATGAGTGTTCAATCGTAATTTCAGAGACACCATTACCAATGATCTTGCTACTGATGCTACCAGGTGATTTTTTGTTTTTTGGTTATGCCTTTGTTTATGTTATAGGTGTGAAGTGAAGTTGAACATCAGAAAAACATGCACTTTCAATGTGTTAGTGTAAAGAGTCCTGTGATCAAACGAGTGTTTCTGTCTGGAAAATAATGACAACATGAATCTCTGTGATGGAGGCCACTTGTTCTTCTTAAAACTCAACTCATGCCTGGTGATCCTGCTGTTCATTCTTCACAGAAAGCTCATCCCTCATTAGAGAAGATGTATTTATTTTTAATCTATGAACGCTAATTAATCAGTGCGAAAAAGTGCTTCTCTCTTAAATGTTCAGTCAAACTATACGTGGCCACAACGCACTACTCATCTCCTGGCCTGGGAGTGGGACCCAATTCATCGCTCCCTCTTGGCCTGAGTGTGGGTTCAAGTTCGCCTTCTGGCCTCGGTGTGGACCCAAGCCCACCGCTCTCCTCCTGGCCTTGGTGTGAGCCCAAGCTCACCGCTCTCCTCCTGGCCATGGTGTGAGCCCAAGCTCACCGCTCTCCTAGCCTCGGTGTGGGGCCAAACTCACCGCTCTCCTCCTGGCTTAGGTGTGGGTACCTTGCATCTCCGCTTGTATGTACTTTCTGAAACAAAATCATTTTTTCCGAAACTTACTCGCTGAGAACTGGCAGAATGAACATTGATTTTTATGCAAATTTTTGTGTCCAAAACATACTGAAAAGCTGAATATTAATTGAACGCTTTTTTGTAAGACTTTCCGATGACACACATGAAAAAATACTGAATATCACAATACCTTAAGGAAGCCACAGATATTATGTCACCAAATCTTTCACAAAAAACTTAACGAAAGAGGGTGATAGAGAAAGGCCATTGCTACTCGTGCCTGGTAAATATCGTAAGTATTCACGGGTTTCTCCAGTGACAAGCTTAGAAAACATTAACACGATATTGATTTGCTTTTTCATTTCTTAAGAATTTAGTTTTCTTAAGAAAACTTTCTTTATTTCTTAAGTTTTGTATGCTGTGTGAATACAAAACACACAATATATGCATGCATATATATGCAACAACGATTCCGAACACTTATCTATTATAATGCAGAATAACCACAACCATTTCAGTACATATTAGAGTGTGGGTGTGGGTGTGTGTGTGTGTGTAGGTGTAAATTATGAAAACTTAACATGTGATGAGTAATGTATGAATAATGTGTCACTGTGTAATCACGAAGGGAAATTAAACAATTACTTATGCTCCTTCGTGACAATGAACACATCAGAAGTATGAACATTACAATTAAAAGGAGGGAGATTTATAGGCACGAAAGATACATGTGACGAGAAAAAGGCGAAAAAAAGTATGTCTTTGTAATATTAATTCATGGAAACTGCAGACAGCCTCATACCAACATATGTGAGTTCCAGTTAGCGACATCCCTAATGTGATAACTGTGTAATAATTATCTTACTAAAATCGTGTATTAATTGATTTAATACAATTGGATCCAAAGTATACGAACCATTATGTAATGTTCAAATTTTATTGGCTTTGCAATTTGTATTAATACAGATTAAATAATGTTTCTATTAAAAATAAGTTTAAAATTTTTAATTGAAGAAGACCTCTCCTAATCAGTTTGGTGAGAACTTTCTGACAAATGAATAAATATAGTGCACAGAGAAATCACATTATCGTGATATATCAATAGAGAAAATCCACAGTAGCGGTGATGAGGATTCGAATCCATGCGCTGGGTATTCCCAGATGCACGCTCTATACGACTACGCCACAACATGGTAAAATAATTGTAGCCTGGAGTACTACTTCACCCTCGAGGATTCCCGAGGCTTCCACTGAACCCGAACCAGGGTTTCCACACAATTCCCCCATGCACTCTGGCTCTGTCGTCCTGAAGTTCTACCTCTTCAGAGTACATGGGGGGTAATTGTATTAAACCCTAGTTCGGCTGCAGTAGAATCCTCGGGAATCCTCGAGGGTGTAATAGTACCCAGGTTGCAATTATTTTACTATGTCGTGGCGGAGTCGACTAGAGCGTGCATCTGGGAACGCCCAGTGCATAGATTCGAATCCTCATCACGGCTACTGTGGATTTTCTCAATAAATATAGTGTTCGATAATTTAAAAACAAAATTACAAAGTATATGTGGTGCAAAATTCGATTTTCTTTTTATTGTTTGACCTTTATAGAATGTATTACAATCTTTACAAGGTATTTTGTAAATTACACAGTTATCACTTCGAGGGCTGTTTCTAACTAATCTGTTCTCTATTTTGTGCTATTTTTGTCAAACTAAAGAGAGAAGTGATAGGAATTTTAGAACAATGTTCAATGAACGACTTATGGTATTTAATGTAAAGGCTATACGATATACAGTATTGAACACAGCATCCATACATTTAAATCTACATATCCTTAAGGCTCTTAAATACACGAAAGAAAACACAGCTTATTTTACTTTATCATAATGGGACGTGTATAAATATACCTTAGAACCAACATTTTGTTTTTTCTTTATACAGGAAACAAAATTATCTTTTTACTAGCAGAAAAAATGGAAAAAATTAATTTGTTCAACTTCTCTTAGGAACTTAACAGAGTATTGATAGCTTATTTAATTACAATAAAAAATTTATCTAGATTCCTACTTAATAGCTATAAGCAGAATACATCTTCAAAATATCGCAGCCAAATTTAGAGGAAAAGTTCTACTTAATAGTTTTATATCATTAAAATCCATGAATATATTACTCAAAACAGGAGAAAGAGGGTTGCCATTATAATTGAATTTTTTTTGTATATAAAATTAATTATCATAAACAAAATAGAGTCAATAGCGTACAAAAGTTCCTCGGCTAAGTTTATGAATTAATTATGATGTTCGGGAGCAAACCATGGGAGATGCTCTTGATAGTTACTAACAATAAATAACTTCCATTATACATATGAAAAACGTCTTCGTGTATGAGCATCAACCTGCCAACAAAAATTTGTGTGTAAATATTTCGCTACACCCAGTGAGCAGGACGTGGCAGTAACAATGATGATTTAGACATATACACAATTTACAAACGCAATAATCCAAATGTTACTGATAATATATATGTATATATATATATATATATATATATATATATATATATATATATATATATATATATATATATATATATATATATATATATATATTTATATATATATATATATACACACATATATATATATATATATATATATATATATATATATATATATATATATATATATATATATATATATATATATATATTTATATATAAGCAATATCACAAATCAGCCCCGTTGCAACAGCTGTGCAAGATCTAAACAATTCTAACCAGTGAAAAGGGCCACGGATGACGAGAGATCCCAAAGCGATTTCAACGAGAATTCTGATGTCTAGAACACACGCTAAAAATTGTGTAGACGACCGAGTAAAGGGAACTCTTGAGCAAGGTTATGTGACCAGTAAGTGCAACTTTTAGGTCTCTAACAGTGTGGTTTTTCCGTCGCTGCACTCAGCATCATGAACTACTGTCGTCAGCAATTGGTGCTGACCTGGGAGAAGATTATTGCTGACTAGAGCCAGGAGAGCCACACACACCTGTACAAGATACCAAATGCCTGTTTACAGAATCGAAAATTTGTACACAGTATCATGTATGTGTACACAGTGTCAGACACCTGTCCCAAGTGTTAAGCATCGGTAAACAGTATGATTGACACCTGTACACAGTGCCGACCATCCTAGCAAAATGCAAGATACCTGTATACAGCACTAGACACACTATACAGTACAGAAACATTCATGTGTGTATTGCACCAGTAATGTGTCTACAGTGTCAGATACATGTGTGGCGTTTCATACACCTGTTTACAGTGCCAAATATATATGCATACAATGTTAGAAATAGGTGTATACTGACAGCCAAAAGTATACACTGTCAGACACCAATATACAGTATTTGATGACAATTAATTTGGATCTTCATGTGGTTAAAATATTATCTATGGTCATCAATGAGTCAAGTATGTCTTTGAGACCTTCGAACCTGATTTATAAATCAGTCAGAAGAAACGCTGAATTGAGAGCTTTGTTTCGCCAGCAAGAAAATCAACAGAGATAATTGTGGTGGTGGTATGAGAGGAGGTAACGAGTGTAAGCGTGGTGGCAAATGAATAGAGGTGATGATTTTATCAGATGGCAGCGAACTTTACGGTGATAGCCATGGTATTCTTGCTTAAGGAGTCTGCGACTCCAGGCTGGAGAAATTGGCATCCGCTCGCTCCTTGCTTGCTGGAGGACTCTGTCAGTGCTGATGCCTATCAAAATGACTTAGTGCTGGGTCATGGCTATAGGCCTCAGCTATTATTGACTCTTGACTGGAAGATTGTCCTAGGGCTGACTCCTAATTGGGTGACTGTCAACACTGGCTGCTGTTGTACTGCTGGTTCCTGACTGGATAACTGCACAAGTGCTTTCAGGGACTTGCCACTGCCACTGATCTCTCTAACAGTTTTCTGGAATCAGTAGAGAGGGTGAGCTGTTGGGTATCATAAAGCAAATGCAGTATGTCATGCATAACTCATTGTGTTAAATCACAGAATGTCGAAATCTTCCAAGATATATTAGATTATATGCCAGAATTTGTGATTCAGAATTTACTAAATAATTTGTCAGTCTACTGGATATAATAGTGTATGTGTGAGCACTTGTCGACTTCTACCAAAACAACGCACCGTCTACGTATTTATCAAAATAAATGAACTATAAAATTAAGCTTTGAAACACACATTGAATGCAGTTTATGTTTTCCCTTCACTGTTCCGCCACTGAGCAATATTTCATCCCTAAGAGTGTGACAGAGAACATTTCTCATAGTCTAGTCGTCTTTACTAGATCCCCAAAGTGTAGCAATCATTTATAGAGTCCATCCTATCGCCTTGTATGTTGTCTCATAAACATTTTCATGTAAGGGGATTTTGAGTGGTGACACTTTATTCACAATAAATCATCTATCATGTAATGACAATTTTGTTTACATTTCTAGTCAATAATTTTGTTTCTTTCTTTTCTCGGCATTTTGGTTTCTCTTTATAAGTTGAACTACGTTAACAAAAGGCGACTACAAGCTTCTATTTGTCTTCCTCTCTATGGATCATTGACTTGTTATCCATTGTGTGAATATACCATAATGTATACATATCGCTTGTGTTGTTCAGTGCATTTAATATTGTGGTGGACACTTGGTACATAAGTGTCCAGGCGCATACTGGAGACTGCCACGTTCCTCAGAGCGGTCCTCATGAGCTTATATTCATGCCTTGGTGCGCAGTGTGCCATCTTCCCCTTCACACTTACAATGCCTACACGAGTTCTTACATCCTATATCACACTGGATGTAAACAATATATGTAAACGACAACTGCATTCTTGCATGTGTCTTCAGGATCACAAATCTTGTTAGCACTTATGCTGTAATAGCCTCTGTGCCACATTGACACTGTGGAGAGAACTCGTGTGTGTAGAGTTCATGCTCAGTAGAGTACTGTGTGAAGTAGGGCGAGGCACTGGTTATGTCCTGTACATATACCTCATAACCACAAAATAAGGTGCATTATCACTAACAAATGTGTCTCCAAAATCTGTATGGGTAGTGTAGAAGGAAAGATGAGACATAATAGATATTAAACATTTCATGTGAATATATGCAATGATAGCTTATTGTATAACATTCTGAAGATGCCATAGTGTGTATCTTGGAGGGAGGCAGGGGAAGTAGTGCCTCACTTGCCTCTCTGTCAGTGCTTCACCCACGTGTGTATCTTGGAGGGAGGCAGGGGAAGTAGTGCCTCACTTGCCTCTCTGTCAGTGCTTTACCCACGTGTGTATCTTGGAGGGAGGCAGGGGAAGTAGTGCCTCGCTTGCCTCTCTGTCAGTGCTTCACCCACGTGTGTATCTTGGAGGGAGGCAGGGGAAGTAGTGCCTCACTTGCCTCTCTGTCAGTGCTTCACCCACGTGTGTATCTTGGAGGGAGGCAGGGGAAATAGTGCTTCGCTTGCCTCTCTGTCAGTGCTTCACCCACGTGTGTATCTTGGAGGGAGGCAGGGGAAATAGTGCTTCGCTTGCCTCTCTGTCAGTGCTTCACCCACGTGTGTATCTTGGAGGGAGGCAGGGGAAGTTGTGCTTCGCTTGCCTCTCAGGAACGTGCTTCACCCACCTATCTTCTGCCCTCCACACTATTGTACATAATTACCTGAATCGACAATAAATGTTGAGCTCTAGCTCTGTTTTACTGACCCTTTATAACAATATGTTTCAAGCCACAACGAGACCTTAAAAAACTCAGGAAAGACAAAATTGCCAAACACATAAATGGCTTTTTCCTAACTGATGGAAGGAATATCTTTATATCCTTAAGAGATAATAAGTTACTTATTCAGAGTAACACGGATTCAAAACAGTAGTGATCCAAGACAACAGTGATCCAACAGAGCAGTGATCTAACACAACAGTATTCCATCACAACATTAATCCAACATAACAGTAATCCATCAGAGCAATGATCCAACACAGCAGTGATCAACCATGGCAGCGATCAACAGCAACCGAACTGGTCATCAATCAATCTGACGACGTAGAGATTAAGCTTATTTAGAAGTAAGCTTCTGAAACAATTAACCAAACTTTCATAACTGTATTATAAACTTTTGCAGAGCCCCGCGCTCTCTCGATCAGACGTTTCAGAGAGATTGAGATTATTTTTTAATTTACAATGCTGCCGTTTATACATGAATGCATCTTTCATGCTAACGTTGTAATAAATTGATATTTTCTTATCATTTTAAAATATACATTTAGTAGATACTTCGTAGAGATGCCTAATTATACTGATAAATATAATGAGAAGCCTAATTATATTGATAGAAACAAATCAAAGCGCTGAAATATACTAAATAAGGATAAAATTATGCAGAAAAGATCGGTTAGCCGGTCTTAGCTACATAGACTTGCATGCTCTAATAGTTTGCAGACTTATATGTTTTTCATACCAAGGACGTCCTCACTGGCATTCACATTAAGCTGTGAAATCAGAATCCATTATAGGGGTGTAATTAGTCCTCCAAAGAACCTTTAAACTCACCAAAATACTATGGTAATCAGTATATCTTAATTTTCCTAGTAATAATTTTGAAGAATCTCGTATCCACTTAGAAAAGATTGCAGCAGAGGCGGCAAGTTCGTTAAGTATAACTATAATACAGAAGTATCAGTGATGAGATCTTCTCCTTCAAAAAAATAAATTTAGGGTGTTAAATTTTTAAAAACTGTTCAAACAAGTTTTCAAAGCACATCGACTAATTGCAGAAAAATAATAATTATTATGCTGATGTTAAAGAAGATGCACAATCTAATATGATATTCATTTGTTATAAGGTCTCTCTCTTGCAATGCTAACTAATGAATCACAGAGAATTAATTTACAATCTGACAGCAACGAGAATTTAGAGGAATGACAGTAACACATCTGGTTTTCTATGACTTGACTGACCTAGTGACCAACATTAACAGATTTCTCGAGAAAATTTGCAGACTTAAATCGCCAGAATGACAACGACCTACTGAGAACTAATGTTAAAGTTTGGAGGTCCCATTGAGGTTACTCGAACCCGATATGGATTTAGAAATTTCCGGGGTATCAACATCCAAAGTTCAAACCGGCAGATATGAAACTTCCTGAGAATAAGGAAGTAGCTAGGAAGATCCACCCCATAGGTTCGAACCCTCATCACTGCTCCTACGGATTTTCTCATTGATGCCATCACGTTAGTGTGATTACTCTGTGTAAGGAAGTAGTTGTTAGAAACGGTAATAACTAGCAAATATTACCGATTCTAAAAAGATGAATATATTGAGAAAATAAGCCTCATCGAATTTAAAAGAAAGGTTAACAAATTGGGTGCAATTGTTAATGCCAAAATGTCTGGACTTCACCTACCGAAAGCTATTGGAAAGAGAAAACCTGGGCATGTCTCTAGTAATATAAAGACCCAAAACCTAGAAATCGACTCCATACGTGACATCTCCGTTAAGACTTAAGCCTCCAAGGGATTTTTTTTAACTTATTGCGAGGGTCACGGGGCATCGGGTGTGAGATTTTCCCTGGATGTTGAGTCGCTGTTCACCAGCGTGCTCGCTAATAAAACATGTGATATAATGATGGATAAAACTTATAGGGATAAAGTTTGCACGCCTCGTGACATCCCAAATGGAATACTTAGTCATCTGTTGGAAGCATGTACTACAAAAGACACCTTATCTGAGGCCAGATAACCTCGTGTACTATTGATCAGAAAGTCCTTGTTAGAATTAACCTAAAACGTGACGTCTACTGTAGGTACACTGATAATGTTTATATATAGATACCTGGCAAGGAACACTTGCAAAAGCTTAAATTAATTAAGTCTTCGATAAAGTTCTGAGCTTAGTTTCACTTACGAGATGGCCTGCAATGCTGCCTTTCCAAGATGGAACAGTCTTAGAAGAAATGGTGGGTTTCATACTGCAGTCTAAACAAAAGAAGCTTGTTTACGAATGTGTCTTAACGCTAGGAGTGAGTGAACTGATAGGAACAAGCAAAGTACTGTCAACGCTCATGCCAACCATGCTCTCTCACTCACTGCTCCAGTTGGAAGCAGGTTGATAAGGACCTTGGCATAGTAAGGCAGTTTCTCGACATATTTACGTTCATATTAACAATTGATACTCTAGCAGAAACGTTGACAGAATCATTAAAAGGAAAGTCAACCGATTTATCATACCTATTAAACGCTTCTACAAAAACATCTCAACGGCTTACAAAACGTTGGAAGGAGCCCTGAAAGACATCGTTGACATAAAACTGACCCCTACCCAGACATGCAATAACTTATTGTGTCAAGTTGTTAATTTTCTAATTTACTTTTTTTCCCTCGGACTCGGATATATATGTTTTTCCGCATTTAGCTTAGCAATGTAATTATACAATTCAGGGACACAAAAATATCATTGTATAGAGGTAACAATAATTTTGTTGATTGCAAAACGAATGAATTTTAGGTCTTACATGTTCAGTAAGCCACGTTAGTGACAGGATTGTGTTTAGAAGAAATTTTCTGCACATGATAACAAACAAATGTGTTAATGATGAACAAGGGATGTGTACCGGGTGGAAGAGTTATGTATCCGATATGATCATTGAGATTGTTAGTGGATAATACATTCGAAAAGATAATAGAATGTGAATGACATTTCAAGAAATGAAGAACATATAAGACAATGGGAATTGGATGGGATAAGCCTGCAGAGAATTGGCGGAAAGTCTACATATGCAATGCTTTTTTTCTAGAAAAACAACGTATTGGAGTGAACGATATGGAAGAAAATGCAGAACAGAACCAGCGAAGAGCAGGTGGTGCCATAGGCACAATCAGAGATCACTGTATGAACATCAGAGGTCCGCGGTTGCTCAACACCCTCCCAGCGAGCATAAGAAATATTGCAGGAACAACTGTGGACATCTTCAAGAAGAAACTAGATTGTTTCCTCCAAGGAGTGCCGGACCAACCGGGCTGTGGTGGATATGTGGGCTTGCGGGCCGCTCCAAGCAACAGCCTAGTTGACCAAACTCTCACAACTTTAGCCTGGCCTCGGGCTGGGCTTGGGGAGTAGAAGAACTCCCAAAACCCCATCAACCAGGTATCAACCAGTTATCAACCAGGTACCAACCAGAGGGAATGCCTGACACTTTTGTACATTTGAGTACTCTAGGAAATGACGGAGATGCTGTTTTAGCTGATTCGCTGGTGGGAGTTTGTGATGATTCTTCGTGATGCTGTTGACTTTATTATTATAATTATTTATCTGCATAATTATTAATTATCAGTAAAAACAACCATGTAACCACTAAACTGTTCTGCGTCTTCTGTAAAGAATTCTTCTCTGTGTTGCAGACGTTATCCAGTTGGAAAACTTGGTGGTTTATATTTTTTTTACTCGGGCAAGAGTTTTGACTGTTTCTTAATTAGCAACTGTCACTCTGAGTTATTTTCTTCTCTAAAAGCTAACAGAGTGTTCCGTACGACTCGAGTCAAGTTTGCCTTGATGAAAATTGAATTTTGGTCGCGAGAATTAAAAGAAAAGATGGCAAATCGCATTCACTCTGTACTCTCGTGAGACTTCACACATTTGACAACTATTTCTTAAATTTTATTATTTTTTTGGCCACTTCGTCTTCGTTAACGTAAATGAGGAACAGGAAAATAAATCGAGTAAAGGCATTCAACAACCACAAATGTCAACTCATTCTACAATGAATCTTCCCCAGTGTTTGTTAATTTGCTCATGCATCCTATGTTCTGTTCCTCATTATAAATCTGGTACAAATGTTTATTTCTAATTCGATTCTTCCGTTCGACTGAAATTACAGATATTTTTAGGTATAAGAGAATGAGACACAACAACGTGGATGAGATGAGTAACACAAATGAGAAATGAAATGAAAGCGTCAACGTCTTGGTTCATCCTGTAACCTGGGGAGGGGAGCCGGGTCGGCCGAGCGGATAGCACACTGGACTTGTGATCCTGTGGTCCTGGGTTCGATCCCAGGCGCCGGCGAGAAACAATGGGCAGAGTTTCTTTCACCCTATGCCCCTGTTACCTAGCAGTAAAATAGGTACCTGGGTGTTAGTCAGCTGTCACGAGCTGCTTCCTGGGGGTGGAGGCCTGGTCGAGGACCGGGCCGCGGGGACACTAAAAGCCCCGAAATCATCTCAAGATAACCTCAAGATAACCTTATCTAGTGGTGACAGAGGATTGAGAGACAGTTGTTGTTGTTTTAGATTCAGCTACTCGGATCAAAAGTTCCAAGTAGCACGGGCTATGGTGAGCCCGTAGTGGACTTACCTGGCCCAGGAGCGTGGCTGTAACTTGTAAGAGAAATTAATTGATTGATTTATAAAAATTAAGCCACCGTAACTTGTGGGAGAGAGAGTAAGAATTACTTACTTTTCTTACGAGAGTAAGAAGGAAGGTGAGGCGAAAAGAGGCGAGAGATAATCAGAGAAGTAAAGCGTGAAAACCGAGATAATATAATAACATAAGAATATACGAAACTACAGAAGGCCAATTGATAGCTTTGTTCAGCAATAACATTATACTGCATGCATCACACCCCAGCGATCACACTTCATGGATGAATCAAGCCTCATACTTCAGGCATCACACTGTAGAAATCACACTGCAGGCTGTGATGTCCTAAAGCTACCTATTGATATCTTATTGGTGTGTCCAGCAGTGTGATGTCATCACTGTGGACATCACACTGCTGGACACACCGCAGGCATCTCATTACAGGCATTACACTGTAGAAATCACACTGCAGGCATCAACATTATCGACTTCAGGCACTCGTGCTAAGCCACGTTTCCCAACTGTCCTATAATACATCAAATCTCTGAGTCTTATTTAATGTGTATAATGTTTTATTTAACGATAACTGGAAGCTTTATCACCCAAGACCTCGCAATTATTTATACCTTTGAAACTTACTTTAAAATAAATATATTTGACAATTTTATGGCTTGAGTGTTGTTCCGTCCCGAACAGCTCGAGCCCGAACACGATATATTGAACGATAATTTAAAGCAAATGGCTAGAGTTTCGAGACTTGTCTCAGACCCACAATATTTCAGTTTCGTTTATAAGGTGAATGAAGACCTGCTTCTTTCAGCCCGTACTCATCAACCACAGCCCGTACTCATCAACCACAGCCTGTACTCATCAACCACAGCCTGTACTCATCAACCACAGCCTGTACTCATCAACCATAGCCCGTACTCATCAACCATAGCCCGTACTCATCAACCACAGCCTGTACTCATCGACAACAGCCCGTACTCATAAACAACAGCCCGTACTCATTAACAACAGCCCGTACTCATCAACAACCGTCGTTTTCATCAACATCAGCACGTCCTCATCAATAACAGCGCGCAATCATCAACAGCTCGTCCGCGTCAACAACAGTCCATAATCATCAAACAACAGCTCGTCCTCATCAACAACTGTCTGTCCTCATCAACAACTATCTGTCCTCATCAACAGCAGCCCGTACTCATCAACAACAGCCGTTTTCATCAACAACAGCCTGTCCTCATCAATAAAAGTCCGTAATCATCAACAACAGCCCACCCTCATCAACAAAAGCCAAATGTTCATTGCTTGCAGCCGCCAAACCTACTGTTTATAAATTAATAAACACCTGTCACATGAATCACACCTGATGATGTTCGAACATTTCTAGAGCAGTGCTTCCCTGACGACCACTATTCGAACTCTAAATTTATATATGGGATAAATGAATATACATTACGTTAAAATGGATGAGTGCGTCTTGAGGGTCGGTCGCCGCGTTAACAAGCCTAGCCCGAGGACAGTTTGCAGCAAGTACGTGATTAATTCTGGTTGTCACTCTCTCGCGTGACGGTGTAAATCAAGATTAATTTGCATTTTAATTTTGTAATGCTTAATTAGTTATAAGTTATTAGCAAAAATGCTGAATATTGAAAGTAAGTTATAAGATCTTAAAAGCTGATTTATAGAAAGCCCCTCGGCACTTAAATTCGCTTTGGTCTGATGTTGGCTTAAGGTCTATCAGCCTCTGAAGGGTTATTAAGACCACCAAAAAAGCTCACTGACCAAACAGTAGACATACTTTAGTCTAGAACACGTCGAGGAGTATATAATACTTTCAGTGTATATACACCGAGACGCTAGGTACACCTCTGTGTGTATTATATATCTATCTATTAGTGTATTAGTATCAAAGATCCTCTAGCAGGACTTAAACACTGCTTAGTGGAAGGGGAAAGAGTTATTACTCCTTCCATTACAGAATGGAAAGACTAATAGCTTATTATGTGTTAGTTGGTAGGTGATGGCCAATCAGTTGAGTGGAAAGGAAAAGTGCGGTGGAGTGGTGGGGGGAAGTGGGGAAATGTTGTAGTGTGTGTATGTGTGTAGAGCGGTAAGCTGTTGTGATGGAGGGAGGTGGGGTACTATGAGTGGGGGGGGGGAAGAGGGTTTAGGAAGGAGGCAGGTAGGTGTGACTAGTTAGCTCAGCGATTCGATTCGTTAGCCCTTTCTGTTCCTCGATTTTTCCTGTTTTTCTTCCTATTCTTTTTTCTTCTTATTGATTGATAAATATAATCAATTACCTAATCCCACAAGTTCGAATTGGTGATGAAAGTTTTAATAACTTACTCATAACTCCTAAGGCTCGCCTAAGAGCTGTTGGGCTCTGTGCATAAGCCTGTGATGAATGGCAGCATTATACTGAGCCGATCAATATAGTTCACCTGGCCTTACTACAGTCTTGATTTCGACATCTCTCTCGTCTGTGTTGTAGAGAAACTATCGCCTTTGAGTACGTATAATTGGTTTCGTGATTTTTCAAATCTCCAAGCCCAATCGGGAGCCTGGCTAATTTGATGCGCTATTGATCCGTCATTCTGTTCCTTGAAGTGACCCGTACGCCCATATATCCATTACAACCTGACTGATCCCGTCCTTCCAGCAAGAATCTGTCCAATTACCTCTTGAAAACTTCCACTTTTGTTCTGTCAATATTTTTATTACTAAAAATAGCTTTTCATATTACACAAAATAAATTTTGTCAAGATTTTACAAATTGTTATTTAATTTTTCCAGAAACATCTAAAAAACGTGGTGAGTTGATGAAAATATTACAAATGTAATGAGCTAATTACCAGTTTGCTTGATTAATCGTTCACGAACCTCTTAAATAACCTCTTACCACAAGCAAATGTTTAATATCTGCTAGACTTTCGCTGTTATCAGAGGACCAGAGTGCCAGGCTCCCGTTGATGCAAGTGGACCAGAGTGCCAGGCACTAGCTGTACTAATGGGACCCGATTGCCACTCTCCCTCTGTTTTACCAGCACTTGTGAGTGCCAGGCGCCGTTGACAAGGAGTGCGGCGACTCTGGCAACTCCAGGCTAATGTGATAGAGTCCCACAGGAGTTGATGCCTCCGTCAGGTAGGTCGTCTCCGGGGCCGGGCTGCCACTCACTGTCACAAGGCCTCTCGAGGCGTTGCCTCAGGCTTCTGTGTTGGTAACAGAGGGCCTCAAGTCATAGTGGTGGCTGGAGGCCGCCTACACACTACTCCGAGGAGCAGTGTGTAGGTGGAGACCATGGAACAGAAGTGTAGGTGAAGGGTAGGGAGCATTTAGTAGGAGAGCAGGGAGTATTTTCTGACAAACGTAAAATAAAAGCAACCACAATTGGAGTAAAGGACCAATTCCACGTGCATTAAAGTTATTATTATTGAATGACTCCGGTAAGCTGGAAAAACTATGTAGATCAAAGTAGCAAGAAGCATTAAAAAAGGAAACAGAAACGTTAACAAAAATTATGATGTACTTGAAACAGTTGTTCATAGGGGGTGTAACCCTTAAAGGTGAGTCATTGTCGCTTAAAAGGAAACCAAGAGACTTGGGGAAAAAAAAGTAACATACTAAGCATTAGAGTGTCCATAATTGTTGTCCTTCTACCCCTTTCTTTTGTTATATTTTGATTTATTTGATTTTTTAAAGCTAAAGGTTACAGTTTAGTGCAAACAATTAATGGTTAAATGTTGTGAATGCCTTTGAGTGCCTCAGCTTCAGGACAGAAACAGAGGAAACTGTAAGCGGTTTCACCCTCTGGATCTCCAAATTGGAACTCTGAAACAAGAATCAGACATCTCTTGGGTCTCTGTTAATGTCAACACATTTCTTCGAGAAAGCTCGTGACACCCTTGCTCCAGGGGGCCAAGCGTCTCAGCTGCTCTGGGACAAACGTGTGTAGAGATGACGCAGTTGCTTGTATACCTGTTTGATTTTACTGGCTCCCTAAGGTTAGCCACACCACGTGCCTGATTAACACTGAATGATATACAGGTATCAGCCGAGGTGGATACACAGGTGTAGTCCCACACCAGCTGTCTATCTTTCTTCCAGGGGGTATATTGTGATGCCATCTTTGCGAACACTAGGATTAAATAGATTTTTGGTCAGAAGCGAGATTTTTCTCTCTTGGGCTCTGAGCTGTGGCAAGGACTCTCTTAATGATATCATTATTTTAACTGTTTTAACCTCAAAATACTTATTAATAAAGCTTTTCAGTAACATTACATCAGAAATATACCCAAGTAATACAACATAATCAAACGCAGCCCAGCTTGATGTTACACCAGTGCAGATCAGGGGCCTCTTCCACCAACGTGTCCCGGAAACAAAGTAGCAACTCAACTTTGTCTTGTGAAGGGCAATCAGAGATTACTGATAATGTCATCAACGCGGGACTCGCAACGTTGCAAGCCATGCTCCCAGAACCTCTGCAACATTCCCTTGCAACAAGGCTGCCACCTCACACACACACACACAACACTGGCTGAACTTGGCCGAGGAAAATACACGTATCAGAGAGCCATGGGGAAAAGAGAGAATTGGGGGAGGATGGGTGAAAAGAGGGCGGGCGGTCCTTAGAGTGAATCTTCGTGTCTAATTACCCGTAAACTCTGTGATGAGGATGATTATGATCCTATCACAGATACTCTCCCCAGCCGTCCCGCGCTCTCGACCACCCTGGCCTCTCGACCACCCTGGCTTCTCGACCACCCTGGCTTCTCGACCAGCCTGGCCTCTCGACCAGCCTGGCCTCTAGGCCACCTTGGCCTCTCGACCATCCTGTGATCTGGACTACACTGGTCTCTCGACCACCCTGGCCTCTCGACCACCCTGGCCTCTCGACCACCCTGGCCTCTCGACCACCCTGGCCTCTCGATCACCCTGGCCTCTCGACCACTCTCTCTCTCTCTCTCTCTCTCTCTCTCTCTCTCTCTCTCTCTCTCTCTCTCGTCCACCCTTCGCTGTCCCCCACTCCTCATCCCTCCCCCCCCTCCTACTCACTAGATTCCTCTCCCTCCCACACGCTGGCCCTACGATCACCACCTTCCCTCCCTCCTCCCCCCCTCTATTTAACACCTGTTCCATCCCATCCCTCTCTTCTGTTTGTCACTCTCTTTCCACTTGCACACCCTCCACTCTCTCACGCCCCCTTCTTCTCTCCCAGCTCCTTTCTTCCCTCGCTCTCTTTTCTATCTGTTTCGTCTTTTCCTTCTATCCCCTCCTCTCCCGTTTGTTTCGCACCTATTTCTCTATCACATCCGTTAGCGTCTCGCCCAAGATCACACGCGGCTCCTGACCTGCCCGAGCATCCCCTTAACCCCAACATTTACTCCATTTCCCTTTAACTCCCCTTCAGAGAATCTCCCACCTCTATCACACGCATACTCCCACTACATGCACTCTTGTGATCCACGTTCACTCCCACTACATGCACTCTTGTGATCCACGTTCACTCTCACTACATGCACTCTTGTGATCCACGTTCACTCTCACTACATGCACTCTTGTGATCCACGTTCACTCCCACTTCCGAGCCACTGGTGCCTGTACCAGGAGAATAATGGCCCTACTATTATACAACATTACCTCCAACTCTATAATAGGTGCCATCTACAAACTCTTTACCACCTTTGGATTCCCTAAGGTCGTCCAAACAAATAGTGGTCATAAGTAGATTATAAGTCATAATAACGTGGTTGAAATATGTTGACCAGACCACACACTAGAAAATGAAGGGACGACGACGTTTCGGTCCGTCCTGGGCCATTCTCAAGTCGATTATCGAGTAGAACAACAATCGACTTCAGAATGGTCCAGGACGGACCGAAACGTCGTCGTCCCTTCATTTTCTAGTGTGTGGTCTGGTCAACAGTGGTCACAACTATACCACAAATTTTTTTTTAGCAATTTTGCGAGTCTAGAAGTGGAACAGCAACGCCAATCTAAACCTTAACGCTCAGAAAGCCAAGGTGCACAGCAGAGATTCCCTCAGCCGCTCAGGTCGATGATCTGGACGTTCTGCGCTAACGCCACCAATAGTGGGATAGAATACTACAACTTCTACCGTTCGCTGCCCGAAATGCAGTACAAAACACTCTTGACAACTCTTAAATTAACCTTAAGTAATGAAGTAAGAGGACCTTTAATTCTGTGTGAAGTAAAGTTGCGAGAAGATATGATTAACAAGAGAGAGCAGCCTCTTCTTTAAGATTGGACTAGATATTAAAAGGGTACAAGATTTTCCTCATGAATATCGGAAAACCCGACCAAAAAGAAAATTCGTAATATATGATGTTAAGTATAGAGTAACAGTCCTATTGACCAGGTTTAATGTAGTCTTGTATTGTTGGTTAATTCTAATCGTACCGGTAAAATATATCATAAAACATTATAGAAATACTAGGTTAGGTCATAAAAAGATAAAGCAAATCGTCTCAAGGCTTATAAACTACCTATAAGTACACATCCGATGGGTCTAGCAATCTATAAGGCAGATTATCATAATGATGTAGACGTTATATTCATTAACCCTTGACCCGCTGCCTACGGGAACACAGGAACACTGAACTTTCTGGAGAAATGTCTGACCCGCCTGGAGGATAGAGATGACGCACTTGTTCATGTAGGAGAATGATGGGATAGTCCAGGATGTACCTGCTTGCTGCTTGGGGTCCATGCTTTCATGATGCTGCAGGTTCCTCTCTCAGACCTATTGATTACATTCCTCCAAAGCGTATTATTTATTTGCAGACATTATTCCTTTGTAATCTTTCTACCTGCTTCTCTTCTTTTCTAAACCATCATCTACCACTCCCTTAGACTCTGTTTCTCTCTCATTTTGTTTCCTCAATCTTTTCTTTCAAACATTGCCCCTTCCCCTATATTTTTCAATCCCTGTTTTCCTTTTCACTTCCTCTATCCATTATTTCCTGTTTCAATTCCTTCTTTTCTCTCTCCATCTTGCCACACTCCCTCTCTCTGTTCTCTACTTCTCTCATCTCTACTCTAGGCCGCTGTTATTTACCTGTCCCTCACCACTCTTATATATTTTATTTTCCCTGCTCCAACTATACCGCAATTTTCCCAGTATCGATTTATCACCGTTCTCCCCTCTCTTGCCTCTGTTCTTCCCTCTCAAACCTCTGTTCTCCCCTCCCTTCTCTATGTTCTCTCCTATTTCTGCTCTGTTTTCCTTGATAACTCTCACCACTACTCTCCAACTTCTGTTCTTTTCTCCCTTGCATCTGTTCTCTCATGAATTTTTCCTCTCCCCTTCTATGCTCTCATTCTCGCTTCTACTCCATTTATGATTTCCTGTCTTTATAATATGTTTTTGTTCCACTTTCCTACTTCTGTTCTTTCTTCGTATCCATCGATTATACCAAATTACAGATCTTTTCAAAAGGTTACTTCCTCTTTTTCTGCCTTCTTTTGGCATCTCTTCACCTTTCTTAGTTCTGCCATTTATTGTTCCACATCTGTCCATTCATGTACTGATTTCAATACATAAATCTGAAAATTTGCTGATGTAATTTCCAATATTAAAATCTATGTCTTTAATAAGCAAAAATACTGGACGAAATTGGGTGTGACCAAATACTCTTACATGGCTCACTGAACTCATCTTTGCATTCTTTCAATCCTCTACTGAATATGTCATCAGTACCAGAAGATTTCTGAAGCTTAATCCTCTCAATCTGTTATTAAATAATTCTTACTGCTGTTAATGTTACACATAATATATTCATCACAATCTTTGTAATCTGACTTTACACTACGTAAATTCTTGAGGTCTTCCTTCATGGAGATTGTTGTTTAGTATATTGGTTACTTTATCACATCTACCAATTGACCAGAGATTTGTAAAATTCATCTCTCTCTCTCTCTCTCTCTCTCTCCTCTCTCTCTTTCTCTCTCAGACTCTCTTCTTCTCTGACTCCCTCTCTTTCTTTTCCTCCTCAGAGAAGATTCAACAAGCGAGTCTTTTCACTGTAGCTGTCGGGCGTGAAATTAATCTTTATTATGTTTATTTTGGAGTACGAGGTCTAGTTGGCACATCACGCCCTCTCCCGCAAGCCCTTCTTTACTACTTTATATATATATATATATATATATATATATATATATATATATATATATATATATATATATATATATATATATATATATATATATATATATATATATATATTAAAAAGATTGAGAGGGTACCACCTCTGGTGCAAATGTGGGGACCCATAGCCTCGGAGAAGAAAATAAGGAGTATTCAGAGAAGACTTTGTGGATTCTCACTGAACACTAATATTATATTTTCCTTCCAGCCCCATTCTTTTGTAAATACACTTGTATAGAGAGAGAGAGAGAGAGAGAGAGAGAGAGAGAGAGAGAGAGAGAGAGAGAGAGAGAGAGAGAGAGAGAGAGAGAGAGAGAGAGAGAGAGAGAGAGAGAAAACCAGAATGAACATATGGCAGGAAATCAGTCGAAGAATAATAACATAATTTATTACCAGGAAAATTCCACAATTCCAATTGCGACACATGCGAGGACATAAAAGAATAAAGTTATTCCCTCACATCTCCCTCTCTCTGATGCAAGATGGGAGAGGGAGGAAGAGAAGCTACTTTTACGACCCAACATCACCAAAACAGCCAGAAACTCTCTCTCGTATCCACCACTACCGCACCCTCTTGTCCACGATTTATCAAGCACTTACGTGTACTTCTTACGTCGATCATGGAAGCTTGGTCTGCATTTATTAAATAGTTTACGAGCTACGAAGCGTTACGAAGACGTTCCCAACAAAAGATCACTGTTATGGACGAGCTCTTAGTGCTTCGATGCCCGTAAACTGTTAAATAAACATAGTGTTAACCGCCATTGTCGAGGTAGAAGATGCAGATGACATACGTTCACACTTAAGTGTTTGATGGATTTGCATTTCTTTTGCTGGATTTTGCATTTCTTTTTGCAAGCAAAAATTTTTTGCTAGCAAGTATAAAGTTTGCTCCTTGGAAATTAGTAACTATTGAATGAGACTAAGAAATATGCTCTCAGAATAATGGTAAATTGTAGTTTGGTCAAATCGTTAATGCCAATATTGGCATTTAATCATTTCTGAATAGCGTGAATCATAAAATTATGTTAAGAATGGAGATTACGAGAAAACAAAAAAATTTACTTGCTATGAATTGAGAAAGGATGCATTCAAGAGGAGGATTTTCTCCCAGGATCATAGTGACGGAACAATTACCATACTAAACAAAATATATTTTATAAAGGTACTGAAAAACACATGGAAATTATGACAAAATATAATAAGAACTCTTCATTGCCCTGTTCTTAGTGTGGCATAATGTCACAAAAAAATTACGCACTATTTTTTTCAAAGTATTTTTGAAATATAAGAAATTAATAATATAATCTTCTGAATTAAATGCAAAAAAATCTTTGCATTTCCAGAAGCGGCGGGTAAAGTAAATACAAACGGGCAAAGACTCCATGTACATACCATGTCCATGCAGTATGTACCATGTACAAAGTACATACTCCAAGCATGTATGAAAACATGAGAAGTATTTATCCTAATAAATGAACTGGATATTCTTGCCTTGCACATTCATTGGTCAGCTTAAACATTACCTTTTACATGTAAACTGTTATTTCTTGGTCTTGTAAATGGTATAGTTATTCAGAAATGTAAGCTGGTTGTTGATAATTTTATGCGAGTTCTTCATAATAAATACTTCTGTTAAATCTCTTATTGTCTTTGTGACCGTCGATTATTATAAGACTGCTGATTACAATATCTCTTCAGTTTTCTCTTTTCAACTAATATTTTGCGCAGAACCACAATATTAGTTTAAGCAGTCCTAAGTGCTCCACATTGTATATCCGTTTCATTTCACACTCTACAGTTTATTGTTGTTGTGCTAGCAATAAACCTCTTGAGGTTCTCTGTTGTCTCTATCCATTATATTGCCTTTCTTTTTCATATTCTATATATAGAGTCAACATTATTATAAGAGTGACCGAGATGTTTAAGAACTGCTATAACTTATTAATTACCCAGCTTTATCTCAGTGTCACTGTCATGTCTAGGTTCACTGATCCACATAACAATCAACATCGTTGGCCAAATTTTCACCGTTGTACGGCGTTTTTTTTACCACATTACTAAAAATATGACACAGCAGTCCTAATCCGAGATCTTTCGTGTAAATTTTCTACTCACTGCCAGCACAGACTCCTGCACAAATATCACCTGACCTCTGGACGAGCAAGCTTTCCCTTATAGCTTCCGTGTCTTTAAATTACTATAACCTTTTGACAGGATGCTCTCAAAATTTCTGTGCACAATGAAAATATACCGATGTATATTTTCGTAATCAGGTTTTATTCTTAAAAAAAAAAAATATCAGTATCGACTCTAAACTTGGCGAAACACAATAGATTTTCACAGGCAGGCAGAACGATAGTACAAATTATGAATAAACTTTTGACAAATGCACTATTATCATTGCTGTATACAATCGTCATATTTATAAACCGTCTATAGACTCCTGATTCACCGTCGGAATCATCTCCTTAGTTTAGAGCGACCACTATTGTTGGGGGTAAACAATCGAGGGCCAGACAGCTGGGAGTGCCGGGGGGCCTTAGGCGACTCCAGGAAGCCAGGCGTGGGCGGCGACGCCGCCTCGAGTCACCAAGTAACAAGAGATATGCATTATCTTAATTCTGGAGATGATGCCTCTGCCGTCGGCGCCGCAGCCTCCGCTACTCTCCGCTCTTCCCACTAGCAGCACATCTCTTGCTGGGATGGTTCTAGCACCATACTTCGCGGCTCTCTTATCTGCTCTACTATAGCCCTGTAGCAACGGCATTGCAGCATCGTGGCATGGTTCTTATGGTGAATAATGGTGTTTAGTGTGGGGAACGTGTAGACACACTCAGCATACGTTATTCTCCTCTAACCTACAGGCAGCTTCCCTCATACAGTAATACACTATTTAGTGAAGTAAATTTAAGTATATTTTTGTGTTGTTTTATGCAAAAATAATATACTAAATCTAACGGATTTAGATATATATATATATATATATATATATATATATATATATATATATATATATGAGATAACCATGAATCAGGCTCAAAATTAAGTCGAATAAAACATGATGAATTCAATATAGCCAAGAGTTACTTCATCAGTTGGTGTACAGAAGTAGTGTTGAACAAACACAAGTACTTGGCACTGATTCCCAACACTTGTCATCATAGGGGTCCAGAGGAACAGCAAAGAGATCGGGGAGAAGGGTGAGTATACATTTTTGGTTTACTGAGACGCCACTCGGAGACTCAATATCGTGGTGGACGCGTCCTCTCGGCACGTCCCGGTGTTGACAATGGTTGTGTGCACGTGTTGGCTCCTGTCGACCCCACTCGTGCGTGCTCATTGTTCAGTCAGGCGTGCTCACACGTGCGTGAATATTCAATATTCTATAGTGCATATGTGTACGGATAAATATGTGCATATGCTTATGTTGATGTTTGTAGATATATGGTGTATATATAAATATTAATTATGCCAAAATCATAAGGCTTATTTCATGATCCTAATGTTGAACTTACTTACTTAATTAGTCTAACCTAATCTAAATTATACTATGCATTAGCTCTGAAGAAAGGCTTTCGTTCATATTTGTATCAGTCAATACTTTCCCCGATCGGAAAGAGCTATAAATCCGATAAATTTATATCTATCAACTGTCAGGAAAAAGGTAAGAGAAAGAGTTAGGAGAAGGACTAATTCCTAACCCAGGAGTTAGTCAGGTAAGAGAAGGAATATAAGAGAGAGAGAGAGAGAGAGAGAGAGAGAGAGAGAGGGAGAGAGAGGATAAGAGAGAGGATAAGAGAGAGGATAAGAGAGAGGATAAGAGAGAGGATAAGAGAGAGGTAGGGAACATATGAGGGTCTCGGTAGTACAGTCGTACTCGTTCTCGACTCACAATCGAGAACTCTGGATTCAAATCCCTGGCGGGATTGATATGGTTGGGCTCATTTCTTATCACCTCATGTCGCTGCCCACATAGCAGTAAACAGGTACCCAGAAGTTACTCAGCCTGTCGTGGAGATACATCCTGGGGAGGGTCAGTAATTCTACCCAGGAGTGGGGGAGGAGGTTACCCTAATACAAGCCTAACATGTAGTGTGTATTGACAGTCTTCCTGTCCCCTGACACAATGAATTATATGATGACAATGTAGATACCAAAGTGGGGCTACATAAGCGAAAAAAAATCTTTCCTAATACAGTTCTTCATGAATTTCCGCCAATACATTAATATATTTTGAGAATTGATGTAACATCTACCCATAGGAAAGATTTAGGATTTTTATATATTTTGACGGGTTTTCGACATGCTAAGTTATGGAACGAGAAAACGCTGTGCAAAGTCATTGACGTGTCTGGTACTTGACTTATAGATATAAATATGTTGTTTGGTAAAGACGTTAAATAAATATGACGTTAAGTAAGAAGGTTTCCCCTAGTTACTATATCGCCCGTTAGTGTAATTATTATTTTAATAATATGGTTTCAAGTGTAATGTTTCTTATTCTCTTATACTATACAAATCTATTACACAAAATATTCCCCATATTTACTGCAATGCAGCATCACCAGAACAACATTCACTTGTATTCTACAGGCAGCATAACTAACACATCCTCCACCTATACTCTACATAAAGCATCACTTACACAACATCCTCCACTTCTCTATATGCAGCATCACTAACATAACATCCTCCACCAGTACGCCTCAAGTAACATTACAAATATAACATCCCCATCACTAATGTTCAAGCAGCATCATTGCTGCTCTATATCTAGCCGAATTTTCTAAATAGTAATGTTTCAAGAATTTTAACTTATGGAATGATTGAATTTTCCTTATATTTTATAGGATAGTAATTTTTTATTTTAATCAGATTCATCTTAAACCCCTGATCTAAATCCTAATTGTAATTTACCAATTATTTTTAGAAATGGTTAACATATGCAAAAATAGACGTAAACGTGTTAAAAAGTCATGCTGAATGAAGAATATGTTAATCTTTCGTGGGATAAACCACTTGTGAAATAAATACATTAACATATTAATGTAAAATCTTTAAAATTACGTAAAAAAAATTACATATAAAATATATAGAATCTTTCTACCAATTAGGCAAAACAGACCTTGCCTACGAAGCCAAATAGAGCGGTTCTGGCTACTAGGTACGACACATGCAGACACACACAGGTGAGTATAACTAGGTGAGAATACATACACACGCACAGATACATACACACATATACAAACATACACACACACACACAACTGGTGTGCAGATTCAGTACAGAATCTGTACACCAGTTGTGTGTTGATTAACAATTAAGATGCGGGACCAAAGAGCCAAAACTCAACTCCCGCAAGCACAACTAGGTGAGTACACAGTAACACACAAACATTCCACAAACACACAAATTAATACACATCTCAGCAGGCTATTTGTTTACACCAGCAAATGTCTTTATAATCGTTGCCGCCGCCTCATAACTAATGATCAACTATCGAGTAGAAGAAGCCGTCACCGCCACTAACGTGGTACATCACTCACTCACTCGCTGCCCAGGCAACACCACGGACCCCTCTTCCACTAACTCCTCCCCGTCCACGATCCCTGTAAAATACGTCCCAATGCCACGAGCCCTCAGCAACAGACCCTTCCACCACGGGCTTTTCTACCGCAGGGTAAACCATCATTGGCCGTTCCAATATAGTCCCGGCTGCGTCTTCAACAAGGGGACCCTCCTCCTCGTGACCATTTGCCTCGGATCCATCCGAAGGCGCCCCCCCAAGACCACGCAATCTCCCACCGGGAGACCATCTGCCACTTTAGAACGTTGAAATATAGTAAACTACGGAAGGTCTATTGGTTCGTCATGTGAAGTTCCTGTTTACACCCTGCTAAATTGTTTATGTTATATGCTAAACTTCGCTTGAAACAATCCAGGGATCCCGCGTCCATTACGTTACCCGGGAATTTGTTCAATAAATCAACAACTTTATTTGCAATACAATATTAACCACTGTCATTTTTTCATCCAAATTTCTAGTTTGTGTCCATTCTATCAAATTTTATTTTGTGCCGATATATTCAACACTTTATTATATCCATTGGCATATCCTTTATTCAATTTGCATACTGCAATCATATCATTCCTTATTCTTCGCTTGGCTAGATAATGTAAATTAGTTAAATATCCCTAGTTTGCTAACGCTAGGTGGTAAATGCGGGCGATTGTAACCTTTCCACTATCATCCACTGGGTGGGGTATAGTGTGCATAAAAAGCATATCAAATTATGAAGCTAACTCATTACATATGTAAGTTGCTTATCCTTAAGACTATACTTTAGGTCATTTTCATACCAATTGTTGATATATTCATTAAACTGCATAACTAGCTTATCAAGACTGTAACTTGCTTAGATAAATTAATTATAGGGGTTTAGTTCCTAAGCACATTATGTGCCTCTGTAACCTTTTTTCACTATCATGCACAGAATGGGTGTGGGGTGCATAATAAATGAACTAAAAAAACAAACCTAACAGTAATTCTTCGTAACGGAGGTTTATTATTACTGCAACTAATTTCTCAATCCTTCTCTGAAGACATTCTAGTGAATTTATGTTAATACTATAATAGGAAAGCTAAATCTAAACTGTAAAAGCTTATTTGGGCTTCACAAGAGCAAGCTAAAGCTGAAAAAATTCATTCGATGTGTTTTCCTTTTTCCTTCCACTTTTATATATTATTTTTTGGCTTCTGACCCCTAATAAAAATAATTTTCAGCTCTTTTTCGTATTCATATTTGACAATTTCATCATTGAGCAGCTGATATCTGCTAGCTGATCTGATATTATCGTAATCCTGGCACCAAACCCGACATTTGTCTTTATCGGCCTCTTTGTTTATAGTCCGAAAATTGGAAAATGGTTCCGTTTATTTCTGTCTAAACAGTTAAAATATGTAATGCAAAGTGAAGTCCAAGGACAGAGACCTGGGCTTTTACACCTGCAACGGTTTTCAGCTCGGACCCAACTTAATCAATATTAACTTTATGTTTCTTTAAAAAAAACATTAACTTTTCCAGCTTAGGATAATCAATGCAACACCATATTCATCTGCCATTCTAATACCACTTTCATGAAGGCGATCATCAAAGCCTTTACAAAATTTAGGATATAAAAAATCTCAATCCTTTCGACAGTCACCTGCTTGAAAAATGTGTGTATGATTCTTGAACACGATTATCCCTCAGTAAAATCACTTTGAAAATCATATAATAACGTTTTGTTTTCAAAATAAAAACTAGTTGCTTTTGTGATCATTGACTCGAGGAATTTTCCTACTATAGACAATTACCCAACTTGGCGATAGTTTAACGTAAGTGATCAATTCCCCTTATTAAAAATCTGCATCAAATTGGCAAACCTCCTTGATTCCGGTACTCTGCTTGTTTATTTTTCAATTAAATATGGCAGACAAGAGTTCACTAGGAGTTCCTTCATCACTACTCTCTCCACCACTCACCCATCCTCCAAGGCTTCCCTCTTCCACGGGCTCTTTCAAGTATCCCTCCTTTGAGGGGCTCTCCTCTACGACCACTCTTCACATTGCGGCCCCTTCGGTAGTTCTTCCACCTCGGTCGACCTCACCAACGCCCTTCTGCAACTGACTCCCCTCAGTAGTGACGCCTTCAAAGTCCCCTCCACACTCACCTGGTGCACCACGAACCCCTCCACCCCAGGGCCTCACCATCAGAGGCCCCTCCACCAACACTCCTCAGCAGTTCCTTACACTTTTAGCCGCTCCATTGTAAGTGAACCTCCACTATTAGCTACTCTACCATGTTCAATCTGGTTAAGGATCCAGGCTGTAGTTTTGCACCTTATTTTAGTAACAGATGCCCTCCAAGCAATAATTATGGTCATATTAAGGTAACCATTGCAACGGGTTGTGAAAGATTTAGGAAATGATCCCAGAGTGGAAACAAAAGTTGTGTCCAGCTTATTCTTCCACCTTTTCCACAATACTGCATTCAGTCACCTGTGTGCCAAGCTACCCCATCCGTCTCCCATTGTTCCATGGCTTCAAATGCCTTTGTTATTTTATTTTGCTTTAATTTCCAATTCTTACCATCCCACACCTTCAATGTTATATTGCTACACCTTTCCCAATCTTCTCCACTCTCCTTCCCTCTCTCTCTCTCTTTCCCCCATCTCTTGCCCCTCGCCCTTTACGCACCTCCAGGTAAACACGCTGCCGCTAATCAGAAATCAAAATCCCGCAAAACTAATTACAACTCCCGGAGGATGGGCGCTTAGGCAAGTTTCAGCCGCCTCACCTGCGTTCCAGTCGTCTTCACCGCCTCCACCTCTTCCCTCGCGACGTATTTCCAAGCATTTGCTGAACTTGTGGTCGGATTTTGCAGTTCCTCACTTCATTGTAATGAATAATGGTACTGGGGAGACGTCAGGTGCCACAGTGTTAAGCAGAGACTGGCAGGGGGGCATTGCTTTCGGTGCAGGTTGTGGTTCACGTCCGTGTTGTGGCGTCAGCCGATGCTTCGGAGCAGCAAAATTAATCCGATTACGAAGTGCGGCAAAGACGACGCAAAGTCTCGGGTCAAGATACTGTCTGACGCCCGGCCAGTGTCAGAGGCTCAAGGCTGAGTGTAATTTTGGGATAGCGTTCAAGTAGGACGTTAGGGACAGTGCCACGCCCTTACGGCATCCCCTGAGGCAGAATGCCATATAATCAAGACAGTGTCTAAAGCAAAGGATGACATTTGAGCCACACTACAGTGCCAAACATGGCCCCTGATTGCTGTAGAAGTTCAGGATAATACCTCATAAGGAAGGCAGTGTCTGTCGTTTTAACCGATATCGAATATTTAGGAATGTGATATATAAACAGTACTGAGTCAGACAACAGGACAGTGTCTGACGAACTGAATGATACCAGATGTTCGGGAAAGTGTCCAAAAAGCAGATCAGCACCTGTCACAGTGGATGATATCTGATATGCAAGACAGTGCCACCATAACAGGACAGTGATACCCAGAATAATACCATATGCACAACTTAAAACCAGAAAAAATAGAGCCGTGCTAGACATAAGAGACAGTGCCAGGAGGCACAGAGCAGTTCCAGACGTGGAGTACCCTGCCAGACTTAGACGTGAAGTACCCTGCCAGACTTAGACGTGAAGTACCCCTGCCAGACTTAAAAACCAGTGCTAAAGAAGCAGACATCATCAAAAACGTGCATGAGAGGGCTAGCCAATGACAGCAATGAAAGATTCGAAGGAAATGATCAGAAATACATAATAGTTTCAGACATAAATGACAGTAACAGATGATGAGGACCGTAACTGGCGCAAAGAATTGGTAATGAATGTCATACGCACAGGTGAGCGTCGAGTGAAGATATGTGCACAATTTGTAAATATATTTGCAAACTATAATCTTCCAAGCTTCGCCCGCCTCACAAGTAAAAAAAAATCATGAATTTCTTTCTATATTATTAAACATTCTCTTGGCTGTAGAACAATATTATTTTAAGAAAGTTCTCCTATTGAATAAAGCTTAAAAATGCGCACAGAAGCGACATTGAACATCTCTAAGAGATCATTATATTTTGGTTGGGAAGGGAAGGAAACTACCAGGGAAGGTGCCAAGAAATCAATTAAGAAAGTTCCGTGAACACCGACAGAGCTAATTTGTCTTCAATACTTTTCAGGTAGAATGTTAGCAACAATATTAGTCTCAACAGGAGAACTGAAGACGGTAATCTCCTCAGGGTCAACATAGTTCTCTCCAAACAAGACAGTTTTAACTTGATCAGTGTTGAGTTGGTGTGAGGAGATTAATTCATAATTTGGTAAGTTAAGGAAGAGCGACGGTCTTGCTTCTTGTAGGTCGGCGTTCAATCTCCGATTGTTCAAGTTGTTGCTTTCCCTCCATCCCATCCTAAATCCTTATCCTTATATCCTTTCCAAGTGCTATATAGTCGAATTAGCTCAGAGCTCTCTCCTGATAATTATCTTACTTTACCTCACCTGATTGTGCTTGAGGGAGTACAGCCACATAACTGTCAATCAACATGAAACAAGTAGGCATGGCTAGATGCGCAAAATAACCCCACTGAAATGCAGAGGTGCAATAGGTACGCTGAGAGAGAACGCTGTCAAGATCAAAGGCCCAGGACTTTTCAACACTCCCTCTACTTAAGCGGAATACTTGGCCGGCCTCTCACGGCGTTCAAGATAGAACCCGATAAACGCCTCGAAAGGATACCTGATCGAATAGGCTGCGAGCAGCTGCGTTCAACAGCCTTGTTGAGCAGACGAACAACCAGGAGGCCTGGTTAGAGACCGGGCCGTGGGGACGGAACCACCACAAGGCAGCCATGGCTATGTGGTTTCAGAGGTTCTGTGATATGAATAATATATCTTTGTTACATAAGAAATATTACCTTACAGTGACGGGGTAGTGACACAACAAACATCAGCTGATCCACTCACAGTCGCTACACAAGAAGACTGAGAGCGCACCGACAGTGAGCAAACACAGGTTGCGCATTCTCTTTAAGCGTGAGTGTATGTGAGTGATATCCGTCTACAGCCTTCTCAATTTGCAACGCGTATTAGTATTTTAACGCTGCAAATATGAATGAGAGTTCGCCCTCTGAGACCGATCATTGTCTTATCAATATTTAATCACTGTCAACATCAGAACTTTAATCATATTCTGTCTTACGAGACAGAATATGATTGACCAGCTACGTCAATGATTCGCACTAAACGTTAATGTCAGTCTCGTGATCCACCCACGAGGTCCTCCAAATTAACACCCAGTTCAACGAGAAGCGAAGTGATACTCTCGGCCTGACTTCCATCTCAGCTCTTCCCCAAATTATCCGTGTGATATTTCAGCTTTTCAGTGTCCAACAGGGGGCTCTTCCTTCCAACAAAAACAGGCCTACACTCGAGGAAGCCTGTTTTTATTGTTTAATTAAAAACCAAATAGGTCATCAAGGTCAAATGGTCTCGCATTTTAACATAACCGCTTGGAATAATAAGACGTATCTCTAGTGTTTGGCCATGTCTTAATAGATTAAGTCAAATTAACAGTAGAGCTACCGTTAAAATCACCTGCTGCAAGAACCACAGCGTTCGCTGCCACTGCCAAGCGTCGTTGGAGATAGAATTGTGTTGAAACCTCGCCGGCTGTTAAAGCAACTGTGTTGTGGATGTTATTTTAGATTCAGCTACTCGGAACAAAATGTTCCAAGCAGTACGGGCTATAGTGAGCCCGTCGTACTCACGTGGCACAGGAGCTGTGAGGAACAGTGTTGGCATGCTGTTAGCAGTTAGTCCATACCATATGTATAAAAATTTGTATAAAATAATAGCAAATATCATTCATATGTAGCCAATACTGACTTAAAATTGCCTCCCAACTCCTAGAGTGAGTTTATTTGTACGTAGACTATTACACCCTAGTCATCCAAGATTATCCAAGATTGTAATCACAGAGGAACAGGATCGTGCCAGAACTCCGGGGTAGGTCTAAACTATAGTCGTAAACCAACATAATATATTTAGAGGAAATAGAACAGTGATGAAAATCAGTGTCAGAGGAGAATCAAACTGTCAGAGAGATATAGGGTATCAGAGAATGAGATGTGTGTTTCTTTTAACAAAACCCACGAGTTATACAATACAAAATGAAAGTAACACTTATAATATATTATTGAAATAGCAGAACATTTTGCTGAGTTGCTGCAAGATGTGCAAGAAGAAGAAAACATTAAGCGAGCAGTGTTGCAGGTCGTCAACTGGAAAAGTTCACGCGCTTAATACATATGAATTTTTCTTGGCCAGCATTGAGTGTGTCCCCCGCCTGTCCGGTGTGCATTAACGTGCGTTGCATATTTCCTGAGAGTGGTGGCGAGGGAGTGTTTCAGTGGTGGTGGCGAGCCCCTGGTGATGGCTGCTAGGCGGAAGGTGTGCCAGAATGATGACAGCGTAAATATGTTGAGGTGGCGGCCGGCGCTGCGGGCGTCGTGGGCGGTGGGCGACACCTTCCTGCAGGTAATAGTCGCTAATAGCACCTCCCCGTGCGCCTGGCCATCGTCTGCTGCCCCGGCACCATACCCAGCGCCGCTGGACATCACTCTGGCTCGCGCTACTGCTCTCTTAATTTAGGTTTTCATTAAGCTAATATTCAGTAATGCTCCAATGCGGTCGTGGTATACAGCACTTCCTGGCCGGAGAGGCACAATCAGGGCCCCGTGAGGCAGTTAATTTTTGTTGTGTTCTAAAGAGTGTGTGAAGGCTGCCAGAGCCTAGTGTTAGTTTATGTTGCGTCGTTATCATGTGCGTGTGTGTGTGTGTGTGTGTGTGTGTGTGTGTGTGTGTGTTTGGGCTTGATTAAGATATATTAGCGTCAAGGTAATTGTAGAACAACAAATTTATTGCTGATCTTTTGCATCTGACACAATTAGAGACCACTTCGGACTTCAATCATGATTAAAGGTAATATATTTTTTAATTTAACCATGAATATATATGAGAATTAGATGAAGAGATCAATTTCTAATTATAACGAATGCGCTGCAATATTATATTTTAAGGATTGCCCCCCCCCCCCTCATGCCTGTGCAGAAATACTTTGTCAGTTCATTAAGAAGTGTATATACTACAACTCCTCTCAATACAGGAGCTGTCCCCGCCACACCAAAAAATGCAAGTCCCCCCCCCCCACCACGCCTAAGAAGCGCCAGTCCCCCTAGTGCTGGTTCCCCACCAGCGCTAGGATAGATCGGTTAGATCTATCCAAGACTGAGCCGCCTCTGCTCTGATCACTCCCTCATAAATAATTAAATCCTGGAGCAAATACACCAAAATTAGCGAAAATCAGTACCTTGAAATAATTCGAGAATCAATTAGCACTATATTTCAAAGTTTAAAAGCATCCCTGGCAGTCAGAACCGAGTAGATTTAAGCATGTTTTACTAAATAAAGAGAAGCAAACAATGCCTCCACAATTCAGAAGGAGGTGTTCGCTATCAAACTGCTTCTTCAGGATGAATATAAGAACCAAAATAATAGTTTAACGATTAACATATACTCCAAAACAGCTATTTAAGCCATAGAAAATACTAAACCTTAAGAAAACATTACCCTAATCCCTTCAGTCATCTTCCTCACCAGGAGACTTCAGCTAAATGTAAGAAAAGCCATAATGAACTTTGTATCTAGTCATGTAGGAATCATTTGAAATTAAATTACCGACGAACAAGCCGGAGAGGGAGCACGTAAAGAAATTGTAAAGGTCAATATTGTAACTAGAGCTAACCAATGACAAACAACCTTAAAACGAGTTTAGAAATAATGATTCCTGCTGGAACACACAGCTCCTCTCTAACACATCCCTGACAGCAGCCTGGTACAGACATGTTTCCACTGACTGGTCACCAGTCTTCGGTGACTTGTCTTCGGATAGACAACACCAGGAGTTATGAACCAACACACAGCCTGCGTCTAGGATATGGACATGACTGGGAGATTAGGATCAATTCTACAAAAAGAGGATTTTTTTAATGTTATAGACGGCAAAATAGACATTCTCTTAACCATTATTTAGACAACTTTAATACAATCCAGTAGTTAAGATACCACCTTAAATATTACTTGCAGATGTAGTCCAAATTCCACTTTATAAAAATTGGTCTAACTCTAACAGCACAAATTCCCATAGTAGTAAATAAATAAATAAATAGAGTAACGAAGACCTGTGGAGGAAATAGCGAATGAAATACATTGTAACTAAAGAACCATATACAAAACAGGATTATATGACAAACAGATAACACAGAAGCCAGGTTCGCCAGGAGTGTTCAGCCATAAAATCCCCAATTCCCACGAATTGTTTAAAATAAACAAGCAAATACAAAAAAAGCAGGAAATAACAATTGTTTGGCTTTTAAAGTGCAGAAAAATATAGGTAATCATTCATCTCCCCCCCCCCCCCCTCCCCGTCAGAAACAGTAATCCTTCCCCTCACTCCCCCGTCTCCCATAGTAATCCCTCCCCTCCCCCCGTCTCCCACAGTAAACCACCCCATTCCCCATCTCCCCCCCCTACCATGTGCCACCTCACTACGCGTCCATTACCGGTGTGGGTGCAGGGAAGGGGGCGAGCTTTGCCCCCTCCCGTGTCGCCTTTCACGTCGCTAATGGAGACACTTGCTCGTTCCGCCACCCCCCTCCCATATTCGACCCCCCCTCCCACATTCGACCTCTTCCCCTAGTGGAAATCGCCACACCCTAGTCACCACCAGCACCACAGCTGCAGCCAGGTGACTACACAGCACCACAGCTGCTCACAGCTAGCTACACTGCAGCTGCAGTTGACTGTTTAAAACTAGCTGAAAAGTATATATGAGAATTGATGGCCGCTCTGGTAAGCAGACACAATATTTTTAGGAAATCTTCATGCACTAGTGAATTTTCCTTCCTGCTGTCTGTTTTACAACTGACATCTTTCTACTAACAGCTTACGGTTGACAGCTGTTCTGCCCAAAGTAATTGGCCATTATGAAATACCAAAAATATTTATTTTTTATCTTTGTTACATCTAATTGAGCACCAATACTGTGATGTTTCTGTTATACTCCGCGTTGGCTTGTTGATTCACACCTTACACTGTGCGTGTGTTGGTGTAAAAGTTGCGTGTGTTGGTGTTAACACAGCGAGTGTTGGTGTAAACACAGCGAGTGTTGGTGTAAACACTGTGCGTTGATGCAAACACTGTGTTGGCATTAACACCGAGTGTGTGTTACTTTCCTGGTTGTGCTTGCGGGGGGTTGAACTTCAGCTCGTGGGTCCCTCCTCTCAACTGTCAGTCACCAATAAGTGTATGTCTATTTACCTAGTTCTGTTCATCAAGTTATGCTTGCGAGGGTTGAGCTCTGCTCTTTCGGTCTGCCTCTCAACTCTCACTCAATCAACTTTTTTTCACTCACACGCACACACACACACACACACACACACACACACACACACACACACACACACACAGGGACACAGGTGGAAGCTGAGTACCCAAATGAGCCACAGAGACGTTAGAAAGAACTTTTTCAGTGTCAGAGTAGTTAGCAAATGGAATGCATTAGGAAGTGATGTGGTGGAGGCTGACTCCATTCACAGTTTCAAATGTGGATATGATAGAGCCCAATAGGCTCAGGAATCTGTACACCAGTTGATTGACGGTTGAGAGGCGGGACCAAAGAGCCAGAGCTCAACCCCCGCAAGCACAATTAGGTGAGTACAATTAGGTGAGTACACACACACACACACACACACACACACACACACATACACACACACATACACACACCCAGGAAGCAGCCTGTAACAGCTGTCTAACTCCCAGGTACCTATTTACTGCTAGGTAACAGGCGCATCAGGGTGAAAGAAACTCCGCCCATTTGTTTTCCGCCATCACGGAAAACACTGTGTATGTTGTTTTCCGGGATCGAACCCGGACCCTAGGAATACGAGGGTCCCAAGCGCTATCCACACAGCCACTGTCTCCCCGGCGTGTGTGTGTGTGTGTGTGTGTGTGTGTGTGTGTGTGTGTGTGTGTGTGTGTGTGTGTGTGTGTGTGTGTGTGTGTGCGTGTGTTCGTGTGCGTGTGTTCGTGTGCGTGTGTGTATGAGTAAACATCTTTTGTAAAATTAAACACCGCGTATGAGTGCATAAAAACATCGTTTGTGGTTGCAAACACTGCTTATACGTGGGTGTAAACACAGAATTACCTGAATGCAAATATTTTAACTGGATTGTACGTGGATGGGGTTCTGGGAGTTCTTTTACTCCACAAGCCGGGCCAGGGACAAGGCTTGACTTACTTGTATATGTATTGTGTAAGGTACTTGTATATATTTGCATAAATTGTTTTATTCATAATAATATTTCATAATTACACCTATGTTCCCCCAAATCCCAACTTAATAAAATATATTTAATTTATTGTCATAATCAACAATTTCACTCTGTATTTGATTAGGATATTACTCCTTGTTACCTATTATAAACTTTCGTTTATAATATTGCACGTTAAAAATACCATCAATTTACGTCTTGTTATGTCATTCTTGTGTTAGGAAAACATATGAAAACATTCCTCTACATCCATTGATAAACCAATATTGCCTTATTTTATATATTTGTTATTTATCTATCATAGACAGTATTTAGCACTATTTGCATGCTTTAAGAATAACCTCACTAATAGTAGGAATCATAGAATCATATGTAATCCACTACTTTATCCTAGTTTTACTAACTCCATCCAGATGACTGCAGGAACAAGAGAGTTTAGCAGGAAAGACAAATTGACATTTTACTTCAATATACTTAAAGATTTACCGTACTGTCCCTAAGTGAATAAAATTATGATAATGATCAGATTTATGTTTACGTTTATTGAAGATTGGTTGAATGTTTACTTGAAAGTTTATTCAGCTCAAAGATCGATCCGCAAATATTCCAAAACAGCTATTGGATATAAGTTTGATGTGGATCTAAATTAATATCATATATTAAATTTCTTAATCCATGTTGTACCCGTATAAACTGAAGAAAATATAAAAAATCCGGACAAAGTTTTATAATGGTGACCTTGGAAGGCTCCGAAGAAACAATATTTAATCGTATATATAATTGTAGTGAATATTATTCTACATATAATGAGGTATTAAGGAAAAAATTAACCTATCAGTAAATTATCCTTCCTTTCTATCCCTCAGTTCACTGTTCTCCACTTCTGATTCTTAATGATTCCCGCTGTAGGGAACTTACAGTAAGGAAACAGGAAAACTATGGAAAAATATGGAAACTTGCAGAATAACAGTAAGGTGCAAATAACTATTTATTAGCCATAATGATTAAACTGGGGTTATGATCAGTTGTTTCGACAATGAATTTCCCTGAGATGATTGAGGTAACGTTAGTATAGACATAGTCGTATATGATGCATATATTTCCATATTTTTAGTGGCTACAGAGCAGACAAGAATGTATACGATTATAAAAGTTAATGTGTTAGTCATTAGTTTGCTCAATATATGCGCCGAAACCAATTCAATTTTATTTGTTAAATATTTTCCATATCTACAGGGTAAATTAGTGATCATTATACAATCGGACAGTTTTATGTATATATAATTCTGAACTTTAACTCTACACATCTGAAGGAAAGTCAGAAACTGCTCGAATGCTATTTTTTACCTACATATTACTAAAAGTTATTTGTTTTTTAATATGGCTGAACAAAAAGTACAGCTGAGGAGTCAAAGAGTCGGTAAACTATAACAACTTTTAACAATGTGATCTTAATTTTACTGCGAAGTTATAATTCGATATCTTTCATTCAGTTATGAGATAATATTTAGACTCACTCTGCTAAGAGAAGAAATCTTTACGAGCACCTCCGTGATGAAGATAAAATGCGAACCAGAATTCGATCAAACGAATTAAAACGCATTATAGGAACAAGTAATTAGGGATCCAAAGAGGTCAATCTACCCCCCTCCCATAATATACACCGATAGGTATGCACTGATAGGCCTGCACTGATAGGTATACACTGATACACTCGTAGGTAAGCACTTTGCAATAACTTGACGCAAACCACAAGTAAAAAATAAACACCGACCATCAGGGAGACGACACCACCAAACTCTGGCCTGCATTCCAATTCTGATGGCACAATAATGTCCCCGTTTCATATTACGACCAATTTCGTCACGCTAATAAAAATTCCTCAGATCTCTCCGCGCCGAAATTGTATAGAGGAAACGGAGGCCGAGAGAGATGGGGAGATGAGGGGGAGGGGAGGAGAAAAACGAGGTAGGAGGAACGTATGGAAAGGAAAAAAACTACAGAGATATGAGGGATAGAAGAGAATGGAGGGACATGGATGGGTCAGTTGAGGAAGACAGGTTCTTAACGATGAATCGGGTGATGGATTAGCTGAGGATGGAGATGTGGGTGACGATATGTGGGGACCGAGAGGGAAGGTATGAGGGGGAAATAGTTGAAGAATATGATTTAGTAGTGAGAATGTGGATGGGAGAGAGAGAGAGAGAGAGAGAGAGAGAGAGAGAGAGAGAGAGAGAGAGAGAGAGAGAGAGAGAGAGAGAGAGAGAGAGAGAGAGATGGAGGGAGAGCAGAAGATTTTGTTTACCCAGTACTTCGAAAGTACTGTATTGAGGGAGACGTGAGGTGGAAAAGTAATTAAGGGAAGGGGGGCAAAGGGAGCATAATAAACATTATCTCACGCTCCGTTTAAGTATAATGACATCAGTAGTGACTAAAACAATAAAATAAAGAGGGACACGTTGTGATGCTATTTTGCGCTTACATTTGAATCATGCATAGAGCACTGAGATATCAAAATCCATTTCCAGGAGTTCGAGAATGACTCTGGAATCTATTATGATAATATAGATGACATGGGAGGCAAAGCTGCTCAACCACGGTCATCATGAGAGGATATGATTCCCATGAACTGCACATCTCATCGGCAGTTGAACACTCCAAATGCTATTCGATACTTTATCTTCACCACCCACACAACGGGGTCTCAGTTGAGTAGCCGCCTCCCACAGATCGGAAGGTCCCACTCGGGGCGCCACTACCCCACACAAAAGGTAAAAAAGTTATTAAAATAAGACCTTGCAATGAACTAATCATTGAGTAAATATGGGTTCCGGTAGTTCAGTGGAGTTCGTTCTCGACCCACAATCGAATATTCCGGGTTCGTATCTCGGGCGGGACAGAAATAGTTGGGCACGTTTCCTGTCGCCAATAATGCCCTTCTTCACCCAACGTCAAATAGGTACCTGGGAGTTAGTCAGCTTGTTGTGGGGTTTCATCTTGCGAAGTAATTTATCCCAGGAAAGGGAAGGGAAAGGGAATTATCAGGGGAAAGCGCCAAGCCATTACGACTATATGTAGCACTGGGAAGGGGTCAGGATAAGGATTTGGGATGGGACGAGGGAAAGGAATGGTGCCCAACCACTTGGACGGTCGGGGATTGAACGCCGACCTGCATGAAGCGAGACCGTCGCTCTACCGTCCAGCCCAAGTGTTTGGACGACCCAGGAGAAGTGCTAAGATCTCGATATAAGCCTAACATGTACTGTATGTGTATACTGGCTGCCTGTCCCTCGACACAATGAATTATATTTGAACTATATATCTGAGTTAAGCAATTAGACCTACTACCAATACGACTGCTAAGTAGTTACACTTGCTGACTCCATGACATATGACTAATGAACAGTTCACGGCTGATGAGCTCCAATCAACCAAATGCTAAAACACTAATATTTAACACTCGAATGCTAAAACACTCGAATAAATTCGATGATATCTCAATGAGATCATAATATCAATAAAAATAATGATATCGATGATATAAATAAATACGATGAAATTGCATGAAACGAGACCGACGGTCTCACTTCATTCAGGTTGGCGTGGAATCGCCGACCGTCCAAGTGATTGGGCACCATTCGTCTCCCCCGTCTCATCCCAAATCCTTATCCTGACCCCTTCCAAGTTCTGTATAGTCGTAATGGCTTGGCGCTTTCCCCTGCTAATTCCTTACCGTTCTATCATCATGATCTCTTGAGATATGGGATACCAAAATGTGATATTCTTCATAAACAAGTACTTTGATAAGGGGTACTCGATAATAAGTACCAACATTCATGGAAAGAAGTCGATATCTCATTTCACAAACCAGGGTTAGTGAACAGATACAGACAAAAAATATTGAAAACAGGCCTAAATATCACTGTAGGGTCATTTGCTATGTACACGTTTTAGAACATGCAAATAATAAACTTTAAAATTAACACGATGCATTCTGACCTTTACTAGACCTTAGAAATTATGGAGATATACAACAATTCTTCGAGTTGTTGGTCATACTTTAAATGAAGCTCAAAATTAAGCTAAATGATATGGTTTTCTTGTAATATTTAAAACAAAAATTAACAATTATACAAGCAACCAAGGAATGACCTTTTTGTGGGGTAACAGACTCTGACTCGTGCTTATCTTCGAAATTTGTTGGCCAAGATAACTGCCTCCATTCTTAGATTTTCAAACAACGTGATGCAAAAGGCAGTATGATGTGCAATTTACTAACATAACTAATTCCCAAGTAACTGTTACGTCATTAGGATTTTTCACTCTGCTCACGTTGAGAACAACAGATTAGACACATGGACTGTCAAAACGGTCTTTAAGAACATCAGAGTTCAAGCAAAAACCGAAGTCTGAACAATCGGGTGCTTGAGATGCAAGATAATCTTGGAAGGGGCTTGATAGCTTTTCCCCAGAAGCTTGGCTCTCCCTGATAGTGTTGATAAATGCTAAATGCTCTTGTTTCACAATCAGTTCACTTGAGAGTGCTAAGCGAGTTTCAGCTGCTTCTGGGTACAAGCGAAAGGATGTTCAGCCTAGCAGGTTTCTTAAAAGTTATTAGGGGATTCTGCATATACTCCATGGCAAAATTTTCTCTCGCATATATATATATATATATATATATATATATATATATATATATATATATATATATATATATATATATGTCGTACCTAGTAGCCAGAACGCACTTTTGAGCCTACTATGCAAGGCCCGATTTGCCTAATAAGCCAAGTTTTCCTGAATTAATATATTTTCTCTAATTTTTTTTCTTATGAAATGATAAAGCTACCCATTTCATTATGTATGAGGTCAATTTTTTTTTATTGGAGTTAAAATTAACGTAGATATATGACCGAACCTAACCAACCCTACCTAACCTAACCTAACCTATCCTTATAGGTTAGGTTCGGTTAGGTAGCCGAAAAAGTTAGGTTAGGTTAGGTTAGGTAGGTTAGGTAGTCGAAAAAACATTAATTCATGAAAACTTGGCTTATTAGGCAAATCGGGCCTTGCATAGTAGGCTGAGAAGTGCGTTCTGGCTACTAGGTACGACATATATATATATATATATATATATATATATATACATATATATATATATATATATATATATATATATATATGTGTGTGTGTGTGTATATCACGAAAATAAACACGTGATTAAGAATGTGACAATGTCAGACCACGGAGGAAAAATGAAACAGGAAATTTCCTTAAGAACTTTCGTATATTAAATACATCTTCAGAAGGTCACCTTCTGAAGATGTATTTAATATATATATATATATATATATATATATATATATATATATATATATATATATATATATATATATATATATATATATATATGTCGTACCTAATAGCCAGAACGCACTTCTCAGCCTACTATTCAATGCCCGATTTGCCTAATAAGCCAAGTTTTCATGAATTAATGTTTTTTCGTCTACCTAACCTACCTAACCTAACCTAACCTAGCTTTTTTTTGGCTACCTAACCTAACCTTACCTATAAATATAGGTTAGGTTAGGTTAGGTAGGGTTGGTTAGGTTCGGTCATATATCTACTTTAATTTTAACTCCAATAAATAAAAATTGACCTCATACTTAGAGAAAAGGGTTGCTTTATCATTTCATAAGAAAAAAATTATAGTAAATATATTAATTCAGGAAAACTTGGCTTATTAGGCAAATCGGGCCTTGAATAGTAGGCTGAGAAGTGAGTTCTGGCTACTAGGTACGACATATATATATATATATATATATATATATATATATATGTCGTACCTAGTAGCCAGAACTCACTTTTCAGCCTACTATTCAAGGCCCGATTTGCCTAATAAGCCAAGTTTTCCTGAATTAATATATTTACTATAATTTTTTTCTTATGAAATGATAAAGTAACCCTTTTCTCTATGTATGAGGTCAATTTTTTTTTATTGGAGTTAAAATTAACGTAGATATATGACCGAACCTAACCAACCCTACCTAACCTAACCTAACCTATATTTATAGGTAAGGTTAGGTTAGGTAGCCAAAAAAAGCTAGGTTAGGTTAGGTTAGGTAGGTTAGGTAGACGAAAAAACCTTAATTCATGAAAACTTGGCTTATTAGGCAAATCGGGCCTTGAATAGTAGGCTGAGAAGTGCGTTCTGGCTATTAGGTACGACATATATATATATGTCGTACCTAGTAGCCAGAACTCACTTCTCAGCCTACTATTCAAGGCCCGATTTGCCTAATAAGCCAAGTTTTCCTGAATTAATATATTAACTATAATTTTTTTCTTATGAAATGATAAAGCAACCCTTTTCTCTATGTATGAGGTCAATTTTTTTGTATTGGAGTTAAAATTAACGTAGATATATGACCGAACCTAACCAACCCTACCTAACCTAACCTAACCTATATTTATAGGTAAGGTTAGGTTAGGTAGCCAAAAAAAGCTAGGTTAGGTTAGGTTAGGTAGGTTAGGTAGACGAAAAAACATTAATTCATGAAAACTTGGCTTATTAGGCAAATCGGGCCTTGAATAGTAGGCTGAGAAGTGCGTTCTGGCTATTAGGTACGACATATATATATATATATATATATATATATATATATATATATATATATATGTCGTACCTAGTAGCCAGAACTCACTTCTCAGCCTACTATGCAAGGCCCGATTTGCCTAATAAGCCAAGTTTTCATGAATTAAGGCTTTTTCGTCTGCCTAACCTACCTAACCTAACCTAACCTCGCTTTTTTTGGCTACCTAACCTAACCTTACCTATATATATAGGTTAGGTTAGGTTAGGTAGGGTTGGTTAGGTTCGGTCATATATCTACATTAATTTTAACTCCAATAAAAAAAATTGACTTCATACATAGTGAAAAGAGTAGCTTTATCATTTCATAAAAAAAAAATTATAGTAAATATATTAATTCAGGAAAACTTGGCTTATTAGGCAAATCGGGCCTTGAATAGTAGGCTGAGAAGTGAGTTCTGGCTACTAGGTACGACATATATATATATATATATATATATATATATATATATATATATATATATATATATATATATATATATATATATATATATATATGTCGTACCTATTAGCCAGAACTCACTTCTCAGCCTACTATGCAAGGCCCGATTGGCCTAATAAGCCAAGTTTTCTTGAATTAATGGTTTTTCAACTACCTAACCTACCTAACCTAACCTAACCTAACTTTTTCGGCTACCTAACCTAACCTAACCTATACAGATAGGTTAGGTTAGGTTAGGTAGGGTTGGTTAGGTTCAGTCATATATCTACGTTGATTTTAACTCCAATAAAAAAAAATTGTCCTCAAACATAATGAAATAGGTAGCTTTATCATTTCCTAAGAAAAAAATCAGAGAAAATATATTAATTAAGGAAAACTTGGCTTATTAGGCAAATCGGGCATTGCATAGTAGGCTGAAAAGTGCGTTCTGGCTACTAGGTACGACATATATATATATATAAATATATATATATATATATAAACATAAACACAGTTGGTCGTTCCTAGATCTCAAGCTAGTCGTGGTCGTTGTTGACACCGAACTACATAGGATCGTATGTAGCAGCAACATATGGAGCAGCAATCCAGCTCCATATAGTAATTGCTAACACAACAGCAACTACAGAGGGTCGTTGCCAACACCTCAGTTACAAAGAGTCGTTACCAACACCAAACCAACATCGCCCACAACTCCCGTGGCATGACAACAATAATACCACAGCTACACAAACACGTTAGGAAATTTAGTTCAAAGTATAATTAACAGTGACGCCTCATACATACCTCCCCTCCCCCACTCCGTCCCTTCCCTCCCTCTCTCTCTCAGCATCACGCATAAAACACCATAGGAAAAACGACCTCCCGCTCCCGCAACCGGAGTCGGCTGGTAATGCTGGCTGGTAGGTCGGTGCGGGCCACAGGGACGCATCCCTCACTCTCACACAAGATTCAATTTCAGCACCCAGTTCGACACTTCCCCGGCGCTTTGTACACCGATTATGTAAATTACTATGAAAATTAGATCTCGACGGAAAATTGAATCACTGCCTCAATTTGGCCCCAGGACAAGAAACAAAGTTGAGGTTCCAGCATTATGGTTGGTGGTGAGTGGTGGATTGGTGAGTTGACAGGCCACAGAGGGGGGCACACTGCAGTTCCTTCGATCTCTTGCTGCCTCCCGACACTCACCATCATTACATTGAAATTTTAGTGTCTTGGAGAGTAAAGAGGAATGGAATGGTGACGTGAAACAATGAGTTTGCTGAGAGATGGAGGGCGCCTCAGCAAGACGCCTCTGCCTGGAGGAGGAGCGGGAGGTATTATGACCGCTGCCGACGCCAGTTTGCGATTGAAACTGTAACGAAGCGGTAATTGTTGTAGCGAACGTGGTTATGAAATTGTGGTGTGTTGGAGCGGGAGGAGGAGAGGACGGGACAAGGAAGGGTTGTGGAGGGTAAAGTTAGAGAGAGAGAGTGGAGGAGATGGATAAGGGACGAGGAGGTACACAAGGCTAGGTTGGAGAACGGTTTCGAGGCTATAGTTCAGAAGGTAGAAAATGGTAGAAGAGATGTAGTACACAAGACCAGCGTAAAATATTTGGGCAAAGCTTGTGGGAAGGAAGTGAAGAAGAATGACGTAGAAGGCTACAAGGTCAAATAAAGAACACAAGAGCATCTCTAATGCAGGAAAATGATTAATTATGGATAAAAGGGATAATCTCTGAACTAATGTGGAAGGGATTAGACCTATGATAGTGGGAGGTTATCTTCAGGTTATCTTGAGATGATTTCGGGGCTTTTTAGTGTCCCCGCGGCCCGGTCCTCGACCAGGCCTCCACCCCCAGGAAGCAGCCCGTGACAGCTGACTAACACCCAGGTACCTATTTACTGCTAGGTATCAGGGGTATATGGTGAAAGAAACTCTGCCCATTGTTTCTCGCCGGCGCCCGGGATCGAACCCGGGACCACAGGATCATAAGTCCAGCGTGCTGTCCTCTCAGCCACCGGCTCCCATAGGAGGAGGACAGCCGTAGAATGGGAGGAGGACCAACCAAGAGTAGAACATTCACAATACATTAGTGAAGGAAACAAATTCAAAAAGTTAAAAAAAAATTAAAGTACCTAAATTGTGTGAACTGAGCTATGAGGATATTGTAAGCGCTCTCTACCTCACAACTCATGAAGAAATAAAGAGCAGGGGATATGATCATTACATACAAAATACCGGGACAAATATACCAAAATAGAGGTGGACAAGCATTATAAACTAAGAGAAAACACCGGTACTCCGAAGGAAGCAAGTAATGCAGTTGATTCGTAGATATATTAGGATATTCTCACACCCTGTCAATATTGTTTGCATGTAGTTTGCACTCCAACAAAAAGGTTGTCGAAGTCACTTGAATCCACAGCCTGGAAAAAACGAAATACTTCTCCTTTGTCATTAATATTAGCACTGGTAAGCAAATCATTTGACAGTTGCAATGCAACGATGGTTCACCACTGTAACAATCATGAAACAGTTATACTCCAATGTTGGTTCACCACTGAACCAGCCGTGAACCGTGGCGCTGGATCCCCCACGGCACCACAGGCCTTCGCTCTCCCTCATTAATCGACGCCGCTAAACAATCCAATTACCCAATCATTTCCTAATGACATAGGCCCCTGGGAGTCCTCCTCAGGCAGGTATAGGTCGAGTCTTTCTTGAGTAGACTTAAGTCACTTTTATAGGATGACTCAGACTCTTGAACTCCTCTGACGAAAGGGGAACCCCTTTGTCGAGTCCAAAGTGGCACGCGGCGACCGGAACTTGAATGAAGGGTTGAAGAGGGAGGGTTATGTTGTTGGGAAAGACGGGTGTTGAGACAGGGATGAAGAGGGAGGGGGAAATGGGGTCGAGATAGGAAGGAGAGGGCTGAGAAGAGGATGGTGAAGGGGAAGTGGAGATAGGGAGGACTGTAGGGTAAAGTAGGGGTTTCATCTTAATTAAGGGGGGGGGGGGGTTCAAGGGTGACGGGAAAAGGCAAGGTGGATGGAAATGAGTATGGAGCTGTAGAGCGGAAAAAGAGACGTGAGAACGGAGAGATGAGAAAAAGACTCGGTGTGTGTAGTTACTGAGAAAGCGGTTGGGAAATAGCGGTTCGAGGGAGGAGATGTGTGAGGTAAAGTACGGAGGGGGAGCAATTATACGTATGATAAGAAGGGAGTGTGTTGTGAGGGACGGGAACATAATATTGTTCCATGTTAGTGAGCTTTTTGGGTTTTGAAGGAGGAACGATCTAGTCTTTTTTGCCATTGGAGGAAACGTTTGGAAGAAGGAAGTGAAAGTGGAGTTTTGAGGTGAGAAAGAGGAGACGGACCGGAAGGTAGGAGACATTTTAAGAGAAGCGAGGGAGAGGGCGGGGGGGGGGGAGGGGTTAGCAGAGTGAAGACCACAACGGAAGGAGTAAATGAAGAGAAGATAAATATATTAAGAGGAAGGTAAAGTGTGTGTTGAAAAGAGGATGAAAACGGAAGAGGAATTGTGGATTGGGCCAACTGGGAGGGAGAGCATGAAGGCGACAAAACAGTGGTTATATTGTGAGCTAGATAGAGGGCGGAGTAGGGTTAAAAGTATGGTTAAAATTAATATATGACTTCTAAATGGGGTACCCGGCAGTGTCAGGGTCGACCCGTTGCTCATGTAGGTCTTCCCCACACAGCCTCCCCCATCTTCCCATACATATACACCCTCCAAGTCTCTCTTCAATCACAATCTTCCCTTCTCCCCTCATCGGTATAACAATCTTCAGTACATACTATCTTAATCACTGCTAGCATATTCACATTCAGTCCCCACCCGTTACGTTCCCAAATCTCAAATCTTTATCCTGACCCTTTCCCAGTGCTAAGTTGTCCGGCGCTCTCCCTTGATAGTTACCTTCCCTTCTCTCAATGCCTTAACACCTCCAAACAAACTTTTCCTGTTCCCCACCATCATTGTAACCATTTTCCTACTCACTATCTCCATCATCTTCACCAAAACGTTGCGCCTAGAATACAAATCTGCCATCTGAACAAACATTTTACAAAATAATGTTTGAATACGGTTATAAAAATTTGAAAATGAAAATATTTGAAAACGTGAAAATATTGTTAAAACGTTGTGAACCCAACCCAACTGAGGTGAGTTAATAACGTGTGATGTCGGTGCAACAGGTCAGTGGCTTCTGACCAATGCTCTATTACTTCCCTTGTGAAATGAGGCGACGTCTGCATTTTTTTATGTCTGCTGATGTTACCTGTCTCTAGGATGCTCCATATTGTGCTGAGTTCCCGGGTTAATAGTATTTTGCACTTCTTTATTAACAAAGAATTCCATGAACTTTTTCCAGCAGCTGAGTGCATGGGTGTATTGTCTAATTACTTTTTCGAATGCTGTGGGGTTTATTAAAATATCTAATGTGGCATTAGATATTACAATATCTAATGCCTTTCTTTGTGGAGCGAGTTAATTAACAAATTATCAGCGTCTTCCACTTTCATTGTGTCCATTGCATTACAAAACGTAGATTCATAACCTTCTGAATTTTCTTTAGCTATTTATCGTCATCGGTGGACATGCCTCCTCTTGTAAGTAAGGCGCCTATACATGCTCACTGTTCACACACTAATTTTCTGTAGTTGTTACGAGTTCTCCATCTTTGGTTACTAGTAAATTTATTTTAGTCTCGAATTTTGCTTTTTATGCCACTAGTGGACTGCAACTGTTCCTAGTTCAGAATCTATAGTCCCCTGTTTATCCTAAATTTCCTAAGTTCATATTCAAAAGTTATTAATTTATGGCATTTGTCCTTAGTTCAAAAATTTCAGTCATTAGTTTCTCCAGAGATGGTTATGTAAATATACTTAAGTTTTGTTTTATTCAAAGTTGTCCATTTACAGTTCTAGTGTTAAAATATCTCATGTGTCAGCGGCCTGTGGAAAAGTAATCAGATATTCCCCACGTGCGCTGGACGACCATCAGAGCAAGGAACGGCCCACAAAATAGCCCGTAAAACAAATGACGCTGAGATGCCTCCAACTTCAGCGTTCTTTACCACAGTATTGTGTACGTACAACTGTTACGATATTCACAGCACCAATTCAATGTTCATAGTTCTGTGGAACTGCTAGCAAAACCATGTTTTTGTTTTTCTATGTCGTAATTTGGAACTTTTCTTTAGGATATGGATCACGCTCGGCGCCTTTCCATACTTCGTCAGGATATGGATCACGCCCAGAGCTTCGCCGGCTATCGTCAGGATATGGATTACGCCCAAAGCTTAACCGGCTATCGTCAGGATATATCTTACATCTCGCAACTCACCGCCTTTTACCAAAATGTGGATCATAACCCGCGTTCATCATCCAGCCAACAATAAACAGTTATCATAAGCATGTCAGGTGATTGAGGAGTCATTATCTTACTGACACCTTAAAAGAGGAGACCTGAGTACGAGTAATCTCCTGAAAGGTGTGAGTGACCAAAAGGAGAGAGTGACTCTTGAGTGCAAGGTGTGAGTGAGCATTTTAGGGATATGAAGAGGCAGCTCGGAAGGAAGGATAACGATCGACTTTAAAAGCGGTGAACTACTGTTGTACTATCACCAGTACTGTGAAGTACTGGTGTTACCTCTGTTTGTTTTGTTCGCCTATTTGGGGTTGTTGTAACTACGATAACGAGTAAGTGTGGTTGTCAAGAGACCTAAAGTGGTTTCTATGTGCTGTGGGGATGTAGGTCGGAGATCCACAAGAGTAACTGTGAAGGGAGATACAGTGAATAATGGGATTACGGTGAAGTTGTTGCTGTGATATACTACAAGAATAATAAATGAAGCGTTGTGAAACCAAATACCGTTGTTAATGTGGAAACTTTAAACATAACTTGATGGGATGTGAGTGGCCATAGTGAATATCAATATATAGTGGTGATTACAATAATGTTGGTGTGGATACTCCACATTGGACAACATTGAAACCGGTCATAATGAACCACTCAGTATAGTGTACTAATTGGCACCCGAAATCAGTGAAAATAGTGGCGTTGAAGAGTAGCTTAAAGTAACGAGTCTTATTCACTTTATATAAGTGAAATAGATGGAGCAGAGCGCAATATTTTTTTTCGTGAGAGAAATAACCAGTGGGAATATAAAGTAATTATATGGAGATATTGACGACTGCTGAAATAACGTGATTGAATGAATAGACAATACTATGCAGCGGACTTTGTTGACTCGTAGAGTTACATGACGAAATCCCCAAAACGAAGAAACTGTTAATAAAGTCAATACTTTAACTTTCTCAGATAAATAAGATTGCGATGATGAATAACCTGAAGCAGGCAATAAGAACGAAACTCAAGTATAAAGACGACTCAGGGGATTTCCTGACTCGGTGGGATGTCCTTGTGGTTGTGTTTATATAGGATTGGTTGTAGCTAGAGGCCATAGAATTTAATTATGTTTGGCTTTTCCCACTCCTAATGTTTGTCCACTCCTGGCGTAGTGGACAGGTCTCTCCCAACTGAAACTCTGCGGCGGGTCGGTAGGAGGATAAGTGTCTTCGCTATTAACAAGGTTCATTATAACTCAATATGTTCTCTTTCCCATTAGTTACAACGTCCAGTGCAGCTCAAGGGAGCCCACAAACAAACTATAACATAGATTTAAGATCAAATAGGCTCACAATGAATCACCGGAGTCTGTAAAAAATACCGAAGTGTCACGTAATTTTTCAACTGATGCTCACACAAAGGTGAGAATCTTTCGCTAGCTATCAAACCAGACCATAAAAGCTGCTGTGATATTGAATAACACAAATGCTCCTCTAATGTTCCACACAGACCTTGAAAGGCAGAAGAGACCAAAAATAAAAATAGATGCAAGGTAATTATCCAGAGAAATCAATAAGTCAGTATGACTTTACAATACAGACCAAAAATTGAAGGATAGAATGTTACCGGGTCGCATAAATAATTGGACAATGTTGCGCTGTGCTAGTTGGACGGAAAATAGCGTGAATTTATAACGACCCCCAATGTATTCAAGCGATAACAGCTCAAAGTCACCGGGAAAAAAGTGTTGCGTTACTTAATTGTCAAGGTACCATACGCGCGAGTCTGCTTCCGGTGCTTCTAAAAATATTGAGTTATCCAATATGTTTAGATTAACTTAGGCTAGTCTAACCTATCCTAACTTAATCCAATATTATACACTACATATATAACGTATTATACGGGGTATCGAAGTACAGTTGGCTTCGTTCTCGACCCACAATCAAGGATCTCAGGTTAGAGTCCCATGCAAGCAGAAATTATTGGGCTCCTTACCCTTTACTTTATGCCTCAGTTGACTTTGCTGTAAATAAGTGCCCTATAGTTCAGCAAATGTTATGGGGATTTATCACGGGTTTAGGTTAGTACTTCGACCTTGGGTGGGACTTTAATATAACTCAAACGTTTATATATTCACAGGGTTTCTGTCCCCGACCATTCTAATTAAAATTAATATTACGCATTATAATTTTTATGTATTATAAATATTACGCATTGCACAGAAAGATAGGAAAGTTGAACATTACATTTGGCTCTATTATTATTGATAAATGAAAATATTTGCATTTATAATACGTACAAATATTTATAATGTCAAACTGAGTACATTAATAACTATTTCTAGATATTATTTGGTGAATAATTGTGTATTTTTAAACCATTATCGCCAAGAAAATTTCCTCTCTGTGAGCTTACGGGTCTCTCCGACATAAACATTAATAAACATTTACATAAATTACGAGGAAACAAATATTATTTATGTTAATTTTCTTTAAATCATTACACATTAATTTGCTCAATATACAGATTGATTACAACTGCTTATGAGCTCATTTCAGATGATAAAAATTTTCAGCATTTTTAATTAATAGTTTTATTCCTTTGTTCATGAAAAAAATTGCCCATGTTCTCAGGATTTTAAAACTTCCTCAAATACCATTTTTTCAATGGAGGTTAACCTAGAATTTTGATAGCCCTGATTTGAAGCCCTTTAGCTCAAAACAAGGGCTATCCGCACGGTTGGTGGATGACTCTCTGCTATACCAGATTCGATCTTCCAATGATTGACCTGAGTGGATAAGTTCACATAGAATTCCAATTCAACAGCCATTGGAGAGACAATCTATCCACTATGAAAGTCAAACACAAAGTGAGTACATCAAATTTTAAAGTCCTCTATGACTCCTGAATATAACAGATTCTCCTTCTCATTTACTTAATAGTAGTCAAATGTGGAATGATATATCCGTAGAGTTTTCAATCATCCGAAAAAATCTTACGTTGCATCATATATTGGCGAGTTCCATTTTGTTATTCCTTGCTTTAGCATTAGATTTACACTTTAATATCTTAATTAATAATCTATTTATTGACACGGAAAGTTATCTTTTTCATTGATAACCTATCATTGAAATACCTATATTACATTGACTATATTATTCACAGTCAGTAACTATCACAACGCTGAATATTATGTCCATCACCATATATTCTACTGTTCAGCGCGGTCACGATACTTTAATTGCACTCTACACTTATATACAACCACATCCACGAATTCGTCAGTAAATTATCTGTACACTGAAAGTCACTGTAGAACCAACATCATATTGCGCAGTGTCAGTTCGCCACGCTATCGCATCCGATACTTTAAGGTAGTTTATCTAGGTAAATGATCTGATGCCATATACCACTACTGACAAATTTTGAAAGATGTGTGAGACTCTTAAGCAAAGACCCTTAAGCTAAGATCGCCTCCATAAATATGCATCGATTCACGCTCACTCACTGCGCATCATTGTGGCAACTAATAACATTAGTTGTTAGCCGTTACAGTAGCTGAACCGTGATTTAGTAGTACTTTTATGCCTCGCGATATAGTTGCCCCGAATGATAATGGGGTCAGCTTAGATGCAGCTAACCAGGTTCATGAAATTAATCTTGTCATTTTGGGCTTAACAGTAATATAGCATTTAAGGCAGTTTCCTACATTAATTCACGTGACAATTATTTTCACTCTTGATTTTTTATTCGTAAAATAATGGTGCTTCGGGATTTACAGTTGTAAATATCAAAGAGTAATTTAGGGAATGGAGATCTATTGGGAACTTTACAACCCTGCTGATAAATAACATCAATGGGCTTGGTAATATCTTTGTGGTTGGGATCCGGAATCCTTTTTCCAAGTGACGTATTATTCCACTTGAGAATCATGATATAATTCTTTGTTTTTGTTTTGACAATTCAATACAGTAAATCCCTTTTTAAATTATTTATCCACAAGAAAATGTAACGGTTTTTGATTATTTTCTATCTTTTTGTCAAAATCCAGGAAACTTTCTTTGTTCTCATGTATATCTGGACGACAGAATAATTTTATTTCTTGAAGAGCGTTACGGCCAGTTTCCTGCCCCTTATCAAGATTTAACACTAGCTTGCAAGAGTCTTGAGAAAGATGCATAAGGAGTGGCTCAGTTTAAAGCAGATCTATTTGACAAATTGAAGAACACAGATTTGCTAGTCAGTGCTTTATTTGGGATAGGAGAGAACGTTAATATTCTCAGTCTTAATAATTTTTATTATTTTCACTGTATTTTTAAGCACGCCAATGCGCCATGGGTAGTGAGAGAGGAAAAAGTAGGGAAGACATTCTGATAAATTAACCCGGCTTCTTTCTCACCTGCCACCTCTTTATTAGTTTTTTATTTGTTTTTCCAGCTGAGAGTACTCCAGATTCAGATGCTACAGATTTTACTTGTATCATATGTTCACTCTGTTCATCTCCACCACAAGCTATTAGTAACACAATTTCACTATGTTTATCTCTACCACATGCTGCCTATGAAGCTCTTCCACTGTCATATCGAGTTTATGGTACTGCTTTTGTTATTCACGTAAATGTAGCTTCTGCTTCTCGTTTACCATCCTTTCTCTTGCTACTGTTGTACATGCTGCTGTTCCTGTTGTGGATGTGGTCGTTTAAGGAATGCTAGCAGGTTGCTTCCTTTCTTCCCAGGCCAAAGGTACTGGATGGGACATTGTGATTAGGTGTCCTTGATTGGAGAGACCTCCACTAGCAACAACGACCAGCATTCTTCTCTGTCTCAGTGAGATTGCTACTAGTTTGGTCTTATCTGGGGCAAAAATAACTTGCCACCGTCGTCCCCTAAGACAAGAGTTTCATTGATGCAATTTACATCTTTCTGTCTCCTGTAGTAGTCAGTGTACAATCATCTCCAAAAGTTTTAGCCTCTGGTAATAGCTTCTTGATATCATGGAAACAGATCGTCAACATTAGTCAGATCACACGGTCCTCAATTGCACACTCGAGAAGGGAATTATTACGACAACCACAAAGATTCTGTCACGTAATTTTCAAGGAGGTGCTCAAGATTCCTACTAACTTCTACAAAAATATTATTATTTTTATTATTATAATTAGTATTACTATGGTTATTATTATGAAAAGTGAACCTTTCCTACTGCATAATTTAAACCACCTGATGTAGTATGCGATATATTACCTTTTTGTAGGTGTAGGCCATTCCATACATTACTAATTATGCCAGCAAATCGCAAAATCAGATTTGCATTCGTAATGATGATCTTATAAGATGAATACGTCACTGAAAGATGAGCAGTAATTTATGCAGCCAGATTAAAATAATCATTATAATACATAATTTAAGTTTAAATCAATACTGTATTGGCAATATATTATATTAATAGCTCCTCACACACGTAAGATACAAGGGTGTGCCTAAAGAAAAAACATACGATGAAATAAGGCCTTAATTAAATATACATGTGTGTATATACACCCCATATCATTACATGGTTATTTGTGCTGTGCTTAGGACCTGTCAACCATGAATGTATTCCTATATGTGTGTGAATGTGCATTTTACATTGAAGTGTGAAGTACGCGTAAGATTGAAAACTTAATAACAATCTTAATAAATAAGCTTGATGCTTTATCTATAAATCGATTCGATCGTTTGGCAATTAAATATATAGCTTAAATATAAAATAAATAAATGCTGAGTGCTTACTAAAATAATATTTCTTATCACAAGTTTAACGTACAGGCAAACAACATAATTTAGAGTGCAAAACGATAATATGCTATATCAGAGGACAATGCAAGGAAATCTCTCCAAATGACGGAGGGTAATTCTGAGTCAGAAGAACGAGGGGCACAGACCCGGAGTAAGTGACCTGATGTCTATGCCACCTATGAAATAAGCCTCTTTTTTGGAAAATTTTATATTGGGCTTGAGGTCTATTGACCTCTGAAGTGTTGTTGATACCACCACAATTACCAACTCGTCATCCAGGAAATATACTTTAGTTCTGAACTTGGTCCAAAACTAACGTATATTTTCAGTGTATAAGAATCTGTGGCCCACTTGATGGAATAAATATCAATTTTGTTTAGTGTTCTTTACTCCATTATATGAATAGAAAACTCCGAGAAATACAAATTTCCGGTTATTACGAATATACAAAAAAAACTATTGCATGGGGCAAGAATCTTGATATAAATAATTGTATTATATAATGCTTTAAATACACTACTTTATATTTCTGATGCTAATTGTTGCGGTTAATGAGAGCCGGAATTATTAACATAATTGCATCCTTCATATTAAGTGAAATGAGAGGGCTGTGGCACCTTCCTTGGCGAGGGCGGCAGTTCACACGGGGTGATGAACGACGACAGCTTGGAGAGCCCATTAGCATATGTCCATCATGTGAGCCACCCACAGCCTCCCTCAGGGCCAAAACAAGGCTCCAGCCGGATTACCACAAGCTTCTAGACCGGCCAGCAGCAGCCTACACCCGAGCCAATAGCTGCATCAGGCTGGAATAAAGCCTGTTGCCGGGGTTGCTACAATCTTTCAAATCGGCAAATTCAATCTTCCAGCTTCTGGTTAAGTACATCATGCTTATAAAGAGTGCTTGATTGTATAAACAAAACAATGCTAAAGTAGGAGTAATCTAAAAATAAAAATATATAATAAAACAATAAAAGGGAACACATATGTTCTGTGGTGGATTCAGGTTTCCTCAAGACCTCCTGCATAAGTAACATCAGGCTTCAACCAGACCACGAGAAGCATCAAGCTGTACTAGTATCAACCTTCGCTCGAGGCCAACAACAGTTTTTATTAAGTTTGATAACCTCCAACTGGACGAATATCACCTTCCAGCCGTAACAAACCAGTTTCTAACAGGATCACTGCGAGATTTGAGCTGCGGGCAGTTCCAGTCTCCCGCTGAATTTACTGTAACCTCCACTTGGAAAATTACTGTCCTATAGCCGGGCAAACACCAGTATAGGCCGGGCCATCACCAGCGTAAAACCGTTCAACCACAATCCAATAACTGAACCCACAATAAGACACTGCCGAGCTGTCGCCATACTGGAACCCGGCCGTCAGCAAAATACAACCGGGTCATCACCAGCCTACAGCTTGACCAATATCAGTCTACTGCACGACTAATACGAACATACAACACGACCAACACGAGCCTGCAACACGACCAACACCAGTCTGCAACACGACCAACACCAGCCTGCAACACGACCAACACCAGTCTGCAACACGACCAACACCAGCCTGCAACACGACCAACACCAGCCTGCAACACGACCAACACCAGCCTGCAACACGACCAACACCAGCCTGCAACACTACCAACACCAGCCTGCAGCACGACCAACACCAGCCTGCAGCACGACAACATCAACCTACAGCACGACCAACACCGTCCTCTCAACAGGTCCTGGTGTCTCACACTTCCAACACGATATCTTGGAATCATGTCAGGTATGAAATATGGAGGGCAGAAAGCGACGGCTATAAAACATTCATGCTTGTTCCATCAGAGGTGACGTGTCACCTTGCTACCTCTACTCCTTCCTCACAAACATTACAGGATACCTGTTTCAACAGTTATAAATTGTTGAGGTTCACACAGCCAAATTTCTCGACACTAGTCGCCGACTTTCACATGGAAAATAATGCCATTAGCATGTTCAATGAGAAAAAGAAACCTCTCTGTCTCTATTGTAAACCTCTGTACATTTTTATGACATGTACATTTGCATGATAGTTAATTCCCATTTGTACAGTCAAATCTCAAATTTCTATGCACGTAAATAGAAAGAGAGAGAGAGAGAGAGAGAGAGAGAGAGAGAGAGAGAGAGAGAGAGAGAGAGAGAGAGAGAGAGAGAGAGAGAGAGAGAGAGAGAGAGAGAGAGAGACTTATTTCCACAAACTATCATCTCCCGCTTTATCATCCCATGTACTAACCCCATTTCCTTACTCCACCTCCCTCACCCAATTTTTTACCCCATTTCCCCCCCCCCCTCCCTCCCATCTCCCCTCGCTCACTTCCTGTGTACTCCTGTACCAAGCTACGATCATTTCCTTTTAAAACCTTTTGCATTTTTCGAACATCTCCCACCACTTGCTTCACCACTGCGAACGATGGCTAGCACTTCCATCTCCGGCTCTCCGTTAGCCCCTCCCTCACCAGCTCTCTCTCTCTCACCTACTCCCTCTCGCCTCCTCCTTCGCCTGCGCCCCCTCTCACTACCTCCTTCACTTATTCCCTCACACCACCTCCCTTTTCCCTACCTCTAGGAACCTCCGTCCCCAGATTCATCCTGTCAACCTGAGACTCCTCACCTCCCTCTTTACTTATTAGCAGTACCGCACGTCTGTTTCTATTACGGGCTCACCATAGCCCGTGCTACATGGACACTTCGGTCTGAGTAGCTAAATCTGAAACAACAGCAGTCTGTTTCTATTTGACCAACCTCCTCTGCTCCTTCCCAGTGTCCTCTCTGCCACATATTAACTGCGTCTCCGGCGTCTCTCGCCTCTCTACAAATGGCCATACATATTTAAGTTCGTGGCCCTGTCTTGACCAGCCGGCTAAAGACTCGAATAACTCTCCTTTCTCAGTTCTCATCCTTCATCCAAGAGATCCCAGAGCTGATTCGTCATTCCTCATCTGCCAATCATCATATAGTGTCCATCAGAACTCTATCGTCATCACTTATACATTAATCCGCGATGAGGACATCCGCTCCATTTGTTACGATCATCGCTAATAGACCAGAGTTAGGATTCAACACACTTTGGCGCGTCTAGTTACGAACGGCTTTGTTTACATTTATTAAATTGTTAAAGAACATTGAAAAGGAGTAGTTTCATTTCCCTTGGTCGTTAGTATAGGCCCACCTCTCTACTTGGTTGCTGTTATACACACACCACTACCCTTGGATGTTGGTATAGACACACGTCTTCCTTGGTTGTTGGTATAAAAACAAAACACTTCCCGTGGGCGTTGCCACAGCTCATATACCTCCCGTTATGTCGTTTCATCACAAAATATTAGTTTAGCGTTTCTACCCATCCCTCAACCCTCTCCCACAATCATCTAGCCATTCTCCTCTCTTCGCTAGTGCGCCTACCCAGTTAGGTGCTGTCCCTCCAACAGCTCCCATCGGAACACCTCTCCAGCCTCCCCATTTCCTCACTCCTAACCACCTTCTCCACCTCCATCTCTCACTCCCTCTCTTCTTCAATCCCTCCCACCCTCCCTCCATCCCGCTCCTCCCTATCTACCTCAACCTTGCCACAACGCACCTGGGTCTCCCGATGGCTCCGTTTTGCCGCTATGATATAAATTTATATCCCAAGAAACAGCCGATAATTTGAGCGCGGATCGAAGAAAGAGGTTTGAGGAATTTGGTGTTTGGAAAGTGTTATTATTTTGTGTTGCTCTGTAACTGTGTTTTGAAAGATTTTCGCGAGTTATCAGCGAGAATCATACTAGTGGGCAAAAATAGCACAGTGAAGCTGGCACATATATCACATCACCAGCAGTGGGCAAACAAATGGTTGTTGGAATTCAGTCACAAAAAGTGTAAATTATTTCAAGAATAACAATGATGATCCATTGATACAATCTGACCCCCAATAAACAATTTACTCAAGCATGATTCAATACATATTTTACATTATATATTACATTAATTTTATACAATATCAAAGAAGTATGTAACAAGTGGGGGATAACTTTCCACATATTTTTTACAGCATTAGAATTTACAAATAAATCGTTAATATACTATAGAAATTTTCCCTTGTAATAAACGTAAGGTTGAGGCTCAAGTGTAGCTATGGGATGTTATCTAGTTCCATCGTGCATTAATTTACTCATCTTCACTTGTCCTTTCATTGCTTTTTTCGCCTTCAGCCTCGTATATCTTCTTGTCAGGTTGTCGTCGGGGTGTGGACCCACAACCCTGGTATCACTGAACTTCTTCACAGTTAGCGAGCATTTATATACATCAACGATATTGATCTATTGCCTGACATCTCTTGAGGTTCCTGGATCATGACATCTCTCCAGAAAGACAGATGTACAACTTGAGAAATCCCTCACTTTCCAACACATCAATAATCTTCCAGAAATCCTTGCTCCTCAGACTATGACTGCGTAATCCTCAGGCCTTCTAAATAAGTCCATGTCAAGCGAAGACGCTGGCGGACAGGTGGCAGATGACGGATTTGCGTTGGTAATTAAACATCCTTCCTGTTGTGGGAAATGAACCACAGGTGGGCTTCTAAGGGGAACCACTCCCATCTGTCATTGACGGAAGCATTGATGCTTTCAGAGGCACTCCTACGGGCCATGGAGCTCACTGTTCGGTAGGAGCACACTGCACTGAAGGACTTCACTACAGAGGCGGGAATGAACTGCTATAATGGCGTTACTCTAATAAAAACAACATCGTTATCAAATAGTCTTCGTGCTGAAGCTGAAGTCACTGTCAATTTAGAGTATGGGGCTCCTGTGCAGCACAAGGACTTGGGATATTATGGAAACCTGGACAGCTTAGGGGCCAGAGGCCATATGGGGGTCAAAGTCAGAATGAGGTCTTTGGACTGAATCATGGTTTGGGACAATTTTAAAGACTGAGATAAATGAATGCCTGGGAGAGAATTAGAGCTTTGGCTTATGTTCTTTTCAAGACCAGAACATAACGATACCAACACAGAAGACACTGTTCAACATAACAGGCCAATTACACCTGATTACTCTTTGTATGTAGATAGGAGCTGCCTCGTATGGGCCAATAGGCCTTCCGCAGTTACCTTTATTCTTATGTGCTTCGCCCCCATTTATCCCCTATATATCCCCCTTGTTTTTACCTTTATTGTCTTATCACCTGACCCAGTGCTGGTATAAATCAACGAGTTCTGCAATTTCTTTTCGCTTGAGAATGAACCATGGAGGTTCGAAACGTTGTGCAAATTGTATAAATAAATGTAATACATTCTATAATAATTAACTTTTTTCTTCACCTTGAAATAACGAAAGTGAGTTTTGGAGAACGCCTCTTTCAGCTAAGCTCTGATGCTTAGAAAATAGTTAGAGGGATAGAAGCACTAAATCAGAAGATAGTAAATACAGAATATGCGGTCATATTCAATGAGACATTATATATATATATATATATATATATATATATATATATATATATATATATATATATATATATATATATATATATATATATATATATATATGTCGTACCTAATAGCCAGAACGCACTTCTCAGCCTACTATTCAAGGCCCGATTTGCCTAATAAGCCAAGTTTTCATGAATTAATGTTTTTTAGACTACCTAACCTACCTAACCTAACCTAACCTACCTTTTTCGGCAACCTAACCCAACCTAACCTATGAAGATAGGTTAGGTTAGGTTAGGTAGGGTTGGTTAGGTTCGGTCATATATCTACGTTAATTTTAACTACAATAAAAAAAAATTGACCTCATACATAATGAAATGGGTAGCTTTATCATTTCATAAGAAAAAAATTAGAAAAAATATATTAATTCAGGAAAACTTGGCTTATTAGGCAAATCGGGCCTTGAATAGTAGGTCAAAAAGTGAGTTCTGGCTACTAGGTACGACATATATATATATATGGATGTTTCTTATAGTTTTCACGTCTTTAGATAGGATTACTATAGCGTTGCTGCATACAGAACAGTGCATGTTAGATGCGTTGTATAAACTTGGAAGTTTGCTTTAATGAACATCTTGAAGGCAAACTTGACGTTGGTCAGTTTGGCACATGTCGCTGATTCGTCGGTGAAATATCGCAAGACTTTCTCTTACGATTTCATAATGGTTTCTCCTTCACATCTGGTACCTTGTGTCCGGCCGAGATTGTTCAGGTTCTCCAGTGGTTCAATGCAGTGTAAGTGGGAATGTGGTTGTGTTTCTACAGGTAAACATGTGCGTATTTGTTTGTGTGTTTGTGTGCACACGTGGATGTGTATCATTGCGTGTGTGTGCCTTTGTGGAGTTGCCTGTTCGCCTTGCCGTGATCGGGTTCCAGCTGGCGAGGAACTGGTCGGGGTTACGGCTTATTCTTGTTTTATTTCGACCCGGCAGACAGTAGAGTAGTGGTGGCTGCATCACTACGACCAAATTATGGTAACAATGGGCCGACCCCAACCCTTATTGCGATTTATTGCAGCCTCGCGCATTAAATTGGTGGAGGCGAATTTCGATTGCCATAATAATGATTCTGTGGGTGAGTTTCTGGCGAGGGAACTGGAGGCCGGTAAGAAGCTGGGGGCAGTAAATCGTCAGAGGCATTATGATAAAAGTTTTAATAGCGCGGGAATACACCGGCGTCATAAGTCAGTGTTGTGCTACTCATCGCTCAAAGGCATACTTAGAGGGCTCAGGCCACGACACGGCCGCTGGTCCAACACCCACAACCTCCAACATGGTCGTGGACCTCCTCACATATGTTGGCTCTCTTGGATACACTCTTAGATAAATTTTAAGGTCTAGGCTGCGGTGAAGGAATAGGTCTATTTACACTCTATAGATCTTGTGCCAACTGAAAGGGGATAGTCTGGAGCTTCTCTACATACTATTAGTCCTTGAGGTGCCCAAATCTGGGGACTCGAACCTGAATAAAGGTTGCTGCGTGCAGGAAGTAACTTTATTACACAATTCTGCCAGGTGACAAATTCTGTCTTGTTAAAATCACATGTCAAGTAATATGTCAGAACCATATATATACATTTCATGGAACTATTATAAACTTTTATGAATTATGTGAATGTAAATTAGGTTTGAATGACAAATGAACCAGGCGATGATCTAAATTCTTGCGATGGCTTTTATTAGTAAAGACTATCAGTAAACTGCAGGACGAGTAACATGGCCTAATATTGATGGGGGAGGGCCTGACAGCTGAGTGGACAGCGCTCGGGATTCGTAATTCTAAGATTCCAGGTTCTATCCCCGGCAGATGCGGAAACAAATAGGACAAGTTTCTTTCACCCTGGTGCACCTGTTCACCTAGCAGTAACTAGGAACCTGGGAGTTAAACACCTGCTACAGGCTGCTTCCTGAAGATGTGTAACAAAATGGAGGCCTGGTCGTGGACCGGGCCGCGGGGACGCTAATCCCTGAACTCATCTGACGATAAGCTCAAGATAAAGATCTACGACGATATGTTGGTCTGAGCAGTCTTCTCCGAGATGATGGTCCAGAGTCCAATACACATAGTAGGTTTCGGACTTTAAGTCTTTATATGCTGTTCCTCTAGGATATTTTAAAGTCCTTTTTTGAATCTCTACAAAACTGAAATAAAGCTTCTGAATATGCTAGAGACATTTAATGTTCATATATAACGGACGTGGTTACAGATACGTGGAGAGAGTACGTTTAATCTATTACACAAAATTGATCAAAAATTTACTTTTATTTTAATTAGAAAAAGGGTATTAAAGGAGAAAATGTAATGAGCCAAATATGTATTACTTTAGCGAGGGAATTCAGTCACTTCTTCATATGATAATAATACTAAGAATAACGCCGTGATTCTCTTGTTCGAGTCATGAGCAACAGTCACAGGCCAACTGAAGCATTTCCTTTGTTTCAAAGCAAGAGGTTGATGGCTGGTCTAGTGTCTCCCGAACAATGACAAACACAGTTCGAATCGTTTGTCGCCACAAGTACACACACACACACACACAAACACACACACACACAGTCTCCGACCGCCCCAATTATGTACTTCATCTGGAAGATAGGAATAGGCAGATTTGTTGCCGATCCTCTGTTATTGTCGAGGGGCAGTGCTCTGCGTTCGACCTGCATCCAGTGATTATTGTCATTTTTTAAAGGATAAATCGACCATGCTAGCAAAGTATTTTTTAACCAGGATGCTGGGAGTCATTTCCCATTACAGATATAGATGCAACACAGCACCGGCCACCTGTTTGAACTGCCTGACAGACTTCTAAATTGGTGGGGATGCAAGGCGACCCCACTACGCCATCAGCCCTGCCTTATACTCTGTGCTCCCAGATAGTATTATTCACTCAGTTTCCATATTTAAAACAGAAATAATAATTTATAGATCCAGGACCGCTCAGTTGTACGCGCTTGGGAGTTCTGATAACTGGTTCGGGTTAGCGGTGTTCGGTCGTATCGGATATTGGATCAGATTCGCTGTTGGGCTGACTGATGAAAGCGACCGTTTTGGATTTAGCTGCATCCATCAGTGCCAGATAAGGCGTCATAGCTTTGCATAACTGCATTACGCTCATAAACTATTGTGCAGAGCGCTTGTTGCACCGTTTCTTTACTGCATTTACTCTCCGTAGCGCGTAAACGTTGTCCTTCATCTTGCATAACGTGCAACTACAACACGAATGTGCAGTGGTTGCGTTAAGATTATTCTTAGTGTTTATGTATTTAAACGCGAATACACTTACAGGCACACACACGTTACTGACACACACACACACACACACACACACACACACACTCTCTACTCAGCCACGCGGTTGAGTGGACAGCGATCGGAGGTCGTAGTCCTAAGGGCCCGGGTTTGATTCCCGACCGAGGTAGAAACAAATGGGCAGAGTTTCTTTCACCCTGATGCACCTGTTAACCTAACAGTAAATAGGTACCTGGAAGTTAGACAGCTGTTACGGGCTGCTTCTTGAGGGATGTGTGTGTGTGTGTGTGTGTGTGTGTGTGTGTGTGTGTGTGTGTGTGTGTGTGTACTCACCTATTTGTACTCACCTATTTGTGCTTGCAGGATCGAGCATTGACTCTTGGATCCCGCCTTTCTAACCATCAGTTGTTTACAGCAATGACTCCTGTTCCATTTCTCTATCATATCTAGTTTTAAAACTGTGAATAGAGTTTGCTTCCACAACCTGTTCCTTAAGTGCATTCCATTTTCCACTACTCTCACGCTAAAAGAATACTTCCTAACATCTCTGTGACTCATTTGAGTTTCCAGCTTCCACCCATGTCCCCTCGTTCTGTTACTATTACGTGAGAACATTTCATCTATTTCAACTTTGTCGATTCCCCTCAGTATTTTATACGTTCCTATCATAACCCCCTTATCCCTTCTTTTTTCTAGTGTCGTAAAGTGTGTGTGTGTGTGTGTGTGTGTGTGTGTGTGTGTGTGTGTGTGTGTGTGTGTGTGTGTGTGTGTGTGTGTGTGTGTGTTCGAGAGATATATATGTAGCAGACAAAACAGAGGAAAAATAGATTGGCTAGAGAGGTGGGGTCTAAGAGCAAGTAGGTCGATTCTGCAGGCTCAAATAGTAATTACACACACATGAGCACGCGGTAACTAAGCTGTTTCAATGGCCTCATCCAAAACAGTAACTGTGCTCTCCCACACTGGCCTCGTCCCATAAAGTAAGTTCCCGAGCCCTCTCACACAAATAGGATCGTGCATAAAATGGAGAGACACGTTGAGATAACTGAGAAGACCCTGAATTAGATAAGAGAGTATCCGACGGACGGGAAACTGAGTCACAATCCAAAGGTATGTGTCAACAAAGCATGATGCGACAAGCGGGTACCCCCAAGGGTCATTCATGGGGACCTTTAATGTTCCTGATTTATGTGACTGATCTAACTAAGAGAGTAAGCTCAGACAAATCAATGTTTGCAGACAACGCAAAGTTATCGACAAATGTAAATTCCGAGAAAGACTGTAGAATGATATATGAAGGCCTTGACACACTCCAGAAGAGGCAGACAATGGTTTCTTAGATTTCAGCCTCAATAAGTTTAAGATAATGAAGGTACGGAAGAAAGGCTCTGAAAATATAGACTTGAAAGTTTACTTAAATTCAGGACTAACACCAGAGGAACACCTAAACAAGATAACATCCGCTGCATATGGGAAGCTAACAAAGTAATTATACAAAGCAAAAAACATAGATATTATCAAATCACGTTACTCAGCATAAGAACAAATTTTGAATACGCTATATCGGCATGACATCTGTTCCTCGTGATGATTATAATTACACGAAAAAGTTCCACTTTACAACACAAGAACCTGAATTAAAAAGACTGAGATACGTGAACCAAACCACACTCTAGAAAGTAAAGGGAGGACACGTTTCGTTAAGACAATTGACTTGAGAATGGTCCAGGATGGACCGAAACGTTGTCGTCTCTTCACTTTCTAATGTGTGGTTTAGTCAACATATTTCAGCCACGTTATTGTGACTCATCGTCTGCATACGTAAACCGATAAGAGGAACTCTCACAACTACAAAGTAAATTAAAAACAAATGATATACGATCATATGCAATACTGAAAAGAATAGACAAGACGAAGAAAATCTTCTTAAAATTGAAAGACAATTGGACTAAATTACAAAGGTGTAATTTGTAATGCAATGATAACAGAAGTAGTGGAAGCTACCATCATCTATGCCTTTCAATGATGTGACAAAGCACTCGAGAGTCAGAGAAGTTAAAAAACGCACAAGGCATAGAAAGAGCTTGACCTCACCTCCTAGTACTCACTGGTAGGTTAGCACTTGTGATGATCACACTTATATAATGTACTGGTGACGGTAACTGGGCCGCCACACACCTGTATCACACATTGTTCAATTTGACACGACTGCCACACACCTTCAGCATCCACTGGTGACTGCCATACACCTGCATCATCCACTGGTGACTGCCATACACCTGCATCATCCACTGGTGACTGACATACACCTGCATCATCCACTGGTGACTGCCATACACCTGCATCATCCACTGGTGACTGACATACACCTGCATCATCCACTGGTGACTGCCATACACCTGCATCATCCACTGGTGACTGCCATACACCTGCATCATCCACTGGTGACTGCCATACACCTGCATCATCCACTGGTGACTGCCATACACTTGCATCATCCACTGGTGATTCCCATACACCTGCATCATCCACTGGTGATTCCCATACATCTGCGTCATCCACTGGTGATTGCCACACTCCTTCAGCATCCACTGGTGACTCCCATACACTTGCATCATCCACTGGTGACTGACATACACCTGCATCATCCACTGGTGACTGACATACACCTGCATCATCCACTGGTGACTGCCACACACCTGCGTCATCCACTGGTGACAGTGACAGGGTCGCCACACACATGCATCATCGTTGTCAGTGATAAAAACGTTTGGTAAATGCACGCAACGGGGATTTCCTTAGGGTTCCTCGTCCCCAGCTCTGGAGACAACATACTTGATTGTCAAAGATATCGACTTTTCTGTTCCTCAATGTCTCACACTCTTTCTTTCTCTTTCTCTACGTTTTCTCCCTCTCCATTATCTCTCTCTCTCATTTTAATTCAATGTCTTTCTCTCAGGTTTTCTCTATCTTATTTGAAAGGAATACTTAATGGATATGCTGAACCAATAATGAGACCATGAACTAATAATCTACCATGTTATTTTCAAGCTAAGATCTATTACAAATCTTTGATCATTTTTTTAACCTAACTCTCGTTGACTTGTGTGTACTGGTTTATATGCCAATATTATTGTTTAATATACAACATTCACATTTGGTAGTTTGTGAAGTTTGTCAGTTGTATCACAAAACATTCATTACGTTAACTGCCTTTATTCCTCTGAGTATCTGTTTAGTGAGAAAACATAATACAAATGCGAATCCGCTGATGAATTACAAGTAGCTGATAGCTATGCCGTGATATTTTGGTACAGATATTTTGGAACTACATTTAAGTAACCTATTTTGACTTATATTTAGTCAAACACAAAGCTATGTTACAAAAACTCCAGAGGTATGTAACTAGACTAGTCCCCGAGCTGAGAGGCATGAGCTACGAGGAAAATTACTAGAATTAAACCTCACGGCACTGAAAGCCGGAAGAGTTAGGAGAGACATGATTACCAACTACACAATTCTCAGAGGAATTGAAAGCGGTAGGTTAAGAGAAACTATTTAGCATGGGTGGACAGAGGTGGAAACTTAATATCTAAATGAGCCACAGAGACGTTAGAAAGAATGCTCTCAGTGTCAGAGTAGTTAATAAATGGAATGCATTAGGAAGTGATATAATGGAGGCAGACTACATATATTGTTTCATGTGTAGATGTGATAGAGCCCAATAGGCTGACGAACCAGTACCCCAGTTGACTGACAGCTGAGAGGTGGGACCAAAGGGCCAAAGCTCAACCCCCCGCAAGCAAAACTATGTATAACTTGGCGAGTACCACACAAAAACAAACATATACGTGACAGAGATAGTAGTATTGAGCTGTAGGTTCCCAAATCTTGGCTTCAGGAACGAGATCGTTGAAATTAACATTTCACAACAAAGGGGGTCTGACGGCTGAGTGGATAGCGCTCTGTGATCATAATCCTGAGGGTCCGGGTTCGATACCCGGGGGAAGGCGGAAACAAATGGGAAAAGTTTCTTTCACCCTGATGGTTCTGTTACCTAGCAGTAAATATATACCTGGTAGTTAGACAGCTGCTACGGGCTGCTTCCTGGGAATGTGTGTATGTGAAAATTTGGATTAAGGACTTGCCCGTGGCGCTAGATATATATATATATATATATATATATATATATATATATATATATATATATATATATATATATATATATATATATATGACAATGTCAGACCACGGAGGAAAAATGAAACAGGAATTTCCTTAAGTACTTTCGTATAATAATACATCTTCAGAAGGAGTTGACTCCTTCTGAAGATGTATTAATATACGAAAGTATTTAAGGAAATTCCTGTTTCATTTTTCCTCCATGGTCTGACATTGTCACATTTTTAATCACGTGTTTATTTTCGTGATATACACACACACATATATTGTATATATATATATATATATATATATATATATATATATATATATATATATATATATATATATATATATATATATATATATATATATATATATATATAAAGGACAAAACACATTACTCTCGGGTAAGATGACACCAGTTGGAGTGGAATACAGATATTGCTGCATTGAGGACTACTCTACGGTAGAGTTCATTTTTTAAGTAAGTTCGTAATCAATATTTATAAGGATGCCAGTTGGTATGAGCCTTGAGGCCAGATGCTTGGTGCAAGCCTCACCTAACTTTTCAGGGTGAATGGTCTGAGATACGGGACAGACAAAGGCTTGTCGGGGTGGGTCCAATTGGCCTTATTAAGAGGATCTTGGGCCAAATAATGATCCCCTCGACCAATTAGGTGAAAAGTGGTTGGCCGAGTCTCTAGAACATTTACATTTTCTTGGGGGGAGAGAGAGAGAGGTGAGTAAGAGGGAGAGTGAAGAAAAGAGAAGGGTAAGAGCAGAGATGTTTAAAGAGAGGGAAGAAGAGAGGTGGGAGACTGTTGATAGAGGGGAGCAGGAGGGGAAGAGAGGGGGAAGAGGGCAGGTGAGGGGGGATGGGTGAGAGAGCGGGAAGATTGTGACAGGGTTGAGAGGGGACGAGACGGGAGAGAAGTGTTAGAGGGGAGAAAACAGGTGGAGAGTGGGATAATTGGAAGAGAGGGAAGGAAAGAAAGGAGAATGAGAGGAGAGGAAATGAGATGAGGTAAAGCGTGAGATCTTTGGGAAAAAGGTGTAGACGGGGATAGAAAGAGAGAATGATAGGGAAAGAGAGATGAGAAAGGAGGGAGATTTAGAGAGAGAGAGAGAGAGAGAGAGAGAGAGAGAGAGAGAGAGAGAGAGAGAGAGAGAGAGAGAGAGAGAGAGAGAGAGAGAGAGAGAGAGAGAGAGAGAGAGAGAGAGAGAGAGAGAGAGAGAGAGAGAGAGAGAGAGAGAGAGAGAGAGTGCTAGAGAGTCCCCAGCAATAATGGGGACTCTCTAGCACTGTTTTGAGAGTAAAAAAAATTAAGGTTAACACAGGGGTAGTCAATCAAGACCGTGTAATCGAGCCTTAACCATCAGTCATGGTTGCAGTTGACCCAGAAGCCGGTGCATCAATTGGCCTAGGAACGGTGGTCGAGGCGGGATGAGCACGCCACATCACTGCCTCCCGCCGCCGCCCTATTGTTTGGGTAATTACAGTGTGTGTGTGTGCGTGGTGGGCAGCCTCTACATGCACGCTACCCCCTTGCTGAGGCCTCCTGCCTTCCCCTTCACTCTCTTCACTTCCTTCCGTTATCGCGGTTATCCATTATTATTTGCCCTGGTTTCCTCGCCTGCTTATTAATTCTTCTTTATTATACATTGACTGATTGATAGGAGAGTGGTCTAATATTTGTGAGGTCCATTATATATATATATATATATATATATATATATATATATATATATATATATATATATATATATATATATATATATATATATATATATATATGTGTGTGTGTGTGTGTGTGTGTGTGTGTGTGTATCACGAAAATAAACACGTGATTAGAAATGTGACAGTGTCAGACCACGCAGGAAAATTGAAACAGGGATTTCCTTAAGTAGGCAGCCAGTTATATATATAACTATTTATATCCAGTACTCGACCTGTAAAACCACTCCTTCTGAAGATGTATTAATATACGAAAATACTTAAGGAAATTCCTGTATCAATTTTCCTCCGTGGTCTGACACTGTCATATACATATATATATATATATATATATATATATATATATATATATATATATATATATATATATATATATATATATATATATATATTTGGTTATGGATCTCTTGAAAACCACGACAATGGGAAACATTGATGAATGTCACAGACGGGTTCGATCATTGTTGCATGTCAAACACTTCTTCGAATTCCTCTGAAGTTGGACTAGTGCCCAAGATGCAACAGGCATTTCCCCTCTGAATCGCAACACTAAGGCGCTGGAACAAGAAACGTTTTGCTCTCTGGTCTTTTGTAGCTCTGATCAATTTGTCCCCCAATTCCTTCAGGAGCTTCAATGCATATTTTCCCCACGAACCGAGGGTCTCCGAGCCGATCGGAACAAAGCTGTAGCAGTGTGCCAGACCTCTATATTTAATAATTTTCTGCGATTCCCTGAAAGAAGCAGCACCACCGCTTTCACGTGTGCTGTAGTGGAGGTAGGTACTGGCCAGTGTGGCAGCGCACGTGTAGTCCCATACCATATATATATATATATATATATATATATATATATATATATATATATATATATATATATATATATATATATATATATATATATATATATATATATATATATATTTATATATATATGTGTGTGTGTGTGTGTGTGTGTGTGTGTGTGTGTGTGTGTGTGTGCGTGTACTCACCTAGTTGTGGTACTGTGGCTCTGTGGCTCATTTGGGTACTCAGCTTCCACCTGTGTCCCCTTGTGCGTGTACCACCCGTGTTAAATAATCCATCCCTGTCTACCCTGTCAATTCCCAGTGAATTTTGTATGTGGGGATCATGTCTCCCTGGGCTCTTCTGTCTTCCAGCGACGTTAGGTGGAGTTCCGTTAGCCTTTCCTTGTAACTCATGCTTCTTAGTTCTGGGATAATGTATGGATGTGTGTGTGTGTGTGTGTGTGCGTGTTAAACTTATATGTAGTAGTTATGAAACAATAAAACAGGTCGAGAGTGAGTACATTATACAACCGGTTTAGAAAGGTGTTGTTCAAGAGCTACCTGCTCTATCATGCAGGTAAAAATAGTAGATACAAACACTCACACATACAACACACACACACACACACACACACACACACACACACACACACACACACACACACACACACACACACACACACACACACACATGCTTAAACTGTCGCAGAGTTACGTCATCTGTGTGACCTGGTTCTAAGCGTGGGATAATTTCCTATGTGGATCGATTTACGTGATGTAACGATTAATGAGCCTCAGCCTTCTGGCTTTCATCACCGGAGGGAGACGAACTGTCCTTTAAATGGACGAAATATTGCACTGAGTGGAGATTCTGAACTTTCTATATGGTGATTCCTGTTAATGAAAAAAAATCACTTTTTCGGTATGACTGATTAGTTTTGCGTGCTATGCTTACTTATGTCTGCGTGGTGAGAAATCTAAATTCACAGACCCGCCTTCAGGTAATTATTTATTTGACTTTTACGCTTGTCGATGTTTTAAAGGTCTGTCATGAATGTTTCTGTAAGATTTCTTCGAGGTTTTCTTTCACTGTCTGTTACTAGCCTGGAGGAAAACATATCAACGTTATCAGGCTCCTTCCCAAGAGCAGATAAATACAATAAATGGATACACACACACAAACGCACAAACATACATACATTCGTACACACACACGCGTACACGTGCTCACACTCACACACACGTTCTCAGGATACAACACACAACAGCTGTCTAATTCACATACCTATGTACAATTAGTCGAACAGAAGCGTTACGTGAAAAGAAAAAAATGAACCTGCAAACCTCGGAACGTGTGCGTGTGTGTATGTGGGCGTGCTTGAATGTGTCTATTTATTTTTTTGCGTTTGTATGGGGACGTTGGGTCCTTCAGGGTGTAGCGGCAACACCTAAGTTGCGTGTGTATGCTTGTGTGTGAGATGTCATGCATGCATGTGTGTGTAATTACCTAAGCGTAGTTACAGGATGAGAGCTTCGCTCGTGGTGTCCCGTCTTCCTAGTACTCTTTGTCGTATTACGCTGTGAAACTACTGCGTTAGTACAGTGTGTCTATGTGTGTGTGCGTGTTGAAGGGATGCTGGTGGATGCGAGGGGTTGTGTAAACAAAAGTCACTCTGCCAGTTTATAGCGCCACACTCCCGCATCCAGACAATCTTACATAACACAATTGTGGGCCAGAAAGCGCCAAGAAAACACTCGCTACATCTACCAACTCCTGCCGCATGACGTTAATGCTCGCAACTTCTATCATCAGCGTTCAGTCGCTAGTCAAATTGTACCGTAAATAGCAGATCCAGAAGGGAAGGTGTCCATGCTAGCTAGCGTTAATTTCACCCTAGTGGACAGGGGGCACAAGGCCTGTAACTGAAGGCTCTCCAACTGTCTCTGAGCGCGTGGGATCCCCGACCAAATAGATTAATGCTCCCGTCATTGACACGACATTAAATTGATGTTATTGCCTAACTGCCACCGAAGTTTGTTTTTATTGGGTGTACAGGAGGCCGGTACCATCGTAAATTGCATGCGAATGTTGCACTACATTATGGTAATAGAGAGATAACTTGGTCGAGTCTCTAGCTTGCTGGCCAGACTGTCCCAACACTGGTGTAGGCGACTATATCTTTGTTCACGGTACCACACTACACACTAACTCTGGCTGACGTCTCTCGGCCTCACTCTCACAGCCTCCCTCATCTCTGTGACGTTTAACTCTTATGGTGAGGAAATATTTGTGTGTAACATTCTAATGATTGTGTGGTTTTATGATGATGGACTGTTATCTGGTACTGTTATGATGTGGTACTCTTATGGTAGTGAATGTTTATGATGTGACACTGTTATGTTAAATTGTTAATATGTTGAACTGTTAATGTGCTGAAGTGTTATGATTTTGAACTATTAATATTTAGAACTGGTATGTGGTACAGTTATGATGTGGTACTGCTGTGATGTGATATTATGATGTAGTACTGTTAAATATGCTACGTTTATAATGTGAAACTGCTGTGTTCTAGTTCTGTTATAATGTTGAGCCGTTATTATGAAGTTCTGACATAATGTTAAACCTCCTATAATGTGCTAATATTAACATGTGGCTTAGTTTCATGAAAATACAATCTGCTTTATGTTTGATGGGGCATATGTATGAACATACATTTAAATAATGTAACACTCATGTGATGTGAAACGCATTATGTAATATTTTTCTGGGATATTTGATAACATAGACCCTTTGTGACCATCGTATGATGACATGTGATGAATATGAGACTTCATGTATGTGAGACGAAATGTTGTGCCTAATTAAGAGTTTTATAATAAAAAAATTGTGAATATCAACCTTCTCACCGTGAAAGTGTTTGACATGTAGTGCCTCGGCTATGTTTAATCTTCTATTCTCAATATATCTGTTGATTATTTCGGTGTTCTTAGTCAGAATTCAATGGTCGATGGTCTGTTTGCGTACATAAATGATAGGATCATTGATAAAGCCATATTAATTCTGCATACCCAGACTTCTAAAAATAAATGTTGTTTTCCTCCCTGTATCCTAAGATCATTGGAGCTGTCTGTTCGTCAGTTGGGCGGGTAAAGGCATAGATGCCATCTGTCTTAAGGTGTGTCTCAATTAAAAGCCCACTACGGGACTGTCAGCCTAAACGATCTAAGTATATAGGCAAGACATTAGTATATCTTTCAATGCATCTGTCCCATCCCAGGTGCATCAGCATTCTTTTCCACGATGTCCGACAGTCTGGTAAGGAAACTCCCTCAGCATTACTTATTAGAGAGTACACATGGTCCCGGCTCTATTCATTGATCTACTACGTGGGTTTCACTTACAGAGCCAGGTCTCCAACTAGCGCCATCTAAGGTCTGCATGCAATCCAGCTGGCACAGCCACATCATAGACAAAGCAGCTACAGTATGTTTGGTTGGTGCAATAACACCATGTGAGATTGCTCGCCTGAAAGTGATGGCTGTCTTCATGCGGGTGACTTTCCTTTAGGGGACCCTATGTCAGCAAGAGACCGTCCGAATTGCAGTGGCTCTCTTTCTTGCTGCCCAATCCACCCTGAATGTAGGTGCATTAGCGTTAAGGCATAGGCTGGTATGTACGGTCAGAATACCTGCTCTACCAAAGCACAGGGGGGGGGGGGGAGGGGGTGGGGAGGCTGGCATTCAAAGGAAAGCGATGCTAATGACATCATTAGAAGCCTTACTATAGCTGAGTGTCCAGCAGAGAGAGACCCTCATTTCATAATATCCAAAAACGTTGCCAATGCTCCTGGTCTTCAAACGGAATACAGTGCACCATCATCTATATTGCATTAAATGTAGCAAAGCCAGGTGATGCTACCACCCACAGGAAATCGGGCAACTGCCGTTTGTCTCAGTTTCCACTACCCTCTGCTCCCTACTACACTCTGCTCTCTATTGCTTTCTGCTTCGTACATCCCTCTGCTCTCCCACTACACTCCGATTCGCTCACCACAGCAAATGCCTTCGTTTAGAGATGATGGTGAGTAAACACACCGCCTTTGAGCTCGCTAACTTTGATGATCAAGTTTTAATTTTTTTGTTGAAGAGCTAAGCTGTGCTGTGGGTTGAGAGCCAGGTGTCTAGACTTTCTTTGATGGAGCACCCATTGAACCTTGAAACTTTGATTAAGCCTGGAATACATATTAATTAGGTCTTAAACTTCCTGGTGAGAATCGCGATAATAAGCTGACTCGTGCTGTAATGTAAATTAATTATCAAAAGAAGGCACCAAGCCGGGAAGGTTATGTAGCACCAGACTTTTGCTATACCAGAGCATTACTGTGTGGCTTAGCACAGTGAGATTATCATTTAAATACTATGTGTTTGTGCTCATTTTATCTGTACTTACCAATTTGGGCTTATAGGAACGAGTTTAGCCTCAGTTTTTCTTTATTGGTCAGTCCCCTTAGATTAGAAACGAGCCATGGTGCAAATATAGACAAAATATATTTGTTTCAAGGCGCCTGACAGTGCACAAACAGCAAGGTGCTTTACCTCACCCTTGGTTATGTATTAAATCTAATATAAAATTGTAACACTTTTCCTCTACCTTTGATAATGTTGACAAGGGTAAACGAAATTCATCCCTTAACGTCTGGATATAAAAACAATTTTAAAATAAACTTTTGAGAGTTAATTTTTGAAGTTAAGATTAAGATAAGTTAAGCCAAATAGACAAGACTCGTGCTATATGGTGTCCTAACAACACATGAGAAAATGAAGACACGACAATGGCTCGGTCCGTTCTGGACCATTATCACGACTTGATACTCGTCCAGGACGGACCGAAACGTCGTCGTCGTTGTTTTGGACACATTTTCAGCAAAGTTATTGTGATTCATTGTCTGCATTCGTGCTATAATCATTAATCTTACTCATTAATCTTACTCAAGACAATCAACCACCTCTCCCCTATATAAACCCACCAAGACAATCAACCACCTTCACCCTATATAAACCCACCAAGACAATCAACCACCTTCACCCTATATAAACCCACCAAGACAATCAACCACCTCCCCCCTATATAAACCCACCAAGACAATCAACCACCTCCACCCTATATAAACCCACCAAGACAATCAACCACCTCCCCCCTATATAAACCCACCAAGACAATCAACCACCACCCTATATAAACCCAACAAGACATCCCACCAGCCTGGTCGCTTCCTCTCTTTGGCAGCAATTCACTTAAGGTGTGAGACGAGCTCCATCCGTCGTGGCTGATGGAATATAGAGTACATTAACAAAATAAACACAGCTCCATCTATCGTGTTCCCGCTGACTAATTCCCGGACGCGTGTTCCTCTTATTGCGGTCATAATTCAGGCGGGGATATTGTGCTTACCCCGAGGCACCTTACGCCTCGCCTCGGCCGCCTCGTCCGAGTATTCAACACGAACCTCCGACTTTTTATCGTCTAATTAGAAAGGCCGAGACGTGGAGATTATTTATTTGCCTTTGCTCAATGTATTCTGGATGGAATTATTAAGGTCGCATGGTGGTGGTTAGCTGCCTTGTTTGGTTGCCATCTTTGAGGTCAGGATGTCTTGTAATGTATGAGTATTTTGTTTGTGGTTCTCTTGTTGAGTATTTTTTTTTTTGGAATGTCTCTTTTGGTTAGTTTGTTTCGTAATAAAGGGTTTCTCTGGATGGTTAGTTTATTAGTTTCATCTAGCATTCACAAATCGGGCCTTGCATAGTAGGCCTAGTACTGCGTTCTGGCTACAAGGTATAACATATATATATATATATATATATATATATATATATATATATATATATATATATATATATGGGGATGTCTTGTTGTTGCCCAGTAAAAGCTAACAGCTTTTGAGTATTAATAATAATTTTCAGTTTATTTCTTGGCTTTTATAAGGAGGATCGATTTATGTGTGTTGCTACCCCAACTTTGCTGGAAATTAAACTTTTGGAATGCTTTTGCAATTATACAAATATATAAAAGGATGAGATTTTTTTTATTATTCGCAATTCTAAGTCTCGCGCTTGTCGCCAAGGGAAGTGTCCTCCTCGAGGCAGTGGCGGCCGTCAAGGAGGAAGGGACGGTGGCTGTAAGAATAGCACAAGATTAAAGGTCAGACAGTTAATCTTAGAGTAGGGGCCGTTTCTATTTGCTCGACAACTCTTGAGCTTCCATCTTGGCTGAGATAGAAATTCAGTTTATTTAGAAAGTTACAGACTTGACTGACACAGGTTTGTGTTTAATGCATAAAGAAAATACAGTTTCAATGATCCAGAGACTATTAAATGAAAGATAAACCGTGTTATTAAATAAACATGAAGGTTGGATCCAGAAGCTGTACTTTAAACTCAGCAGAGAGAAATTGCAACTGCACTGGTCACTGCTGACCTCTCTGGTGGCTCCTAGCATCTCTGGTGGATGCTGAGGATCGCTGACTTATTAGTATTGCTTTACACCTCCAACCATCCCTGAGACCGCAGAGTGATTCTTACGTCTTTTGTAAGATGTAAGCATCAGTCAATGCTTACGGTTTACAATGATGAGCAATGTCAATCTGTGACCGATGACCATGCCTTAGGACCACTACCAACCGAGTAGTGGACCGCTAATCACGCCTTATGATCACAACAAGCCATACAGAAGAAGGCCGCTAACCACGTGTTTCAACTACTATCAGCCGTTCTGAGGTCCGCTGATCATAGATTAGTACCACTACCAGCAGCTGACCACGGCTTAGAACCACTGTCAGCCTTCTTCCTTTTCCTCCTCTATTTCCCTCTCCTTCCCCTTCTCCGTCCCCCCCCCTCTCTCTCTCTCTCTCTCCCCTCCTCTCTCTCGCCATCTCCCCCTCCCTCTCTCCCTCTCCCGCTGATACTCTTGCTCTTTGTTTCTCCTCTCCTCCTCCTCCTCTTCTTCCTCTTCTTGTCCCCTCCGCTTCCTCTCATTTCTCTCTCTCCTTTCTCTTATATATCCCTCTCTCTTCTTTCACATTATATATAATATATATAATGTAATATATATATTATATATATATCCATGTCTGCACTCATAGAAAATTTATTATTGAGATTTTTATTGACATACGTTGGTACATGTGTATTTAAGCAGCTACCCAAGACTATATGAAATCTTACACAGTATGACACGACCAACCTATGTGACGCTAAAAAGTTCTCATCTCGTACGCTAAAAAAGTCCTCATCTCGTACGAGAATTTTGTCATGTAGGAGCTAGTGATCATTAGTCTGCTGTTGCACAATTTTGGCTTCATTATGAAAATATTCACTAGAAAACGAGAGTGAATAAAGTAATCGCAAAGCTCAAGGTCTGAGAGGCCAAACTGATTGGGATTGGATTTTCAACAATTTAGTTTTTGAGACCATAACAGAGTTTTTGCTTATAAGGTTTATACATGGAATGCTCAAAGTTGGGAGAGTCGTCACCTGAAACCTCTACCACAGGTAACTGTAGTCCAACCTGATCCTGGCAACCACTATGGCACGCTGTCTGCTGGACGTTTTGTGTTGCACATATAAAAAAGTTTTAGATCTAAACATAAACATATTTGCTTACACATGCTCTAATTTCTCTCCAATCAGACCTGAATGTGTGGAAGAGTATAGTCTGATCATGTAGTTTATTTGTTGTAGGAACTACTCTATAGTGGCAAACACATTGATTACATGGTCGCAATTAACCATCACAGCTGGTTAACAGACTTCAAGTCTTCCAGCTGATTAACGATCTTCCAGAGGACATAAAGATGAAGGTGGTATGTGATGTTAGTGAATAAAGTTTCTGCATGAGGTAGGTACATATTAAACGGTGATATATGGTGTTGAAAGTTAGGTAAGTCCTCTAAAGCCTTTATTGTTTTCCAGCTAAATTCATACAACTCAGTTGTATGAAGTTGAATAATCGTAAGACCTCTGATACATAATCTGTGTTCTCACCTCTAAGACACGCCAGCATTTCATTAGGTATATTTCTTCATTCCTTATCTTTCGCTTCAATATGTTGTAATTTCATTGTGCCGCTTTGGAACATGACCTTAAAGTTTTTATTATGTGAATATTACGAGATATTTCTCAAGCCTGCTCCAGAGAGTACAACCTGAGTGTTTTCAGTCAGAAACTAACACTGTCGACCAAGGAGTGTAGGACTACACCCTAACTCGTTATCCAAGCATTAAAAAAATGGGGAAAATAAATAATTTTAATAACTGTGACTTTATACGTTTTTCTAAACAATTTTGTTAATAAACATATAGCAGGATAATAATTTAACTTAACCATCTAATCAGACCTGTTCGTTAGAGAGAAAGGTTTCAGAAAATAAAGCACATTTAAGTCCTAATGACCTTACTACAAGGTCACAAGAAGAGGCAGAACAAGAAGAGACAACAGAAGCATAACTATGCCTAGTCAGCACAGCCTGTGGCATCCTTCGTGTAGGCATCCACCACACACACACACACACACACACACACACACACACACACACACACACACACACACACACACACACACACACACACACAAACGAGGAAAGAGGGACCGTCCTCTGTTACCTTGCGCCGGTCGGGAGAATCTGGAGACACTCAAGTGAGAGGGTCCTTTTATCCGAGGCTTGTGCTGGCGTCGCCTATTATTGGGTTACGATGTGTGCCGACCACAGGCTGCCTCACTCTCCACGTTTCCCCACAAGATCAGGTGTTGTTTGCTCTACAGCCGCTCCTCCAACACACCAGATATCATTATATTTGTAGCGATGCTCAAGTGTTTCCGTAGAGCGGCTTGCAATAGGCGTGTGTCGCGCTGTCTGGGGGATCTGTGTGTTGGTATTGATGTTGCTGCAGTATTAGAGTGCATTGAGTGCTGTTGTATAAAAGTGCAGCGAATGTGCCTTTAGGAGAGTGTGTGGTAAGTGTTGGAATGAGGGAGTTACAGGTGTGTACGAGCATTTGTACTGTGAAACAAGAGAGAGAGAGAGTAATTCAAAGGGAGAGAGAAACGACACATGAACTCTGAATCAGGTAAGAGAAGCGTGCACATTGATGCGGAATAGGGACACGTGTTCTGTGTCACAAGGAAGACACACGTGTACTGTGTCACAAGGAAGACACACGTGTACTGTGTCACAAGGAAGAGACACGTATACTGTGTCACAAGGAAGAGACATGTGCACTGTGTCACAAGGAAGAGACATGTGCACTGTGTCACAAGGAAGAGACATGTGCACTGTGGCAAGAAACTTGTACACAGTGACAAAAAAAATCACGAGAATGCTGCCTCAGCATGGAAACCCAACCTAAAGACAAAAAAAATGTTTAAGTAAATTTTTCAAGCAAAAGAGACACGTTGTGAATTGAGGAGAATGGGATATAAAGAGAAACTGACGGAACTGGAGCTCACTACTCTGGAGGAAAGAAGGAATTGGGCAGTCATGATAACAAGGTGCAAGATATGAAGATAATCGACCAAGTAGATAGATAAACAATGTTCAACATGGGGGAACCATGGAGCGAGGAAACATAATTGTAATTTGGAAACACAGATAAGTCAGGGAGATATATGTGTAAACAAGTATAACTGACTAAATAACAAAAGTTTTCAATGTCATTTCGTTTTAAACTTTTATGAATAAAAATTATAAGAAAATGTAGTAAAGAAAAATAATTTAACTACTGATAGTCGAAATGCTCCAATGTAAGACCATGTGGGTACCTGAGCACACACACACACACACACACACACACACACACACACACACACACACACACACACACACACACACACACACACACATACACACACACCTATCAATAACATACATACACATAGCAGTGGAAAAACAAAGCAAGTTACAGTAACTGGCCTCAGACCTATATCTGTACTATTTTTCTCACGTGAGGTATTTGTCATAATACTTCCGAGTTTGTCCTCTGGGTGCCTAGGGGGTCGCTGGGTGATGAATGGGCTGTGAAAATGTCTTTGAAGGAGAGGAAGAGAGATGTGCAAGAAGCGGGGAGGAAGCAGAGTGTGGAAAGTGAAAGCACTGTGGTTTACTTAACAATCATGTAGCTGAAGAGGATACATATATTATTGAAAAAAAATTGAGGGTTGGAATATTGTGTGGTGTACTGCAAGGATTCAGTTTAAAAGTTCTCGAGGATAGAGGATTGAGATGGATTCGTATGAAATGAGATGGACTCGAATGTCCTCAGATGAGTATCATCTGGAGACACGCAATGTTCTTGAACTTTTTGTGGCAAAATTATGATTAATTGACTAATTGATTAATGTAAGTCACTTTTAGATGTATTATAGTCCCTATCAGCATATTGACTTTATACGTACCGTGTTTACTGGTAAAGCCATCAACAAACACCTGCGTTCGTCTACCACTACCTCCAACTAATATTAAAAATGTTCACCATTATCAGTAGTGCAAAAGCCTGTATTCACCTCTTGGATCACCCAATAATGAAGCCTTCGTTCACCACAAACACCACCACCTTCACTACCTGTATTTCTTCTCAGTACCTTCAAATAATTAATCAAGTAATCGTCATCTTCGCCTTAAGCCATAACTCAGCAGCTGTTACCCACTGTGTGTGTGTGTAATGTTGACGATTCTGTGCGAAATATTTGGTAGCCCCTGAGCCAAAGGGCTGGACGATGAGCGATGAGGAAGACGCCACGTGAATGTCACACCCGGGGGAGTCATCCATCCCTCAGGAGGGGAATTTGTTACCTGCAGAAGGAAGCTGCCAGTCCAAAGGGGATCTACCCACTCTGGGGAGGAATCTGTCACGTCGGAGAGAAATCTTCGAGCTTGGAGTTAACAATGTATCATAGGAGGAGCAGTGTTATATGTTCCTGCTCCCACGTCCCGCTAACAGTACACCCCGTCCACCTAAGGTTCCCAACGTCAGGAAAATAGTCAAATTTAAGTGTCCTCTCCTAACCTACCAGCGGACCCAAAACAGAAGACGGGACAGTACGTCACTTTCGCCTGCCGCTTCCATTTTCTAGTACGATAATTTTTGGCTCTAAACAATAATATGATACATGAAAAAAAAGTTATATTGTTGTATATATTCCAGTCCACAATTTAACCTATTAGCCAAATTGTTAGTTATCCTAACATAGATCGTATATAGTACATTTATTTTATTGTAGGTTAAGTTAAAATCTCTTAACATCTCAAAATGCACAATTAGGCAGCTACTTGAAGTATGTAAGAAAGATTTAACAATGTTTGTGACGAAGCTAAGATCATCCTCACTAAGGTGGAGGGAGGAATCTTAAAAATAATTAATTAATAACATACAAGATGTTAATGGGAAGTTACAGAAAATAAAAAGTTTAGGTTTAAATGAGATACGTCAGGGCTAGAGGGCACACGCTCAGGTGTGTGAAGAGACGAGCCGTAGGGATGCCAGGAAGATGCCTTTTTTTTTTATCTCGAGAGTCGTCGAAAAAAATGTCTCGGCTGAGAGTAAGGATCATAACACAGAATTCTATAACCAACATGAAAAGTGCGACGGCAAGAAGAATTGATCGGTAACTGGAAAGGACTCACGAGTTAATGTTCTATCCTGTAAACTCATTTATTTGTTTCCAAACGCTCACGCACGTACGCACTCACACAGTTGAGAAGCTGGACCAAAGAGACAAAGCTCAACCCCCGCAAGCACAACTAGGTGAGTACAACTAGGTGAATACATACACACACACAAACACACACACACATACACACACACACACACACACACACACACACACACACACACACACACACACACACACACACACACACACACACACTCCATACACAGTTTCAAATGTAGATATGATAGAGCCCAATAGGCTCAGGAATCTGTACACCAGTTGATTGACGGTTGAGAGGCGGGACCAAAGAGCCAGAGCTCAACCCCCGCAAGCACAATTAGGTGAGTACAATTAGGTGAGTACACACACACACACACTATATGTAAGAATTGTACTCATTTCTTTTTATTAATTCATCCAAGATTGTTTAATTACAATATCTTAAAATTATTTTAATGTCAAATATTATCTTTACTACAGCATTTATTTATTTCCTATTTGCCTTGCCTTCTTAGTACGCATGTCTCGCATATTCAATCTAAACTCTTAAAATGTTTATTATCTATACATAACTTACATGCCTCATGTTAAAGGTGTCTATATATCTTCTATTTGAGGCACCTCATTTATTTCCCTTCTACATCTCCCCTCTACATCTCCCCTCTCCTCCCATCCCCCCTTCACTCCTTCTTGACCCCATAATTGACAAATGTTAAACCCAGCCGCACTCCAGGAAAGGTCGAGAATTGTGACAGTAATACGGAAATATTAGGCCGGGCGGCACCTCAGCGGGACCTACTGCTGCGCATTCACTACAGGGTATTGCTGGGTCTGTGGCGTGTCTGGCTGTTACTGCTGCTGTTGCTGCTGCTACTGTTACTGCTGCTGCTGCTACTGTTGCTACTGTTGCTGCTGTTCTCTCATTACAAGGTATGGCTGGATCCGAGGCAAGTCTGACGATTGCGACTACTGCTGCTGCTGCTATTGCTCTAATGATTTGTTAAAATGAAAAACAGTGGTTGATACTGCGCATGTTTACATTCGTTTAGGGCTCTACAGCGCACCACAACAGCTCGCATGGCAGCTTTCTCCAGCAGCTTGAACGGTCGTGTTTCTAAACAATTTGCATGGTGGTGAGCTTAAACAGCTTTAACAGTGTTGTTCTTCAATAAGTTGCATAATAGAGTTCCTCAATAGCATGTGTTCTTCATTAGCTTGCCCCGGTAGTGTTCTTTAATTGCTTGCACGTAGTGTTCCTTAACAGCTTGCATGTAGTGTTCTTCAATTTCAGGCATTGATACATCAAAATAAATAGTTCATTTCTGGCAAATCTCTTCGATAATTGATAATGTATTTTGGAGAAACGTATCAAAGTTTCATTTGATTGGAGTATGAGGGGAAAGAGCCACAAACAATGCCACAAACACGTTTCACAAAGAAAGCGTTGCATATAAGGTGCCGCAGACGATTCGTCATAAGCAAGACGTTACAAATAAGACGTTACAAATAAGACGTTACAAATAAGACGTTACAAATAAGACGTCACAAGCAAGGCTTCACAAGCAAAGCGTCACAAACAAGGCGTCGCAAGCAAAAGGCATCTTTAGCAAGACATCACAAGCAAATCATAACCAGGAAGGCCCATATAAGCAAGGCTTCGCTAAACAAAAGTGAGCCTATACAAACAAGGCGTCACTGAAAAAGACAAAATAAGTTTACTTACACATAGCAGGTGTCCCACATTTTGGGAACATATCTAAATCAATTGTTTGACCCAATGTTTAAGAACACTTTATTAATATAGATTCCTGAGAATGGTCCATTGAAGGCTGGCCAGGAACAAGGTTCATCATGCTTTTGTGCAACCACTTAGGAACCTGTACATCTTTTCTCAATCAATGGCGACTTTGTTTACATATATTAAACAGTTAATAAGCGCCGGAGCATTAGGAAGCTGTTTATAGGAATATCAATAAACAAGAGCGCTAAGATTGAGAAATGATGTGTAGGTTTCATCAATAGATGCGTTAATGCTTCTTTAATCCTGGCCCAGATCAATAAAATTGATTCAGTGAGCATTTTGTCAAAAGCGAATGTAAAAAAAAAAAAAACATAAAATGTGCTCAAGAATGTGTTAAAACTCTCACAATTATCACGTTGATATATATCCAGCAGTGGAACGATAGAGACTAATGTGTGAAAATGAAAGCCAAGCCTTACACTTATGATACATGTAAGAAAATCTATACACATTTCATTTTATCTTTCAGCTATAATGGGAATAATTTCCTAACGACGTTCTTATTTCTTGTGTGATATCTTTCTTCAACCTCCCGAGTTACTTTCACCTCTATTAAGTCTTACGAGTGTGAGCGTTGGCTGACTAGAAACTGTTTTGGGAGTGTTTATCATGACCGCTGCGAGAGCTTGGGCTGTCATCCCTCACCTTTACACACGCTGTGACACTCACAAGGAATCAGCAATTCTATCCTGTGAGCATCTGGCCTTGGTGGCCAGCTGGTTCCCGTCTCTCCCGTCTGTGGCGACCGCGTGGGGGACTCATCTGTCAAATTTGACTTTTATTAAAGGACAGGCCAGGTCATAGGGCGCTCTGGGTCCAGATATTGGCTTGCCAGCGTTAGACCTTTTCCTCATGTGGTGCAGAGAGCAGGAGTTTTGCTGAGTAGAGACATTTGCCCCAACATCTGACTCGTTGGTCGGGACGCTTGGGGCCAACGACCGACCACTCCCTTATGAACTCAACGTATTTTGGGGAGGGAAATGGGATCTTTGGAGGCATACTAGGATGTCTGCCCCATGATGAGGTTGTAAGTGTATTATATGAGAGCCAACGTTTTGGAACTTTTCACATTTTTATAAATTGTATTCCCTATTGTTTGAATAGTGGAAATTGGTTTATTTGCTCGCATATTTAAGTCTGCATTTGTTTGTTTCAGGATTCTGATGCTTTAGCTGAACATTGACACTGATACGTGACATGCATACATGCACAGCGGAACATGTAGCCGATATGTGAGAAATTGGTTTCATCAAATATTTTTTTAAACACACATTATTCAAAAGGAAATAAAGACCAAATGACATCAGTTAAGGAAAGTGGGAATTGGAAAAACAGTGAAGGTAACAGAAGGGGGGGGGGAGACAACGGGGGTTGACTAAGAGGGACTGATGAGTAAGTGGGTGGAGGGCCGGATGGGGTGCCAGGGCAGTAGGTGTGGATGGATAGACCGATTGGGTGAGAGAGAGGGGGCCAAATACAGTGGAAGATAACGATGATGATATAGCGACGTTAACCCATGTGAATAACAAATAAAAAACACATCTTTTAATCTGTTATTTTGTTCAGGTAAAGTTGGGTTGGGTTGAGTTTACTTAAGAAGTAATGATGACGTTGGGTGATGAAAATTTGTTCAGGTCTTAGAACATATTCGAATGGGTGGTCCAGAAGGATGGACAAGGAGGGGCAGAAGAAGTTGAATGGGATGGTAGAAAAGGCTGATGGAAAGGACTGTAGTGGCGGATGGGGAGAGGTGGATGGTGAGGTGTGATGTGCAGGAAAGGTGACTGTGGAGGGTTGGTAAGCAGGAAGAGAAGGGGTGGAAAGGGATGATCGCACTCTAGGAGGGGTTAAAGGGAAGGGTCGCGGGATAGGTCGGGGGTGGGATAGAGGCTCATTAGTAACGAAAGAGAGGGGGAGGGGGGTGGATGAATGAGGAGGAATTCTGTTCTACGACCACCTCACTCCTAGCCCCATCCACACCCAGCCCCACTCACTCCTAGCCCCATCCACACCCAGCCCCACTAACTCCTAGCCACACCCAGCCCCCTCTCACTCACAGACTCACTCCCAATCCCACATACTCTCAACCACACACACCTTTCGCACTGCACACATTCAGCTCCTCAAACACACAACCTAACAAATTTCAAGTACAACTCACTACCAGTTCTATATACACTCCAAGCCCCATAGGCTCTCAGCCCAGCACACTTTAGGAACAACACACTACTAGCTCTGCATACAATCCCAGCCCAACACACTTCAAGCCCAACACACTTCAAGCACAACACACTTCAAGCACAACACACTTCAAGCACAACACACTCCTAGCTCAGCACACAATCCATGCCCCCACACTGCGGGCGGACCAAGATGCCTCTGACAAAAGGGACTAGGATGGACGGAAGACGGATGACTCCTGCCCGATGGATGAGAAGGAATGACCGGCCCCTCTCCGTTCTCCTCGATCCATCGGCTCCTCTTTCACCCACCATGTTCTCTCTCAGCCAGCGGGACCTCTCCTCCTCTCCTAGCCCTCTCCCACACATCTGATCCTCTCCCAACCGCTTAGTCTTTTCCATCCAATATTTTCCTTCCCTCCCACTCACATATTTGCCCCCTCTGCTCCCCACATATCTGGCTTAATATCGACTATATGTACATTATTTATATATGGTAACGTCCAGCAAAACATCATTCAGTTTGTAGATAAAATATTGTCAGGTAGATTCTCATGGAAATTAACATATAAAACGAGAAATAGTGTGTTCGGTGTTCGGTGTCTCTATGGGTGTAGATCACACAGCTCGATAGTATGGGTGCTCATCTGGCACTAAGTATCATGATGCTGCAGAGGGTGTAGCATACGATAATTGATGCTCGTATTGCAAGGCAGCATAAATGCTGCTCAAGGTACTGATAGGATGAATGGTGCTCAGGATACTAGGTAGGTAGTGTGCCCATCAGGACGCTAGGGGGGAACGTCCTGATGAGGGCACCTCTCCTTCTCTCCCCCTCCCCTAGGGGGGGGGGAGGGGGAGAGGAGAGAGGGAATAGGGTGCAAGAAGGGGAGTGATGGAAGAGGGGAGTGATTGTAAGAGAGGGTGGAGAAAGAAAAAGAGAGGGAAGGAGAGTGGGAAAAATGGCGTGAGAGAGAGGGAAGGTTATTGGGGAAATGAGAGAAGGAGAAAGGAGAAAAGGGGAGAGGGGAGGAAAAAGGAAAGAAGGGGAAAGAAGACGGGACATATAGGGAAAGTAGGTGAGAGTAGGAAGGAGAGTGGTAGATAGGAAGAGAGATACTAGAGGAGAAGAGGGAGACCCGGGTAGACCCAGTAACTCAAACTAGTTATAAGTAAAGAATTCTCCTTGGAAGATTCACAGTTTCTTAAAGGTAGTTCCTGTGAGCATTCGTTATTTAGAGCCAAGCAAGTTGACATTTCTTGCGATGATCGTTTGCCGAGCAGGAACGAAAGACGCAACAATAATATCATCTCATCTAATAATATAAATAATCGACAAACCAACGCTATTGAACATTTTTTTCTATTAATTTGCGATGTAGTATTAAAAACTATGCATCAGAGGGGAAAAATTGTCTTAAAAGAGTCCATTGATTTACCATCAAGCAAAGTTTCCACATTGTACATGAAGGTTGTACAATGGTTGTTTAATATGCACATCAAGATTAAACGATGTACATCATGGTTGGACGAAGTACAACATGGTTGGACTAAGTACATCAAGGGAGGACAAGACATAAGACACACTGGTATCGACAAAGCTGCGACCAATGATATATCACACAATGAAGAGCCATTGTGCCTGATCTGCCCCTGTCATCCACAACGCTATCATCATAAATTCTGAAAATCATTTGCATAAAGAACTGTCGCTCGGCTCTGATGGCGAAAAGCGACACCTGTGATGGTCGAGACCATTCCCTGCCGTCGTGTACCGTTTGTACACACAGTATATATATCACAGCCGAACTGTCAATTTTGTGGCACCTTTCCTAAGTTGTCTGTTAAGAGATGTAATTAAAGACATTTGCTTCACTATTTTCCAGCCCAATCTTTAATTATAACTCAGTCAACTAAAGCAAATCAACTAATCTAAGTTAACATGCGTATGATTGTGCAGAAATCCACGTATAATATTATTTATTTTAATTAAATATCCAATGCCCAGTTATATCCTCGTAAAAATCTTGGCCACTTCTTGCATTTTTTATGACTACTGTCGGGTGAGACTTTGTTCTAATACCATCAGTGTTGCCAGAGTGTCTCAATTTTGTCGCTTGATGCGACATTCGCGTCCAAATGGTACACAGTACTTGGATACAGAATTACTCACTGTTGGCATTTCGGTATTTTTGTTGGCATTTTACATAATCTTGTGGTTCTATGGCATTTGCTTGGCGCTCTGATAGTCACTTCATGTTTCTATAATCTTTCGATAGGCCAATGGAGCTCTTATTTGTTTCTCTATAATAGAACAATATATCAAAATAAAATTTGAAACATCATAAATGATCCTAGAAACATAGATCACATAGAACCGAGAGAGGACGACTAACTTACAACATCAAAATCACGTCAGTAAACATGATTAATTTAGCAAATTACTCATAACATGAGTAGTAAAACACACAACAATCCCATCCACTCACAACAATACGAAGAAAGGCCAAGAAAACGCAGGTAGTTACACAACACACTCTAAGTTAGCACTGCCAAACACCAATATATTAGAAATATATTGGTGTTTGGCATAAGCAATCTTATGCAGGGATTGATTAATCTGGATTGCTTATGAAGGAGCATAAGCCCCTGCATAAGTAATCCATCTTCGTCATCATATGTTCATCCTCGATATCCGTTCACTGACTACATGACGTCAAATAAGCAAGTGACATACTTCGCCTCACTCACGGAGTGTCTCTTTAATCGATGACGTCATATGTCTTCTACCTTTGGTTACTCTATGTCACGTGACGTCTAAGGTCTCGCTGACGGATACGATGTCCAGGCTCTAACAAATTTTAGCTTCTTTCACAAAATATAAATCATTAAATATACATCCAGACATGAGATTATTACATAATTTTATATATCCTATATATGTGGTCTAATTGTTCATAGTGATGAATCTTAACTAGTAACTGGTAAATGTGATGAATTTTAACTGGTAACTTAATGGTGATTAATCATAATGGTAATGTTCATAGTGATGAATCTTATAAAACAAGTCCCGAGCAGTCCTACACACATTATGGGCGAGCATGATTCTCAAAGGAGATTGATGGACTGCGGTGTCGTGACAGTGTTTTAGGTTGTCTAATCTACTTGTCTCAGTTCGTGCTTGAATCCATCATAATCTCCTTTACGAGAATCTGGCACACTGACAGTTCCATCAGAGCAGTAACCTACCCCCATTCGCCTCCCCCCAATTTCCCTCCCCCCGCCCCACACAGAGCAGTAAATTCATCAAAGCCATTGCTAATCTCTTCTTTAGAGTTACAGATTAATCAGAACAATCCCCATCCACTCTGCAGATCAGTAGATTCATCAAAAGAAAAACGCCTTCTTATAAATCAGCAAATTCTTCAGAAGAGTCACCGCCTTCCACCTTGCAGAGGAACAGATTTACGAGAACAATCATCTCATTCTGACGACGACTTGAGGTGTCAACTATCCCATATCAATCCGTCCTTTCGAATTGCATTTTGATATATAAATCCCTAAGGCCAAAACCATTATGTGCTAAAAATCATAGTGGGTTGCAGAATTGATGCAATGTCTCATATCTGTATCCATATCTGTATCCAACGGTGTATCCAACGCTAGAGATATTCTGCTCCTGCTCACTCCAGCTATCAGCTCTAACTCTGGATCACAGCTCAGCTTCCTCCAAAAACCTAATTCTTAACAGTCTGCGATAATACAAGACTGAAAACATACAAGAGCCTCACTATTTTATGGGTTGGTTTTACGGTGTACGCAAGGCGTTACACTGAACTATGAAGGATGAAGGGATACTCTTTATTGGATAAGTCTATACAATCTTACGGATCACTTAAGATTCGGTGGTACATATATATATATATATATATATATATATATATATATATATATATATATATATATATATATATATATATATATATATATATATATATTGATAGGTATATATGATTATTCAGATCTTCATACTTAGACAAAAGGCAACCTCAAGACCTTTTCTTGTGTGTTCACTTACTTCTCAAAACCAGACAAGGTTCACTTTCTCAAATATATAAAAGCAACTCCATTGATCTCCAACATATTACAATTTAAGTCATCACTGTAAATTTATCAAAATCTACAGAATTTCACACACGAGAGAAACTTTGAAGGTTACAGACCACTTGCTTTAGACTTTACCTTAAAAAATTAAATTACTAAATTATTACTAGAAGTCTGCTAAACAGTCCCATTTTTCAGTCCGTTTTAAAATGACAAAATTTGACATCATTGTTATCGTGTATTTGCATTTCAAGGCATTATGACTAGTACACGACGTATTTACAGTCATCATTGCTAACCGCTACAGCCATTTTGTAAATTTATAGCAGACTGTTTAGACCCATCATCAGGCATCATTGTGAACTGCTTGATCTATTTTCCGTTATTATTTGCATGTAATTTAGCAATTATTTGGTATCACAGTGAAGTACTTGACTCCTACAGTGTCATTATTATGAAAAATTTCTACCACTAAGATTCATCACTATGAACAATTAGACCCAATTACTTTCATCATAACAAACTACTAGACCCATTTTTGTTTTTATTATCAGCCCCTTCATCTTGTTATTTAAACAGGCTATAGTCAAAATATTATTCACAATTTCAGAGTTGACACGGGATTTAACAAATCCTGAGCTATATATTTATGATATAATAATTAAACAAATGTGTTCCTTCGAATATTATTTTGCGAGAACCAAAATACGAGGAAAACCTTGAAATCTGCTGAAACGACGAAACAAAGGGAATACACTGAAATTTGTGACCGCATGTATAGTTGATGTTGCAGTTGACGTTGCAAATAATCTATATCTATAAATATAGTAGAAGTAGCAGCTGGTGAAGTTGATATGGCGACCCTAATTATGTCGCTTCCCCAGCCTCACCCTCCCTCCAGTCAGGCCGTTTCCCAATATCAGATTCCACAACTATATTGCCTCTGTTTCTCTATCAGTCCGGAATCACTTGTCGTCTATTACCTGTCTCATATGGCTAATCCGTAATTATCATTCCGCCACAGTTAACTGACCTCATTACTACTCCCCCATGTTGGGTTCTATGTCTCGCTTTTCTCTGTTACCTCGACCTACTCTTTATCTTCCTTATTTATTTGCCAAATTATTCAATTATTTAATTTTAATATATTAATCAAATTCTGTTGAAATCTCTATTAGCTCAACTTGCTCAGTTCCTATTTGCTATTATTTAGGAAAATTATTTCCTGTTTTATACATTATCATATGAATAAATGGAATTAATCCATGAACATGGTTATTTAGAACTCTCATAAACCTAATTTTAAATTATTATTAATGAGGTGGTAATATGTTCCCAATACTCGATCTGTTACCATTACTGTTTTTATAAATATTTATCGATTATCACGGACACACAGCTCTTAATTATCACGTACACACAGGTCTTAATTATCACGGTCACACAGCTCTTAATTATCGCGGACACACAGCTCTTAATTATCAAGAACACACAGCTATTATTTAATAAATTAAGCTGTAAATATAAAATAAATATATGATGCTTTTACTACGTTGTAAACATACGTTTCATGCAAAAATTGACTTGCAAGTTTATTGTTAATCAACGGACTATTTTCTGTTCATATCGGCTAATTTATTCGGGGGTAAGAGCGATAACAAACTCAGAGGTGAACAATATCAGATCAAGCAGCTCACAAGAGCACATTCATTACTTAATAAAACACCAGAGTCGCGTTTCCAACAGTTCGAAATAACTTTTTATTGAAATCTAAAGCTCTTATATTTCCCCAAACCAAATTAGCGTTATGGTTTAATTTAGGATTTAAATGGTTTTATATGGAGGGTTTAATGGAATTAAAAAATCTAAGGTTCAATAAAACAGGGAAGGCATAATCTATTGAATAGAAAAATATATAAAGAAACGCTTCAGTGAACTTTGCGAACCATGCAAGATTGGTCCTGTTTAAACCAAGCTGACTTATAGACTATTGTAGTTTCACTATTCACTTATATAAATTGGTAATCTACTTGCTTCAGTGAAACAATATGGTCGATGTATCCTGTCGTCAACAACTCTATGGACATTTTCTTTTCTAAAAAATTGTAAACAGAATGGGGGAAAAAGTATCTTCGAGTTCTAAGCAATAAATAATATCAGAGAACAACAACTCCGAGGATCACGGCCAAAACTTTCTAGATAGTAAGAATGTTGACCCCCGGTAAGGTTGACAAGATACGAAGGCAATACTTGACACAAGCTTGGGCCAGATTCACGAAGCAACTACGCAAGCACTTACGAACGTGTACATCTCTCCTCAATTTTTGCCGGCTTTGTTTACAATTATTAAACTGTTTACAAGTATGAAAACTTCCCAATCAACTGTTGTTAATGTTATAAACAGCCTCCTGGTGCTTCGGATCTCATTAACTGTTTAATAATTGTAAACAAAGCCGCCAAAGATTGAGAAAAGATTGACAGGTTCGTATGTACTTACGTAACTGCTTCGTGAATCTGGCTCAAATGACGCTTGATACTTTCCTATTGGGCCAAGCAAAGACGAAATTTAAAAAAAAAAAAATCCGTGAAAGTGAGGAGGAAAAACCCGAACCGAAAACAACAAGTGAGTCCTGTGGAGGATAATAAGAGACTCCTCGCTGCCTTAATGTACCTCGGAAACCCTTATTGAAAAAGGGTTGAGCTGGATGACGGCGCGAGAGAAGAGGGAAAAATAAGTGAGAGAGGATCCCGCTGCCCGAACCTCACACACACACACACCGCGACACACATCATTTTTCTCAGAGGCTCAGTCGAAATAATTTTTCATGGGATCTCCTCAAGCGGCGGTGGGCCAGGCGACGGAGGAGTGAGGGGTGTGAGTGGGGGGAGGGAAGAAGGGAAGTCAGGTAGGAATAGGAAAGGGAAAAGCATGAACTAGGGAACTGAGAAGAGGTGGAAAAGGAGGAACAGGTTTATAAAGATGGGAAATTACAGTGACCAGCGTAATGCGAAAGAGTTGGGGAAAGGAGACATTAAGTGAATGATAGTGATATAACAAATAATTAGTTAGAAAAGGTCAGTGAGAGGAGCGGATTAAACAAATTAAATGGAATTGGTGGTGTAAGTTGATAAAGAGGCGGTGGTTTAATACATAAGAGAAACTGGAGCTGAAGGAGTAGAACCAAGAGAAAGTAGAGGAAGCAGTGCAGATTCCATCTAGGAGAACAGATCATAAACCGGAGCAGAGAAATGTCGCGTGGATTATGTAGATCTCGGATATAGTGTTGCGTGGATAATGCAGAGTTGGATGGGGTCAAGTAAAGGTGGATATTGGAACGTTTAACAGTAATGATGATCAGTCGGTCGCTGTTATATATTAAGATGAGAATGATCACATGCGTTGTATCCACCGAAGCAAAATATGTTATTTCTTAAACATCTATTTTGCTTGACGTAATTTACTTCCACAAAGGCTTTGCGCTGAATAATTACAATGAAAATTCTGAAATTTTTTGGCCAAGCTGAAGTGGAAATATAAAATGTCGTGGGATGAAAGAAGCCAAAACTGTCCAATTTTAATTTGAAATTACACATAATGACGATATTGCAAATATAATTACACAATTAAAAAATAATCGTCTTACGTTTTGTCTCAAGTACCAATTGCGTATGGAGTTTGTGAAATTTGTAAAGAACTGTACATAAATCTCTTCGGCAGAGGAGAATTTGGATGTCAGTCATTAAATCATGAGCACTAAGCTTGTTTCACATTAAATGTCTACCTCTATTTTGTACTTTGTTCAATAGTTTAAAATTTTGCGAAATTTTACAGTCCAAAATAAGAACTGATGTCTCCATACCCGGTCTAGTACGTGAGTTGCAATGAATTATGCTTTGTCCAGCATCGAGATAATGTCCATTCCGCCTCGGACACACAAATGTCTAGTTTTTTATTGGACATAAATACCGTCACTTTCACGAAATCAATTATATTTTTTGCGATTTCCCTCATGTTGATGTTTCAAGTATATCTCATAATTATATCAACTGCATGGGCCCCAAACAGCTGGGGTTTGACGTGATGTGTCATTGAAATATGTCTCATGCTATATCCGGGTAAAATAAAGCATTTTCACACCATAATTATTACACCTGTAAAGTTAAAAAACTTATTCTTTTGGAAGAAAGATACAATTTCCATCGGGAAAAAATACCTATCCTCTGTGTCAGATTTTTCAGAATTACTTTGTAAGCTTTGATATAGGGCCTCAAGTTCTTAGGTCTAATTTCAGATTAGTGATTGTTTTCGCGAATAAAGTCAACAGTGGTTGGAGAAATTCATATTTTCAATGTTCTGTGTTTTCTGCTCATCTGTTCACGAGACAATTTAGGTGAACTCAGGATATATAGTGTTTATAGCTCGCTGTGTTTATCCGTTATCTTTACTGCTTTATGGAACACATTATTCATCTCTCTTCTGGATGAATATTATCACCTTCTCTCTCTCTCCCTGAGCTTACCACCTCTCTTTGCCTACCTGTTGAAGAAGAATCAAGGACAATGTTATCCTTGGACAGTGTTATCATATTCTTTTTGGGCAATGTTATCACACTCTCCCTGGACAACATTATCACACTCTCTTTGGACAAAGTTATCACACTCTCTCCCTGAACCAAATAATCACCCTTTATCACCCTCTCCTCCCCTCCCTGGGAACCACATTATCACCCTCTCCCCTTCTATGCTCTCATCAATAACATCTTCTGCTTCATTCCCTGGCGCGATACACAATATTCTCTGGCCACTGCTGCCGTTCTCCCTCCACGGCTCATATCAACAATGTCAGCCTCCTGCAGCAGCCCAGTACTTACTGCCAGGCATTTTCTTTCATCTGTATTCTGCACCTCCCAGTCTTTTCACCCCCGCTGGCTCTTTTCACTTGCTTCTTATATCTGTGCTATACTTGTCACCCGAGGAACATAAGAAATAGAAAAACGTCGTTCATTCTGTGTCAAGAAAGTAGGAGGAATCTTCATGACAGAGGGAGGATGATGCTATCATGTCCAGACAGATATTCCTAAATTTTAAAGCTTCGGATGAAAAGATGCAGGATCTGCCAGACATATTCATATCAGATTCAGAGGCTTATAAATTTTCAGCCTCTGAAAGTGAGAAGACTTTTTAAGAGGTTCTGGCGTCCAAAATGGTCTTTCATGTTGTAGTGATCCTACTCGCGGGAGTGTTTGCTTTACAGATATTCTTCACGTATTTTAGGAACTGAGTGAAGTAATTTATTACTATTTTCTTGCGTTTTTGTATTTAATATTTTTTAAATATCATTAGCGGAACCTTTAAGATGGCTGTAAATATTATTCTATAAACGAGTAGTGTTGGAAAAGCCCAGAACCTTTGCAGGCGATGAGTCACAATAACGTGGCTAAAGTATGTTGACCAGACCACACACTAGAATGTGAAGGGACGACGACGTTTCGGTCCGTCCTGGACCATTCTCAAGTCGATTGTGACGACTTGAGAATGGTCCAGGACGGACCGAAACGTCGTCGTCCCTTCACATTCTAGTGTGTGGTCTGGTCAACATACCCAGAACCTTTTCCAGAGACCAAATTTTCTGATTGTTTTCGACCACTATAAATTGTACAAAACCGTACCAGTGACTCGAAGTGCTGACCCCACTAGCGACTACTGGAAGTAATACTGATCATTGTGAACTCTAACTAGTGCCGAACAGTATTGACCCTTGTGAGACTCTACCGACGGTATGTTGGACCTAATTAGTTACTGCAGTGGCCACTGTGTACTGATTGTGGGATTCTAAATAAACTGCCTAAACAAGTATGTACCCTTTTTGACAGAACTAGTGATTGCTGAAGTCAGGACTGACTCCAGTACTGGGAGGAAGTATCTATCTGCAGTTGATTTAGGACGTGGTTACTTCAAAGAGAGCACGGAGTTGGTATAAGTGGAGCCAAGTCCGAGTGAGAAACCATAGTAGAGAAGTACCCCAGGTCTCTCTACTGGGACCTGTATTGTTTACCATACATTAACGAAATATAAAAGGATGGAATAACAACATTTACAAATTCTAGCTACCGTACGAAACAATATACACACCCATAACATCTGCGTGTCTGTTTCTCTGCATGAAGATGAACATACATATTTACACTGCCTCTTCAAGCCCAGCAACAGTGGCGGCATCTACAACACTACTCTCGGACTTTAGGTTTCATCGCATCAAGAAACTCGAGTGTTTACATTATGTTATAAGCTTTTATGGCCTCCTTTAGAGTCAAAAGCGGTGTATATAAAAGCCAAGCGCTTCCAGTATGCTTACGAGTGGGTGCGCGGAGACCCTAGGCGGCAGAGGGGGACAAAGCTCTCAACAGCGCTGAGGGACGAACTCTGCTTCTCTCTACAGTTGTTGATAAAGATCTTTGCTTTAGGGTACAAACTGCAATACAGTGTTTTATACAATGTTATATTAATGCTTACGGAAATCAACACACACACATGGACGCACGCACACACACACACACACACACACACACACACACGCGCGCGCAAGCATAATTAGGGGAGTACACACACACACACACACACACACACACACACACACACACACACACACACACACACGCGCGCGCGAGGGGACATGGGTGGAAGCTGGAAACTCACATGAGTCACAGAGATGTTAGGAAGTTTTCTTTTAGCGTGAGAGTAGTGGAAAAATGGAATGCACTTAAGGAGCAGGTTGTGAAAGCAAATTATAGTCATAATTTTAAAACTAGATATGACAGGGAAATAAGACCGGAGTCAGTGCTGTAAACAACCGATGGTTCGAAAGGCGGGATCATAGAGTCAATGCTCGATCCCTGCAGGCACTAATAGGTGAGTACAAGTATGTGAGTACACACACATACACAGGGTCTTCGCTGCCCCGAGATGTCAGCGTTCGATTTTACTATTAGAAATGTAGAGAATTTAAAATAGGTTGAGATTGATAAATAATACTTAACTAATTGGTTCCTTATGTGGGGAAAATGCTGAGTGAAATGTGTACTTTCTCTCAAACAGGAAATAATTCAAATAATTAATAGCAACTGAGGCTGAAGAAAACTCTAAGGGTCGGTATGGTGGATATTGAGGAGGTAGAAGCGATTATATTTGTTACAGGAAAAAGGCTAAAGGACAAATGTAAATAATTTGTAATATAGATAAAGAGAAATATAGCTGGATCGTTTTATTGAGCTAAAAGCCATTTCACTATCGATTTCTGCAAGTTATTTGTAAAAAAAAAAATATTTGTTTTGTAATTCTTGGAAGTTCGAAGTTATCAGAAACTTAAACTTTGATAATTTTGAAATAAAAAAATGAATAAAGCTTGACAACAATGTCGCTTAACTTTTGAGGTGCATTAATTACAAAGTGTGATAGCTTTCTGAGGCAAAAACAGCAGCTGACAAAGTACCTAGTTTGTCACCGGCTAACGAAAAATTTAAATAAAATACTCGAAACTGGAAATCTCCCAGAATTTAAAAAAAACAAAAACGAAGTCCTAATATTTAAAAAAATGGACAGACATGATACACTACATGACAGACCGGCGTTACTGACAACTATACCATGTAAAGTGCCTAAGAAAGTGATCATGTTGAGATTGAATGAGCATAATGAAAGGGGAAATTCATGTCTGACAAACTTAACATGACATGGGTACTAAAATATGAACGGAAAAAATGGTTATACAGTATTTTCATAGATTTAAAACCTCTCTGGTACTGTTCCTCAAAGAAAGCCAGTGTTTATGATGGAGATGCAAGTTGACATAACTAGGAAGACTGCTTAAAGTGTATACTTGAAGGATAGACAACAGAGAATTGCTGTCAGCGAAGAGGTTTTGAGATGGATGAATGTAACAACTGAGGTCCCACAAGGCTCAGTTCTCGGGGCACTACTGCTTCTAATGTGTTAAAGACCGATCCTAGTGAGTGAGCTAGCATTTGACAATGTCTGTAGACGACACAAAGTTTGTGAGAAACGGCAAAACAAAGGAAGTGTTTAACATTTATGAAGTAAAACGAAGTTTCGTGTAACTTTCATATAGAAAGTATAGGAAAATCTTGACAAACTCTAGGAGTGGGCAAACAAAAGGTTGCTAAAATTCAATCTCAGCAAATGTAAGGAACTGAAGAAGGGAAACAGAGACAGGTAAAGTCAACTGCATAATTATAAAAGAAAACAAAGTTTATAGTGGACTGATGTTCAACACTAACGTTAGAGGCATACATAAACAAGTTAAAATATTTATAGATATGATGAATATAATAAATGGATTATTACAGAGTCACATCAGACCCACAAGGAGATAAAAATAAATACAAATAAATATCAACAGATAGATACTAATAGATATTAGCAGTTAGGTAACTCCATCAGTCTCAGGAGACTGGAGTTGCGCTCTGGAGTGGCCTCTCCGGGAAGCAAAGCAAGGGTAGGTTGATACGGAGGAGAAGCTGTTACCCAAGCAGCAGGTCACCCCTTTCCACGGCGCCAAAAGTTTACAATGGAAATCCAAATACGATTGGTTCCAGCGCCGTCGCAGTAACTGTGAGCTCCGAAGTTGATCTTGAAGATGGTGAAAGAAGGCACAGGGACTCCAAACCCGGAGACCGCCGTGGTCGGGGCCGGAGAAGAACCACCCCAGCAAGGGCAAGAACGACCCCAGCCTCCTGACGCAGAGCCTGGGGGGCCGCACGAGCCCCAGGAGGTGGACGTCCCGGTTCCGCACCTACGGGTTCCAGACAGAGATCGTCAGATACCCCTTTCACCCGAGGCCGGCTTCCTTCATGACCCAACAGAAGGAAGAGTTATAAGTATTAACTACTTAGATTATTATTATAATATTCATTATAATAATAATTGTTGAATTTTCAATATACAGACTGATAGATTCCAATATATGGACTAATAGGTATATCACGAAAGACGAAACTCTTCACTCTCTCCTGTCCACTAGATACATTGATGCCCATAGACAGACTCTAGCAAACACCAACTTGTAAAAACCAATGAAGAGATCGGCCAAAGTGCAGCCGAAGGAGAGCCCCAGGGGCGGTGCCTGTGAGCCGATAATGGTATTCATGGTGTCGCCAACCTGTCAAGAGTTTCACCAGCATTAAGTCCTAAATAGATTTCCCAGTCACTCTCCAACGCCTTCAGTGATATATCACTTTATGGCACAAAAATCCATAATCTATCACCCACTCCATTATTCCCCATCCCCCCCCCCCCCCATCCCCAACTCCTTTACTGTACCTCACTCGCCTCCACTCACTCATATCCTGGCTTGAATCTGTCATAGTGCCACTTATCCTGGCCTCACTTCCTCATACTAGCTGCCTCATACTATTCGGCTTTTCTCACACTAAATTTTTGTTCTACTCTACTTCCTTATTTTGGAGCTTTGATTGCCCGCTGAAATTTTACATATATTGGCAGCGCCGCCTCATACTTTGACTTACACTGCCAGTCTTCTCTCACCGTAATACTTAACCTACTCACACATACTCATATTCTGACTATACTGCACGTACTCCCCATATAATAGGAATTTTATTACACGAATTCCACCTGGAACTTACACTGTACGTTTACCCATATTATTATACGAATACAATATGCCTTGCAATACGCAAGTCCCTATATGGCTGTCTCACACCCCAGTTTTCCATTAATCTGTCCACACTCTTTCACCCACTTCAATACAACCCACACTTTCCCCACTCACCATTATCCTGTCCACTCTCTCCTCCACTCAATAATATATATATATATATATATATATATATATATATATATATATATATATATATATATGTCGTACCTAGTAGCCAGAACTCACTTATTGGCCTACTATGCAAGGCACGATTTGCCTAATAAGCCAAGTTTTCCTGAATTAATATATTTTCCCTAATTTTTTTCTTATGAAATGATAAAGCTACCCATTTCATTATGTATGAGGTCAATTTTTTTTTATTGGAGTTAAAATTAACGTAGATATATGACCGAACCCAACCAACCCTACCTAACCTAACCTAACCTATCTTTATAGGTTAGGTTAGGTTAGGTAGCAGAAAAAGTTAGGTTAGGTTAGGTTAGGTAGGTTAGGTAGTCGAAAAAACATTAATTCATGAAAACTTGGCTTATTAGGCAAATATGGCCTTGCATAGTAGGCTGAGAAGTGCGTTCTGGCTACTAGGTACGACATATATATATATATATATATATATATATATATATATATATATATATATATATATATATATATATAAAGAGAGAGAGAGAGAGAGAGAGAGAGAGAGAGAGAGAGAGAGAGAGAGAGAGAGAGAGAGAGAGAGAGAGAGAGAGGAGAGAGAGAGAGAGAGAGAGAGAGAGAGAGAGAGAGAGAGAGAGAGAGAGAGAGAGAGAGAGAGAGAGAGTAGTAGGGAACTTCCTTTGCAACAACGGTTTCCTTTCGAATAACTATGCCGAATAAAACTTGTGGTAACCAGCCTAACATATTGCGACACAACCTTTCAAATGACTCTTCCGTGAAACACAATATGAAAAGTTTGCCTAAATTCACGCTGAGAAGCGTCACAATTTTTTTCTACAATCATCCGCTTCAGATATGCTAGAATAGAATGAAAGAAAATTTCCACACGTGCGACCGATATTGTAAAAGCCTTTTAAATTTACGTATTTAAAAGAGGGACTGAATAGCTTTTAAGATCATCACTTCCAGCAGTTTTCCTACAATAGATGTTAAGCTATTAAGACCCATAGATGCCTGTGAGGTCGTATTATTTAAAATTTCATGTAACACTGAAACGCCTAATAACAAAATATTTAGAACTCGTTTCAGCAAATGCTCTGAAGATGGTTTTTAAATGTCATTTAAGAAATGGAAAACAGCCCCGATATAGCACAAAAGACGCCCGAAGTGTACGTAAGAGCAGAGTACTCACGACTGTGATTACCAAGCGCCTGAATGATAAGCATTTGGCTAATAAAGATTTCACGACTGCCGGCGACGCAGCCAACACTGATTTAGACCGGACTTGAACGATGATCCAAAATTAGGGACAAGCACATTACGTATGATTAACTACTAACTCTCGCACCTGGGCCAGGCACTCGCAACAATCGTTCAATGCATTACTGTTTTATACAGGAGCCTCACTACCAGCATTCTGACTGGAAATCAGGTGAGTTCTCAACCGTCATATAGTTAGAAGCTCGATGGGCCAGCGCAGCATTTGTTTGGCTCAGTAATTAGTAATTAGAGTCGTCAGACTATCAGTAACAGTATGTGATTTCTCATCATGTGTCGTCTTTACTGTGAAAAGGGGCCATGATGAGGTTGGAGATCGAGGTTGTCGAGGACTCTCCTATGCATGCGAGTCCATCCTGATCAACCAGGTTGTGATTCTTACGTCAGGCTGCGAGCAGCGGCGTCCAACAGCCTGGTTGACCAGACGACCTGTTACGTACCTGATTAGTCGATTGACCTTAAACGTTTCTTCAGCTAGACAACAAGACACTAAAGTGATTACTGTGTCTAATCAAATATTAACATGTACTACAGGCTGAAGAATTTGCGGTTTTTGACTGATGAGAAGGGAAAATTAATGTAACAATGATTTCACTGAAAAATTTGTGAGTTTACGCTCCAATGACCTTCGTCGTATGGTAACTTATATACATAAGTTACAGATTTGCAACAGTTGATAAATGTAACAGTTGGTATCAAAATGTGACAACGATGAAGCATAGCACTGCTATTAAAAATATATTTTAATATCACTACAATAATGTATCACTCTATCATTATCAATGTATTAATATATTGCTTAATTGACATATTATTATATTATTAGATAACTATTATTTTGAAACTAAACCGTTGAATAATTGCTTTATTGTGCCACTATATTCCAGCATCACTGTATCAATTCATAATTACATCACTATCTTTTTATCGCTTTATAACACAATAATGATATCACTACCAATGCCTCACAACACGTCCATATAATTATCACCATACAAAAATATTACCGCAATTTTTTTTAAGATTTTATAGTTTATCACAACAATTTTCTTTATATAGCACCGTGTCATTAACTACATCAATGAGTCGTTGTTCATTTTGTTCTCATCATCAACAATCTACCAGCCAACGGGGTCCACTCGTTTCTTTAATCTTAGTTTAACTTTTAACATTACCTTTTGAGATCGTAGCAGGAACTCTACGGACCCCGTGTCGCTTAAATCACGATATCCTCACTGGATTCTAAAATTAAAAAGTCTTTTGTTTTATTATCGATTAAAAAAGGCGATCTTTCTCTCAGGTTTTGAGTAGAGTTTAGCCACACGCCGAAGCATCAATGGGAGGTGGCTTTAGGATAGCAACGAAAGAATCGTTTTAATTTAGGAGGAGCAGCGGGTAGCCGGTAAATGGTAAATGTTTCCATGGATGTTTAGCGTAATTCAGCGCGGGGCTACAGGTTCACTCTCGCTGGTAATGTCCGTTTCAATGAGCTCATTCTAACTCCGGTATCCAGAATTTTCGCCAAATCCCCATCATTACGTCCTGGTGCGTCACGCTGGCTCGATAACCTCTTTAAGTGACTGATTGACTTTAGTCTCATGGGCTCGTGTTTAGCATTTGCCGAGGATCTCTTCTGACGAGGAATCAGGAGCTCCGTCTCTGACGTCTTGGAGAGAACACAAGTTTACTATGGACTTGTTGGGTTGCGTTATAACGGGGGAGTGACAGGCTTTGTCACAGAGTCATTTTGTCGGCCGTGTTGGTAGCTGTTTAGCTGAGCCAATAGCGGGGGAGGCAATCTGCCGTTATTTATGGACTAAAATGACCTTGGAAAACACGAAAACAGAAGTACGTATTGATTATACTCAGCCAGTACCGAAAATGCTATTTGAAAATAAGCATCATATGCTTCACCAGTTCAACCACTCACAGATACCAAATACGAGGTACTAGACTCAACCAGATTTGCACCCGGATTCCTGTGTGGTACATGCCCAACATGGTCGGATCAGGGATAGCACACGTGGAACGAGTTCCACTTTATGTGGTGCCAACGGCAGCTCCACAATGATTCATGGAATATCATAATAATTGGACCAAGGATTATTATTTGTTCTGTTTTTATTAATATAAAACATTACGCACTGATGTTCACAAATCAAAAAATCTATCATACTTTGTAATGAACTGAAATATGTACTCATGACGTAAAGTTCCCCTTCCCCCATCCCCAACATCTGCCCACCATTTATCTACCAGGTCCCAGTCATCCACACTACACCATGTCAGGAGCATGTTTACACCGGTGCTGGGTTGCGACCTTCCTCTGTCTCCCGAGTGACAGTCCTCTACATCAACGCTTTATGCCGAGGGGAGAGGATGGGAGAGAGGTAGGGAGATAACGAGAGAGAAACAGACCGAGACACACACACACAGACGAAGGAAGTGAAGCGGGAACTGCAGTTGACCAGTGAGAATAATGCAAGTGAGACACTTGACTTGTGAACTACTCACTGATAATTAATAGTATGTGACAGGAATACTGAACATGATAGTATGAGAGGGCGTAGAACACATGCAGTTGTCACACAAGGAAGAGAGGATACTTGTAATTGGCAGATAACAAAATTACCTCATCATTTGTATATAGAAAACACGGCAAAGGGACACCTGACACTTGAACAGAGTCAGAACATACAACCAGTCAAGTACTAAAGCTGACAACATTAGTAATATTATATTAGCGAAAGTTTAATAATAATTGTCTGGTGAAAGAAGGATGCCAACAAAAGTACAATCCCTTAAGAGATTGTCTACGCCTTGGGACAACTGCATATCCCACGCTGTTGACACGATCATCACTCACATCAAGGGAACACCACGTCAACAAAGGCCGCCAAGATGGAAAGGTACGAACATCACGTCCGAAGACCCAGCACGCCACCAGAATAAAGCACATCCCGGCTATCAGAGGAAAATCTCATCCATACCAAAAACGAACTCGACTCGGAGGCCGTAACTGCTAAGATCTGATCAAACAATCTAGCTGAATGGCCTCACGATGACCCGGGGGCTGGAGACTACTTTCTTTGTCGCTCCTCCTCCTTCTCCTTCTCCTCCGTGGCTGGACTCCAGTCCCTCTACCTCCCTCCTTGTGAAGAGTCTCCTATAGTCTCATACAGTACAGCTTCACTCTTTGTATTTGTTCCCAAGTCTCTTCCGTTATCTGTAATTCTGTATATAATAAATAAAATCTATTCTGCTAGGCACTTGGAGACTCGAACCGGAGACTCCACGAGCGTGAGGCAGAAGCTCTATCGACTGGCCTATGAGTATTTTTATTAAGGAAAGATTCCAGAACCAGCATGAAGCCCAGAAGGAATTTTCGACTTTCCCTGACTACTGCTACTGAAGCTTAGAGGAATTTGTGATCCACGCCCACGTCATACGAGCGTGTCAACAACACTACCCTGGAAATAAACATGTCATTCAATGAAATTAAATATTTATTTCCACGATAGTGTGGTTGACAATTATATTTATTTATGTGTGTGTGTGAATGTGTGTGTGTGTGTGTGTGTGTGTGTGTGTATGTGTGTTTTGTGTGTGTGTGTGTGTGTGTGTGTGTGTGTGTGTGTGTGTGTGTGTGTGTGTGTGTGTACTCAGTTAGTTGTGCTTACGGGGGTTGAGCTGTGGCTCTTTGGTCCCGCCAAAGAGTGTGTGTGTGTGTGTGTGTGTGTGTGTGTGTGTGTGTGTGTGTGTGTGTGTGTGTGTGTGTGTGTGTGTGTGTTTTGTGTGTGTGTGTGTGTGTGTGTGTGTGTGTGTTTTGTGTGTGTGTGTGTGTGTGTGTGTGTGTGTGTGTGTGTGTGTGTGTGTGTGTGTGTGTGTGTGTGTGTGTGTGTGTGTATGTGTGTGTGTGTGTGTGTGTACTCAGCTAGTTGTGCTTGCGGGGGTTGAGCTGTGGCTCTTTGGTCCCGCCACTCAACTGTTAATCAACTGGTGTACAGGTTACTGAGCCTACTGGGCTCTGTCATATCTATATTTGAAACTGTGTATGGAGTCAGCCTCCACCACATCACTCCCTAATGCATTCCACCTGTTAACTACTCTGACACTGAAAAGTAGCTTCCAGTCTCTGGCCTCTAGTCTGGAGGACTGACTGGAGGCTGACTAGTCACTGAAACACACACACACTGACACTGTGTGTGTGTGTGTGTGTGTGTGTGTGTGTGTGTGTGTGTGTGTGTGTGTGTGTGTGTGTGTGTGTGTGTGTGTGTGTGTGTTTGTGTGCTGTAAAATGTATGTGTATTATTGAAAATGATCGAAATGGGGTTAGCTGAATAATTCAACCACGATTCTTCTATATATTTCTGTCTTGTCGTCAGGATATCTCTGCTGATAGTCTGACTGTGTGAATAAATGATGTGATCTTTGGTAGGTGGCTTGTTGGTTTTCTACTTTTGCGCCGGGGATGGTGTTTGGGTTTGAAATTTTCTCGCACATGTCGATTTGTTTTCTCCCAAACTCTCTCTCGAATTCAAGCAGCTCTGTCGCTTCTTTTGCCAGAAATCTTTCCGTCGTGTGGTGTTTCCCAGATATATAAGGTTTTTAAAACACGTAGATTTTAACAAAGGGAAGAGTCGTGGCTCCCTTTTAGTTACAGTCACTGCGCCGCTGTTGTCTCAGATCATTTGAGCCCTCATTAAGGGAACATTTCACCTTGAGTTAACAACTGAAAAAACAAATTCCATTGCATTGTTCTAGCTAGCCTGCATCATGCCTATATTCTATTTAAGATTTTCAACATAGTTTAGAATATTCTCTCCCGCCACATGCAGTGAGCAACTTAACTAATTAACAGTTTGCCAACAACAGTTATATTCCACAACATTTGAGACTCTGCTTACCTTTCCAAACTAACTCTTCAGACAATGACTTTACATTTCAGGAATGTCCAGTGATATTCAGTAAAGAAGAGCGTTTGCAAGAGACACAAAGTTAAGATCTGTTGCATGTATTTCCACGTGGAAGAACTAACAATAAATAATCAATCATGATTAAATGGATATATAAGTTGGTAGTAGAAATGTCGAGTGTTGTTTACAGAGGGTAAGGCTGACAGAGGCTTTAAGCAGCCTGGATATTGCCAGTAAGGAAAGTAATATCAAACTCCTCTGTATTATCGATGATCCTCATACAATTTCATGATCGGTTTTGGAGACAACGTTCATCGTTTGATGTTGAGCGAGACATTAATTCTCGCTCGTCGGAAGGTATTTCCCTTTAGATTCTTCGGTGGATTTGACTTCAGAGTGCCTCTGATGGTGTTGTTGTCTGAATGTCATTGATTGTATCATCGTCTGAGTGCCATTGATGACACCATTGTCTGTATGTTACTTATGAAATTGATATTTGTGATCCATTGATGATTCTATACTCGGTAAAGATATTGTTGTTTGAGTTAAAATGATGATGCTGGCATTTGAGTGTCAATAAAGATCCATAAGTTAAAGAGTCTTCGATAATAACTTCAATCTCAAATGATACTGCTGTCTGTCTTTCATGATACTCTTAAGTTGGGTGGAGAATTACGCACACCTACCATGCAAAGGAGACAGGTATTAATTACGAAGTCAAGAGAGATTATAAACCATTGTGAATAACGTAGAGGATTTTAACTGCACTCAGGTGCTTCGGGAAGGGAATTAGAAATAGTTGCTTCTGAGTTGGGCTGTGAAACATATGTTTCAGTCGATGGATGAAAGAGATGTGGTTATATAGATTTGCAACATATGGATCTATATTGGGATGAGAACATGTGTTTCTGTAGTGGGATGGGAAATATATGCTTCTGTATAGGGAAGGAGATATGTAATTCTACATAGGAATGGAAGACATGTGCTTCTACATAGGTATCGTAGACATGCGCATCTGTAAAGGTTAGGAATACAGTGGATTTAACCAGGCTTCCAAATAAAATCTAAATAATCATCATAAAAGCATCATATGATGCAGAGAGCAATTTGACCAATATTCGTATCCTGGCCGGGAAAGATTGACAAGCTGCCAATCCTTAATTTTACGCCTCTATTCACCAAGCAGTGATTAGGTGCCTGGTTGTTGAACAATTGGCGGGATGTACTCCAGGGAAACTAGTGGGTTTATACTTACCATGAGCATAAGCGATACCTCCCAGTCTGTTAACAGTAGTCAGCAGTCGTCTGTTCCTATGTGTACAAAAAATTATACCAGGAGAAATACGTAATAACTCTTCACAACATATAATATATAATTATTAAATAAAATGATGCCACAATAAAGATAATTCATAGAACAAATAAACTACCAGAAAAAACAAATGGAGAATTCTTAGACAAAACAAACGGCCGTCCTCGCCCGAGCGCGTATAAATAATAAAAATAGAAGCATTATCCAGAAAAGACAAGGGAAGGTTCCCCCAGCACCCGTGTGGCTGGGTGACACCTAGCCACGGCTCTCCTAGCTTCCGTGGGGCAGGGGGACACCTAGCCACGGCTCTCCCAGCTTCCGTGGGGCAGGGTGACACCTAGCCACAGCTCTCCTAGCTTCCGTGGGGTGAGGGGGGGGGGGGACACCCGACGACAGATTTCACAGCACCAATAACGCTTGGTGACATCTGACTACGGCTTTCCCAGCACCCACGGGGAAAGGCAGCACTCTAGCCACAGTTCTCCCAGCAGCACCCGCGAGGCTGGGTGACACACTAGCTACTGCTCACGTAATTACATCGTAAACTGCTTTAAGCACCACTAGCGAGAAACAACGACCACTAACTACCACTGACACCCATGTTGGGAGCGCTGTCATCTGTCTTGCCCACTGACGGCCATGTAGGGTCAGACTGCCCTGCATCTTTACTAATGTATGGTGATGCTGTCAGTTACCTACCCACTGATCTTCGTGTTATTTGTTGTTCAAACATCAACAGTCATTTATTTTTATTATGATCATCAAATATATATATTTGGTAAATAAATTCATTAATCTTAAAGTAATATCAACAAGAGGAGTTCACGAAGTTGTTATTATCCTTCGAACTACGAAAATCTGACATGTCATACTTCATAGGATCGATTATATTGTATTTAATACATCACTAACTTCAGCTGTCACCTGACTCATAATATCACCTCAGGATCCTAAGGTTCACAGTGCACTTTGACATTCTCAAACATTGCATTGCCTCATTATATTCTCTTAACTTACGATGACAAATTACATATAATAGAACATATGTTTTAACTTACCTGTTAACTTATGGTTTGGAGGAGGCATTCTATTCTAGAAATTGTTTTAACTTATTCTACTATCATAAAATCACTCGCGGTTGCTTGCCACTGGTCGAATAAAGTTCTTAACCTCAATTTTGGTCCGCATCTTTGATTGACTCCAAACAAACGTCTCCATAGCCCTAGTTTGTCAAGCTCATCAGTCTCGCATTCTTCCCTCGTCGCCATTTATTGAAACCTGCCAACTTGCTTGCTTTTAGGCCTTGCCAATACACATATTTGGCCCACGGGCATATGGTAATTCATCTTGCCATAGGCGTCCCTTAAACATATCCCTCGCACGAGTTCACCTGTGTTACTTGTCCCCAGAGTTCATGCACTCCTACGATTGCCCGGAATGTTGAATCACATTACAAATGCCTGGTTGTTCTGTACCTATGATCATCTGTTATGTTACGTATTCTTTATGAGTGAGGAAGATTGAAAGATGTGTTGAAACTTATTGAGTAGAATAAGTGTACGAAATTTAAATTAGTTCGAAAAAAATGCTTCCTCGTCACTACCACTTCACTACTCACCACGCTAGTCCCTAATACCTTACTCGGCAACTACCATATTCCGAACACAATGTATACTACATGTATATGCTTCATATTTAGGTATATTACACATATATGCTTCATATTTAGGTATATTACACATATATGCCACGAACAAACGGTATTCTACGTGTATACATCTCATTAACCCTTCAGGAACCGTCTCCAACAATACTGCTCTCCACGTTTCACCAACACTTCATTATCATCAACAATATTTCATCTCTGCAGTTTTAACCAATACACTAACCATCTCCGTCTTAAGCCCTTCTCCACCACTTCATATCCTGGGCTCCCCCGACACTTCCCTCCCTCTCCCAACAAGACAATTCCACCTCTAGCTGCTCCCTCAGAACCAGAACCATCTATGCTGATATGATCGAATCTTCGCAAGTCTCGTTGTTGTTTTCTGTGAAAGTTTCTTATCTGAATGGGCCAGCTCTGTGGCAGCTCTCCTCCCCCGACACAATGAACCCCTCAGCCTGGACGCCCACTACCACACCAAACACTTATATGACAATTTCATTGAAAATTTTGACTCGTCAGTTAGGTATGCTGCGTTTATTAGCCCGGGTGAGGCGTGTCTTAAGGGCCGTGGGATCGGTCATAACGGGGTTGAGAGGCACTTGCTCGGCCGGGCGAGATCCCCCGCTAAAATAGTTATGCCTCGGGGACGCCTTAGTCGGCTAGCCCAGTGATTGGTCAGAAGTGTAGCAGGGTGAGTGGGAAGGGGTGCAGGAGGGAGGGAAAGAGGAAAGAAGGAAGGGGGAGGGAGGAAGCGAAGGAGTAAATCAAGGGGGATTGCAAGAAAATGTAGCAGAGAAGAACTGAATACTGGAAAGGGAGAGTAGAAGTTGGGATGCGAGAAGGACGAGTGAAGAAAAGAAAATGGATTGGGAAAAGGAAATCAGTAAGAAAAGCAGTTGGTGGAGTGATGGCAGGGGAACAGGAGTAGGGAAGTAGGGAATGTGGAAGGGTAAGAAGGAGCAAGGCATCAGGAGAGAATGATAGGAAGCATTCAAAAGGAAGAGGCAAGCGATGGTGGCAGGTAGGGAGTAAGGCAAGCAGGAATTAAAGTAGGAAGGGAAGCATAAAGGATGTTAAATTAGGGAAGCAGGGAAGAAGGCGGGTAGAGAGGCTAGAACAGAGGAAGAATGAATGTAGATTAGCAGGGCAGAAAGGGAGGCAAGTTAGAAAAGCAAGAAGGGAGAGAGGTAGAGGAAGAAATTAGGGAAGCAGGTAGTAAGGTAGGTTTAGAGGCAAGCTAAGGAATTTGGCATAGATGCAGGTAGCTAAGTAGATAGGGAGAATGTTAGCGAAGTAGATAGGGAGGATGGTAGCGAAGCAGATAAGGAGGATGATAGAAAGCCAGTTATAGAGGCTGGTAAGGAAGTAGTTAACCCAGTTTTGGATAAAAGATAACAGATAATACAAGTATAAATGAAAGTCAAACCGGAAATAACTAAATAATGGTCGAGGATCTTAGACGTTGTAATAAATTTTCCACCAATCAACAAATACCTGAGCAAACTAGGAACGAAAATCTGCTCAATCTGATCTTCTCGAACAATTAAGAAATAATCCGGGACATTACTATCTCGAGCATATACGCTGATCATATACTCATTAGAGGTAAAAATGTTATCTGGATTAATTTATGTCCAAAAATGCGTAACAAACAAGAAGTGGTGTTGAATAATGCTACAGAGTGGGAAACAATAAACAATGAGGTATTATAGTAAACATTTCATGGGGAAACTCTGCTAAATAATTAATAATATTGTTGATTATCAATTTATTATTTATTCTTGTGTTGATGTACAGCATATGCAGCATCCAGTAAGTCTAAAACAGAGACTGACTGATGTGTTTAACTAGATATAAGGCATCTGAGGCTAACGTTGAGGAATTTTGATAATTTTCAAATGACTGCTGCTGAAAAGACACAGTCACCGTGTGACTATTACTTACTATCTGCACTTCTGGCTGCTCACCTGCTACTTCCATGGCTACTGCTGTAACATGTAATCAGCAGGTGTTGTGTACCTGCACATTACCTGTTGCTCACTTGGTTACCCACTTGGGGCAAAGCTAGCAGCTTCATTGACTGTTTTTATCTGCTCCTCTGACTTCTCACCTTATTTCTGCTCTTATTTTTCACGAGCTGCTCCCTCGGAATTCTAAACTACTACTCACTTGCATCCTTCTTTGGATGCTCTCCTGTCTACTCGTCTGGCTGATCACGTAGCTGCTTCACTAGATACTCCTTTGACTGGTCTTAGGTCTGGCGCCCGCTGTTTCCGATTCAGTTAAGCTGCAAAGTCCCTGGCACCAGACCTGTGTCTCATGTTGCTGGTTACGTGCTGTTTACCAGGCTATGTCCCTTGCTGTTTACGTGCTGCTCATTATTACCATAGCTGCTCACCTTGCCTGTGCTGTTCCCTTGACAATTGGCTGGTAGTCTACCAGCTTTTATATATGGATCTCATTTATTTGTCTGTTTGCTAATCAGACTGTTCACGTTCTGCTCATTTGATTTCTCACCGAGCTGTTTACCTGACGTCGCACCTGACTGCTCACCTAATTACTCACCTTCTGATTTACCTGACTGCAGCAGCGGCAAGACAGACGATGAACTTCTGGTGTAGTTGTCCTGGAGTTGGGGGGCGCCAAATGAAGCGTTGGGGACCTTTGATGGCGGCCATGCCTGGCTGCCCACGCTTAACTTGGCCCTTCGTTTTTGTTCTGCCCCCCTGTGCTGGGGATGGTGTGTTCTACTGCCTGGGCTGGGGATGGTATGTTCTACTGCCTGTGCTGGGGATGGTATGTTCTACTGCCTGTGCTGGGAATGGTAGGTTCTACTGCCTGTGCTAGGAACGGTGAGTATGTTCTACTGCCTGTGCTGGGAACGCTGAGTATGTTCTGCTTCCTATGTTAGAGGCAGCAAGTATCTTCCTCTCAAAGTGCTGGGAGCCATCACTGTAATCTGCTCCTTGAGCTGAGGGCGACAGGTGTGTTTTGCATTATGGTCTGTGGACAATGGTTATGTTCTGCTCCCTGTACAGGGGGAAATAGTGAGGATTTTCCGCTCCCAAAACCAGAAGCGGTCGGTATGTTCTGCTCTCTAACCTGGAGGTGGTCGGTAATGTTTTCTTTCTGTGCTGAGAATGGCATGAATGAAATAACTCCACAAATACCTCTTTGCCATAACTAATGAAATGAAGTCACTAAAACGACCATTATCTCCAGTTTAACACGACACATTGAATAACGGAACATCTATATCTGAAAGAGAGAGAACATCAATTTGTCCGTTTGCAGTTGAAAGCCAGACGCTTGGGGCCAACCATACAAAACGTTACTTGGCAACTGGTCGATGTTCTACTCTGAACTTTCTGTTGCACTTCTTTCATTATTATTATTTCTGTTAGCAAGAACTATGACAGGTAGAAGTCAAAGTACTACTACTGTCATACTACGAGACTGGTAGGCACAGCAAATGTTTCACTTGTAATACTTGTAAATATCTGTACACTGGGAAAATCAGTAGGGACCATGTGGAGTATTCGAACCTGCTCACTTGGTATTCCCAAGCTAGCGCCCTAGACAACAACACAACGACACGGTAAAATCAATGCAGCCTGAGATTCAGCATTTGACGAGAAGCGTTGGAGGTGAACTTCTTGACCACAAAGCCAGCGAGCACGAGGCATGAAACCCCGGGTTTGGTCTCCGGTTGACCGTGTCGTGGAGTAGTGGTCTAGGGCTTGCTTGGGAGTACCAAGTTAACGGGTTCGAATCCGCCTTATGGCTCCTACTGATCTACTGGGTTTCTCATTGTTACATCACGTTAATGTGATATCATTGTGGTTATATGTACACTGCTTTACTTATAACTCAAATATAGCAATTTCACTTCTATTGTTGTGGTATCTACGATCTCTATCTAATGTGCAAGGTGAGTACGACGGGCTCACCATAGCCCGTGCTGCTTGGAACCTTTTTTCTGAGTAGCTAAATTTAAAACAACAACAACGACATATAGAAGAGTCAGTCAATTCGCGAACTGTTGCAACATATTGATTATACTCTCCTCGTGCCATTAACACCAGCAAATGTTCAAAAAATTTTCTCAGTGATAACTTAAATCAGTGATAAAACCAATTTAAGAATATAAATGTTTGGTCTCATTTGGAAGGCTTTTGATTCATTGTGGTCTCATTTAATGTGGTCTCATTTGGAAGGCTTTTTTATCATCTCAGTCTCGTACCACATTCCTCTAGGGAGGCTCCCTTTACACAGTGTTCACGTTGGTATGATTTGAGACTAGCGTGTAAGTGTCGCAAACTCCCTCGTCGGCCCAATGACAAACGTATACCCTCTTGACTTGAGTTTCCATTAAAAATTCAATTATTTTGTAGCCTTTCTACCACAGTCTCCCCACAGTCCAGCTCCTCTAACACCAATTTTTCAATAAAGTTTGTTTTGATTGCAATCTACTCCCCCTTCGCCGGTGTCACAGCGCTCCATCTCTCTCACTCTAGAGGGCCACTAACCGCTCAACCTCCCCCACAGGGTGGACCTTTCCCACCGGCTCGGCCTCTCCCCACCGGCTCGGCCTCTCCCCACCGGCTCGGTCTCCCCTCCACGGTTTCCACAAGAGTGACCCCCCAACCGACCAACTCTCTGCCTGTCCCAATTGAATCGTGGGACAATCGCGTTTAAGCTCTGATGACCGTGTGTAGATCAGGGGTCCATCTCATTCGCCAGCTGACTCTAAACGATCCACGGAATCGTTCGTGTGAAATGTTGGGAAATTCCTGATGACTTTTGCATTGTTTGTTTACATTTAGTTTAGTGATTATTTGCGTAACACAATGCGGTGCTGAGCGAACCCCTACGGGAAGCTGCTATGTAATTACCCGACGCAGGAAATCATCTGTTTTTTGTTCGTTTTAATTATCATAACCTGGGGATAGCGTGGTGAGTAACGTGATCACTGAGCACAGGCAAGTTGCTGGGTGTTTCCGGCAGCCGGCGATGGCAGAGACTAATTAACCAAAAGTTCGTCTGAGAGAAAAGGCTTCTAAAAGTAATATTATCGGTTTCCCTTCTCACAAGAATGTTTATCGTGCTCTCTTATGTGAATATTGATTTCTCTTGTCTCGTGAACATTTTCTGTGCTTTCAATTCTCAAAATTTGTTTCCATTTTCTACTCTCTTAACATTTTTTCCCACTTTCTACTCTTATACTTTCTCCTTTTCGAGTTTCTTAAAACTTGTTCTTATTTTCTACTCTCAATTTTCCCATTTTCTATTCTCAGACTTTGTTTCCTTTTTCTTCTCTATAAAGCTTTGTTTTTGCTTTGTACTATATATATATTTTGCTGTTTTTATCTATTCATACTCTGTTCCCGTTTTATACTAAAGTTTTCATTCCGCTCTCTGTTTTAAACTTCTGTTAAATTGCATTTTTCCGGGACCATATGGCATTTCTATATTATTTATCTCATCTGTTGTTCTTCCTCATCGATATTATACATATTTATTCCTCAGAGCTCCTTTCAGACCTAACATCATTGACGGGACCCTTAAAAAAAACACAGACCTAAAGATGATGGGAGATAGAAATGGCGATATCAATGTCAGTGATGCACTTCATCTTCTCACAAAATTCCTATGCCTTTTTGAGGCTAACCTATATTTTAAGGCGCGCCCATCCTACTACTGCTCAAAGCCTGATGAGTATGACATCCTCCTGAAAGTCATGTTAGAGTAAGTTGTTAATCTTTTCCATCATGACGGTCAGTGGAAACACACCACTTTTCCATACTAACTTGGAGTCCACACTGCCATCTAAATTACTGTTCCAGTCTTCCTATCATCTTCTTCGGTTTTAGATGACATGGTCAAGATATTTCTATTAGACGATTTGGACGACTAAACAGGGATATATGACCCCAACTGCACAGAAGGCATCACAAAGTGGGATACAATGACAATCCCGGGTAACAGACCAACACTACCGTAAGCCATCAAATAATCCTGCTGAGACAGCCCACCATGGACATAAAAGCTATAACTTTGCTAGAAGGAACAACAATACCCAGTGACAATTCTCACCTCACAGCTGTATGTGCTCCCCATGTAGGGGATTTCCTGTTGAAGATCCCTTTGAAATAGTCACACGTCTTTATCTGCAGCAGCTCTGCATTCCATCACTTTCTGACTCGCGGCCTAATCCACAATGTTTAAAGGTGAATTTGTAGTGGGGTAAATGCAGATGAATATAGATTGCATGGCCTGAACTGCAGAAAATCAAAAGCGTGGCGCTCAAGGCACCACGAAGTCAACGACATCAATAAGAGGAGCCTTGCCTCTGCCCAGTGTTCAGTAGAGAGAGAACGTCGTCAACTAATGTACCATTTTCTGCTGCCTATGTCAGCCGATCGGATGGAATTACTCTACAACCATAGAGGAATGGCAGACTACTGACGTGGACTATACTTGTGTGCTCACATTGTCAGCCGCATACATCACACTTTCTGTAGGTAAATCAGGAGTTGCGGCCACACACAGAGAAAAAGACAAACCAAAAAGAACAGGTAAATAGACACTAGAGCAACTTTGTTCCTACAGGATACGAGACCCTGGATCCTTGGGGAGAGAATGAGAGGAGCTTTCTCAAGGATCTTGATTCCAGGCTCATAGAAACAACAAGACACCCAAGAGCAATGATCGTATTTTACCATCACCATAGTGTGACGGAGTCCAGAAGAGAAATGTCCACAGCATTCTCAGCTCCCACTGATTGTCGGACGAGTTCTAAGAAATCTACTGCCTCTAGGAAACAAACTTTATTCACTTTATTTTAATATCCATTTATTTTAACCAATCAATTTTTGTAACTGTATCCGTGAATAAATAAAGTATTAAATTGTAAAGTTAGTCCATAGTTAAGCTGAATATACAGAACTTGTGTGAAAAAGCATTTTATGTAATGCTTCATACGTCATGATTTCCCATGACTACAGTTTATGGCTTCTTAAAGCACACCGTGACATCATTTTCAATTTTCAGTCGTTTCTCGTAACATGAAGAAAGTCCAGAAGAAATTTTGGTGGTGGTGCGAATGTAACATTTCTGGAGGAGATATGAAGAGCTCGGAAAGGCCAGGTCCTCAGGCGGGCGTTATGACCATCTCGTTGTCAGCGTTTATGGCCTTGTTCCCCAGGCAGAGAAGGCGCCTCCGGGGAGCTACCGCTTTGTTCATACATCTTGGGTGATAAACCAGGGTGGAGACCTCCCTTGGAGTCGCCATTGGGGATAAATGGGTCGTGTGTCGTTGGGTGACTGTTACAGGATGAGCGAGTGGCCTTTGTTGTGGTGGAGCAGACATTGAGTCATTCTCATGGCGACTCCAGCTGCCAGAACTCCTAGACCACTACCTTGCTACCCATCAGACTGGTCCCAGACCTGTGCTCCCAATCCGACTCACCAGCTGGCAAAGTTGAATGTTATCCAGGGAGTTAAGATCCGGTCAGAAATACGGCGAACGATATTAGACAGCATACTTCAAGTTGGCTGTTATGGAAACTTGCATAAAATTGTGACATGCTCCAAAACTTTATCCCCTCGTCGTTAATCTCGATTTTGTTAGTGAAATTAATTTAATCTTGGTCAGAAAGGTCTTAGACATCTTGCAGCAATACTTACTCTAAGTAATTTATTTTTAAATGATGATTTAAAAAAAGGCTATTTATTTAATTTTGTGTATTTTTAATGAGTTTTTTATGACCACTGGAATTCAACTCTTCATCGCCCTCTATATTATTTAATAAATCATTATTTTAGATAAAAATATAATGAGGGATACACATGTAGTTAGCATGGCAAACATCTGAGATGGAGCACTTTCCAATAAGTTCTTGGCACATACGATTCTATCTATAATGACTACAAAATCATTAAAACTTTATCGTATATATTTGAACTAATTAGTACTAAATATAATGGACACAGAACGCTTGTCTGTGACTGTGCTGCTGCCCTAAAGAAGTAATTATGTTGTTCAATATATTTAGATTTGAGAGGTTTGCTCTTATTAACAAATATTTCATTACTATCTTTTTAATTTCTCCTTCATTTGCCCTTCAGTTCACATACTTTGCCTACATTTTCTAAATAATTAGAAAGCTTTAATAGGAATTCATCGAAAGTGAGTGAACCTTGAGAGAGGAATCTCAACAGAATGTGAAATAGGAGTTGAATCGAGAGACGTCATCGAGTTAACTCCAGAAATGTGTAGTAAGGAGCAAGGGGTATCAGGTAACTTCAGCAGTGAGGAAGTAAAATCTCTGAATGTTGGGACTGAATGAGGAAACTACAGGGTATATGATATTCATCAAATGTTTCATATACTAGTGAAACTATTAAAGAAGGAAGTATGAGCAAGGGGTCACCTAGTTAAAATATTAGTTTGGAAAGTACCAGCGAGGATTCACCTAGTTAAACTAGTGGTGAGACGAAACCATATATGGAGCATATCTTCAGTATTCAGATATTATGTCACAATAACACCTGACCAATTGTTTACAAACAAGCCATTTGTATAAAGAGGTTGATTATACAGCAATACATGGTTTATCACAGAGGAGTTAATCTATAATCAGGTTTTGATAGCTTCTGGTTTCTTCCTGAATTTGAGACACGTTAATATCCTTTTTTTATGACCGGACGCTTACACCTGTCCACTCGCTCTTACATGAGCGAGTGGCCTTTGTTGGGGTGGAGCGGGCATTAACTCTTTAACTCAGTGAAGTATCCGATTCGTCACTTTCACTAAAAAACAAAATTGGAAATTTGTACACCACTTTCTTTACCAATCATCACCTTCCCTACCCATCTCAAACTTCCTTACCCTTCACTGGCATCCTTACCCGTCACCACCACCCCTACCCTTCATTACCCTCCTTATTCCATCACTACATTTTCCTACTTATCCCCCCCTTTTCGATCCATTTACCTTTTTTCTCCCTCTCTCCATCATTTCCTTCTTCTCTTTCCCCCTCTAGATTCCCCATTCTTTCCCTTTTCTCTTTTCCCTTCCAACCTCGAACAGACAACAGACATTTCTGAATACAGAAGGGTATTTAGCTGCATCTGGGTCACCTCTTCTATGTTGCCAACTTTTTCCCTATTCCCCACTTAGCACCTCATTTCTCCCATCTCCCCATCCCTGTGGTCTTCACCTCTGTTCTCCCACTCTTCCTCCACCCTTCACCTCCTTGTTCCCTCTCAGAAAGGGGGGAAACCAAGAGGGAAAACGCTGAAACAACTGTATGGGTCTCAAGCAATTTATTTTTTCTATCACTTAAAACTCTACGGAAACAACACCCATAATTTCACACTGTTTACCCTTCTCTTCCCTCATCTACCCATTGACCCTCCTCTCCCCTCAAGTACCCCTTGTTTCCTCTCATCTTACATATTCACTAAGTACTGACTTCACTGTATATACTATCTTCAACACCATAACTATTTTCACTTCTCACTATCTTCATCATTATTGTAATTATCTTCCCATTCCAGTAACTCATGAAAGTTTGCTGAAAACTCTACGGACATTGAATCCCTGATTTAATTTCTGACCATGTTACTTGTCCCTTGTCAAGACCAGTGCCCCCCTGCAAATTTGAGTGAGTCTAGCACCAGGCGTCTAGCTTCCAATTTTGGAGAGACAGGCAAACATTCTCTCTCTATATATATTTATACGTAAACTGCATCAATCAACTTTGAACAAGAATGAAATCTAACTTTACAAGGTTAATTTATAATTAAGGTGGCCTTTTTTAAATTTGATGAGTAAAAATCACATGTTGAGAACGGCACATAGCAGGTTCAGAATTCGGAAAACTAGAATGTCTTAAATCAACTGCATGCTAACTTCAGCTAAAAAATGTCATTCCCTGATATATAGCCTCAATACGCTATCTCCCCTTCCTCACTCACTCTGTTCGGCCATGTCATAGTAAATCCGCGCGTCTAAATGATTTTACTTCACTATATTTTATTCACGTTGTCGTACACTAAAAACGACCTGCCAGCTCCAGCTGTTCTCAAATGCCTCCTGGTAGTGTGGGGCAAGGTACAGCCTTCTGGCGGTGGTGTTCAACACACACAGCCTTCTGGTGGTGGTGTTCAACACACAGCCTTCTGTGGTGCATCACACAGTCTCCTTGTGACGTTTCTTGTACATTACACAGCTTTTTGGTGGTGTGGTGCCTCCTGGGGGTTTGATGCGTCACACAGCCTCCTGGTGGTTTGATGCGTCACACAGCCTCCAGGGGGAAAGTTGCGTCAAATAGCTTAACTGATGTTAGTAAATAATGTAGTCATTACGCAGGTTATACTCGGAGGCGGACCTGGTATGAATGGAAATGACACGCCAAAGCTGTTTCCACACCAAAATTTCACAGCGCTTCAATATATTCCTGGCTGTCTAGCAGACGTTTTATCTCACTCCATTTTCCGATGTGTCTTAGAGGGTCACAGCATCCCTCAGAAGGTCTAAGATTTCGTTGTTATCTGACTATGTGATCAAGAAAACATCATCGTCACCCCCTTCGTCTGCCGAGGCAACTTCGGTATTCTGGTCCTTGGCAAAATTTTCCAAGACTGTCATGCAGCTTTTTGACATTGTACAGTTAGTACTTTCATACAGAGCGACGAACACGTTTCGATATCTTTCGAAAATTCACAGTTGTAGACAGTTGGCAGAGTTGTTGACTCTTATCTACTATGTTGTCAGCACTTTGGGCTCTTTACTACCAGAAGATTCAAAGATAGATTATAGGCAAGGTCTCCAGTCCTCGAAACTGTTTCCTTTAAAAGACAGGCGAAATATATATCCTTTTCTTTTGGACATTATTGTTTTGTTAATGCCGGGTATCCTGTATCCAGATTGTGGTTCCACTGTGATGATGGATCTGTATAAGCATAACAATTAAATTATTTTAGTGGAACTTATCGTGGATTGCAATGTGAGTTATCATTTTACCCTTTAATTAATTTCAAAACTTGATAGCATAATTAAAGATGTATGAACAATTTTCTTGTTTTATAATAGTTAATAATATAAATATATGATTTATAAGTACTGCCATTACCACCACAAATTTCGTAATTATCAATTATATTATGACCAATGTCATCAAGAAAACAGCAGACGAGTCCCGCTGTGGTTCAGCTTGGATTCAGCTAGTACGGGCGGTCTGTTCTTTTCAGTTTCTTTGGGAAAGTTTGTCTCATTTAACACTCTGGGAGCGTCCTAAGGCGTTCCCAGAGCACCTGAGGTCATTGTATTGCTGCTGCCTCTGGTCAGGGCCGCTACCCCGCTCACCTCCTGTGATGGATGGACGTCGTGTCGCCTCAGCTGGATGTCCAACTACTCGAAAACATCCAAACATTCTCAACAACACAACCAGGTTTTTGGGTCTGAGTGAAGCCCTGTACATGTGAGCGTCCGTACACGCCTAGATGTGCTCAGCTAAATATTATAGCAGGGCAGAGCGTTAGTTCTTAAGTTCTACCTTTCGACTTATTAGTAGATTATCGGACACTTTATTTATTCAATAAAAGTGTATATTGTATTTCTTTTTGTCCAAGCTTCTGATGGCAATTTAAATTTTGGGAAGCTGGAGACGATATCTATGTTCATACCCACTCCAAAATCTTTCTCTTTTCTGACAAATAAAGCTTCCTCTCATTCATTATTTACTGAATAATCAGTTTTATTACCTCTGTTCCTATACTTGTAACTTCGCATTTATCTTGGGTGAAATCGAGTAATTTTATTGCATTCTCAACTTATAAGTTATTCTATTCATATTCATTCATTTATCTTGGTAATATGGTTGTCATTAAATACAAAGAATTGTTTATATTCGAGGAAAACCATGTTCATGGTAACGTTAGCTCAGGGAACACGAGACCATGCATTACTAGCGTCACGTGACACCCGGACAAGCTCTGCATGAAACCCAAGTAACGAGTGGGAATTTTTATTGTGTCCCCGACCTAAATGATATTCATATTAACTTTTCACGCTAAGTTAATTATATATGTACGTCATATTTCAGGACGTGTTTATATAGTAATTACCTTATTTAACATGGCAAAATTTGTAATGACTATTTGAACTGTTTTTATTGGATAGTTCTAAGGAAGAATATATTTTCAATCTTTATCTCTAAAGAAATGGTTGTTTATACATAATGTCCGTGATTTTCCTATGTGGAAAAAATACATATGTATTATGAGGAAAAATTACCTATTATCATTATCGTTTGGTAGTTTTGTTGCTGCTGTTATATATATTGACTTATTATGTATACCATTTTAGTATGTTTACAAATTTATTGTTATATATAGGATATATGTCAGTCGGCCTTTCTTTTTGTCCATGGATAGAGGCCAGAAGCCTCTAGAAGCTAGCTTGGGGCTAGCTTCACCAAACATTCACGGTTATTAATGGATAGTAAAGGACTGTTATAGACTGGTCGGGGTCGGTCCCATTGCCCACCTTGATGAAGAGTTGGCTCCCACTGCGAACCTATTCTCCAGCGTCCCCACAGAAAAGCACACACTAATCTGGGCTTCCCAGCACAACCCATGCTCTTCCAATCATCCGTGCATAACCCTTCTCTTCCAACTATCCAATCGATAACCGCAATTCTTCAAGCACAGAAGCATCTCCCAAATCTCTCCCCCCCCCCCCCCCCAAACACAACCAAAGATTATTCACAGCTTCTGAACCCACTCAATCCCTCTAGATTCCAGATTCTTCACATTATACCTATATAAGCCTTCTCGCAGCCTTGTGTGTTTTCCTTTTTTTCTTTCAAGATTCTCTGCTCGTCGTCAAACTTCCGATCCCTACTACAAACGTCCATCCATTTCTCTTATATCAACCACTACCATGCCACCTTCACAACTCCTTCACCCAACCCGCCATCACTCCAAAATCAATGGCGTTACTTTACACTAGAAGACCCAAGCTTGCTAGCGCTCTTCAATACTCCCAATCTCTTATTCAAGATTCCAAGCTTTCTTCAAAGATCGCAGGCCTTTTTGCAATCTCTTCAGACCACTTCCAAGCCCCACATTACTTATCTTAGTTCCCCAGCTCTTCTCTAAGCTCGCCCAGCTAATTTCAGAGCTAAGGTCTCTTTCGTCCAAGCTTCTCATTTGTTCCTAAGGCTTTCTAACTATCATCTAAGCTCCTCAGCCATCCTCATAAGCACTCTTCAAAGCTTCACAGGATTCAAGCTATTCAAGCATTCCTGCTCTTCTTCAAACACCCCTGCCATCCTCTAAGCGTCCCTGCCCTCCTCCAGGCGTCCCTGCCCTCCTCCAAGCGTCCCTGCTCTCCTCCAAGCGTCCCTGCTCTCCTCCAAGCGTCCCTGCTCTCCTCCAAGCGTCCCTGCCCTCCTCCAAGCACCCCTGCCCTTCCACAAGCTTCCCACCACTTCTCTCCTGGAACGTGCCTCTTCGTCGCCTACACAGAGCCGCAGTTTTACGCCGGATTGTTTTCCATAAAGCGGCCATGATGAAATTTATTTCAGAGGCAGCGAGTGATATGGGAAAGTGGGCTACATTACACGCCCACCGCCCGGCAATCATACCGCACGCCCACCGCCCGGCACTCATACCGCACGCCCTCCGCCCGGAAATCATAGTGCACGCCCACTGCCCGGAAATCATACCGCACTCCCACCCACTATACCACATGCCCAGCATACCATACTTCATGATGAATGGTCCATACGACCACCACACACACACACACTCCTTTGTATTGAAGAGCTGCCTCGCCACACAGAGAGAGAGTTGCCTCGCCTCAGAGAGAGAGAACTGCCTCGCCACATAGAGAGAGAGCTGCCTCGCCACATAGAGAGAGAGCTGCCTCGCCACATAGAGAGAGAGCTGCCTCGCCACATAGAGAGAGAGCTGCCTCGGCACTCAGAGAGAGGGCTGCCTCGGCACTCAGAGAGAGGGCTGCCTCGCCACAGAGTGAGAGAGCACCTCTGCTCATCATGCAGTGACTGTACCATACGCCAGCTGCATCATGCGACCACATGCTTACAGCAGCCCAAACCCACCGTACAGCAGGCTCAGAACTCTCGGCCACAACACCGCTCACCCACAATAGACCATAACGTTCACTGTTAACCACACCAATTGTTCACCACACATCACTCGCACGGCACAATATGTTTACTTTTCGTACACACTCACCACAGAAAATATCCATCATACTGCACTCACCGCACGCCAATCCCCACACCCACTCCACCGCACGTCTACCAATCCCCACACCCACTCCACCGCACGCCCATTATAATGTGCAGTCACCATTCCCCAGATTTAGCGTGCAATAATAAATTATGAATATTTGATATTTTATGAGATGTAAATTGTAAATTTGGTTTCTCTGTTTATTAACCCGTTGAACTAGTAAGTAAACCGAAGGCCTCGTTTCTTGCAGGTTAGCTTTCAATCCCAGATCGTCCAAGTGGTTGGGCACCATTCCTTCCGTCCGTCCTCTCCCAGCTCCTTATCCTCCAATCCTTGTATAATTACAATGTCTTAGCGTTTTCGCCTGCTAATTACCTTACCTCTTGCACTTACTGAGACCAGATATCACCACCATTTGCAGACGATGAGTCACAATAACATGGGTTTAAGATATGAGAAGTAAACCACACATCAGAAGATGAGACGACGACGTTTCGGTCCGTCCTGGACCAGGACGGACCGAAAAGTCTTCGTCTTATCATCTTCTGGTGAGTGGTTTAGCTCCCATATCACCACCATATTCATTGTATAAAGAGAAGAGTCGTTCATAAATAAGTTTCAGACTTTTTTAAATTTATGCCTCAATTCTTTTTATTTTATCAAACATTTCGACAAGGTAAGGTGATTATCAGGCTACAGCTCCAAGCCAGGATAACTGAATAGTAGCTGGAAGGGATATGAACACAGGGAGGTGGGACAGGACGGAGTGAAGGAATGGTGACTAACAATTTACACCATCGGGGATCGAACGCCATCTAGCATGAAGTGAGGTTGACTACTCCAAGTGATTTTCGTGTCACTTGCCCCTTACTGCCTTATGGGGCATCCTTAAACATGTTTTGCTAAAGATCTTACCTTCCTTAAGCATGTTTTGCCAAAGATCTTACCTTCCACTTACTTGTCAGATCTGATTGGCGGCAATCAGTATGTAAAATTCCGTTTACATGTTTAGTTTATGGACTTATAAGGACTAAACTTATGGACTTCTTGATAATTTCTTTGTTAATTTTTATTATATTTTAACGTTATTTAACTTTGTATTATTGCAACTCTGCATGAACTGTATTCAAACTTGCCTATTTTAGAAAGTTTAAAGCCTAAGAGTAATCTAACTGCCTACTTACCATAATGATCATGACCTTAGCTCTGTGATCATCTTATGTTTGTTTAGCGTACATTAATGCACTTGTCTTTGCCTTATCAATTTTTTGTAATTTTTCATCCAATTATTAATCAACATCACTCTAATTTCCCCCATTTCTCTATTAAACCTCATGTTCCAGAGAGCGATTTATTCCTGAAACCAGTTTTATATGCGTTCCATCCTTCCACTCTCCTAAAAAGATATCCCACTGTTCATTAATTTCCTTCCTCAAATCTGATCTTCCCTCCACCAAGTCCAATCTCCAATCGTACTTTTCCAGCAGTGTCATCCACTATTCAAGCATGTCAATGCAATGTTCAAACCCAGTATATTCTCCACCCCTCCCGTTCGATATGCTCGTTTCAATCAATCCTCTCACTGCTTAAGCCAGTTTTTCCATTTCCAAGCTATCCCTCTCACAGATCCAGGAACCACTCCTTGTCTTCCAGTCATCCTTCACACTATTGCCGCCTCCTACAAATCCAACAACCCATCCCAGTGTTGCAGCAAACCTTTTTACTTACCTATCAGGTCCTCTCATCCCTTCCATTCTTCCAAGCCGGTATGGTATAATTCCTTTAAGCATTTTCGTTATTTCTACTAGCTTTTTAGAAAGTCTCAGCAGTCCTCCAACTGTTCCAGTCAGTCTTCACAATGTTTAACACTAGGCTTGTTCTGTTGCAGTCAATCATCCATCACCGTTCTTGTTAGCCTTCGCCCTGTCCCATTCATCCTTTTCAGTGTTCCAGTTATCATCCTCTGTGTTCCAGTCATCCCTCCAGCTGTTAGAGGAAGTTATGTCACGGTTCCAGCTGGCTCTTCCACTGTTTTATTCATTCCACTCACAGTATTTACCAGCACTCTAGCGGTTCCAGTCTGCCTCTCCATTTGTTCCAACTAGCACTCCTACTGTCACTTTACCCACACAAGTCAGCCAAAACACTTCTCTATCTCAAATTGTTACAATCAGCCCATTATTTTTTTTCAGCCAGGCATTTCACTGTTTCAGCCAGGCATTTCACTGTTTCAGCCAGGCATTCCACTGTTTCAGCCAGGCATTCCACTGTTTCAGCCAGGCATTTCACTGTTTCAGCCAGGCATTCCACTGTTTCAGCCAGGCATTCCACTGTTTCAGCCAGGCCTTCTACTGATTCAGACAGCTATCCCACTGTTTCAGCCAGACCTTCTACTGTTTCAGCAAGCCATTCCACTGTTTCAGTCAGGTTTCCACTGTTTTAGCCAGCCATTCCACTGTTTTAGTCACGGCTTCTACTGTTTCAGACAGCCATTCCACTGTTTCAATCAGCCATTCCACTGTTTCAGCCAGCTATTCCACTGTTTCAGTCAAGCCTTCTAAAGTTTAAAACAGCCATTCTACTGTTTCAACTAGCCACTCCACTGTTCCAGTAATTCCACTATTTCAGCCAGCAATTCCACTGTTTGTGGCAGCTCTCACCTACTGCTTCAATCAAGCCACTCTCTGTTCCATCCTTCCCTCCATCCCGGCCACTGTGCCAGAAACCCCTACGATCACCCATCCCATTCTCCGTGCCCCCACTACAGCTCCGCCACTGTCACTACATTAGCGGGCCATCAGAGGAGCGACGTTGCGGGATTTACATAATTTGTCTGAGGATTTGGGCGCTTGTACAAGGGATTACCTGGTGTGCAGCACTGGCCGGATTTACTCTTATCGTTGGCCCACTCCCTCGCTGTCACCTCTTGTGTCTCACAATTAAATATTCTCCTGGTAGAAAGTTGAACCTTCGCATGCTCCTCTTTATTGGGGGTCTATATGTATATTTTGTCAAGTCTGTTTCTCTTTACTATTTAATTCTGCCTTTCTCTGTGGACCTGTGTTTGCTTGTTTAATATTTGCAGTCTGCATGAATGTCTCTTTCGCTGACTCTCTCTCTGGAAGTCTATTTCTGGCAGAATTCTGTTCTCTCAGTCTTTTTATTTTATTCAATCAAAAATATTTCTCTGTATTGGTCAAGTTTTAATTCCTGTTTTAACACATTTTAAATTTTATCTGATATATGTTGCTACTCCTCGTCAAATCTGCCTGTATGAAATAATTGTTATACCTTAATTATATACTAATCAGATTGTTTATTTTCTACATTCGTTCATGTTTCTGTAGACACATGTATACTTTAATAATTTACCTTGTTTATGATACTCCTGATGTTTTGTTGTGTATCTAAAGTGTGTAGTAATATTTATATTCTTATCTGTCCCTTGTATTTTTCTTAAACCCTTTACATATACTTCACAAGATTCTTTTACGTAATAGTCGTATAGAGACATTTCCTATGCGTTTTTAGTATTATAATTTTTTTTATTGGCTTTATTGGAACTAGATTATGTGTTGTTTTTACAACTTACATTATCGCAATTTTGAGTTATCTTTCTTTTCTGCTACTAACACTCAAACCACTGTCAATATATTGACCCTGTCACCTACCTTTTGTCCTTCGTAACCTACTTCTCTTCTCCGTCGCCTACATTTTGCCCCCTACCACCTCCTTCTTTTCCCCGTAATTTACGTCTTTTTCCCCCTACCACCAACATCTTCCTCCCTGCCACTCTGGAGCTACATCCCTCGCGGGGTTGAGTTTATTAGATTTATTAATCCGATAAGAACACCCAAATTTGCATAGTGAAAATCGTTCATGCAAGCGTTGTTTATTCAGCCCCAGGCAGGTTTGTGGGTCGACCCACCCTGTGTGTGCCCACCCTTTCGCTCCCTGTGACCCAGTCTTTTCTTTAATGGGTGTTAACCTGTCTGCCTTCCACGTGCCAGCGTGTCCGCCCCATATAAATGTCCACCTATATATCAACCTCCACCATCAGCAAAAGCTCTACCTCTAGGCAACGCAGACAGCTACAATAGTGAAGATTTCAGAGGCAGCAAACCCCTGCCCGTCTGAAATTTTATACTTCACCCAGCCACTGCTTAGTTCCAAGGGCTTTAGTGATCCATTTTTATTTTCACGATAGTGTGGTTGACAGTTTATATATATATATATATATATATATATATATATATATATATATATATATATATATATATATATATATATATATATATATATATATATATATATTTATATATATATATTTATATATATATATATTTTTATATATATATACATACCTTCTGTGTACCATCCAGAGTAAGTATTAACTCCTTTATCCAACCTACATCTACCCCTTCGAGCTGTGTGCGCGCCAACCTCCCAACCAGTATTGTTCATTAAATATTTTTTGAGTTTTTTTATATAATTCATATAAAAAAGTAAACAAGGTTTTGGGAGGTGAAGTAGTTATATCATTAGTACCATATACCAAGTTTTAAAATGACCTTCTGTCAAGAGACGCTGTTTTCCCTGATACTTTCTCAGAACACACTAGTTACTGTAGTTGTCAGGGCACTATTTTATTTACCCCTCATTGGAGGTAGGGTATTTTTGCTTCAAACTTTGCTTATGAGCCTGAATTGTAGTCAAAGTTTTTTATTGGAAGCCTTATGGTTTCTTTTACATTTTTACAATGAGAGAACATCAGCCCTCAGATCTTGCCTCTCGTATATTATGTCATCCGTTTAATTTGCATAACTGCCAAGTGGTAATCTGTGTTACTTAATTTTTATTTTACCATTAGGATTTTTTCTTTGTAGTTTATATAGATTAATTATTTTTTCCTATTAATTTTTGAGAATAACAACCATGAGATTTAGCCACATCTAGATTTAAAACAATGGAGCTCTGCCTATCATGATACTATTTTTATCGTTGGAGTATTGAATGGTTTAAGGTTATTCATTAACTCTTACAGTTCCTCTTGCTACATATGAATATACTTCTTAGGTGAAGACGCTAGGACACACACCTATCTCTCAAGAGTTAAGACATGTGAGATAAGTGTGCCATATATTCGGTTCCTATAAAATTGTAACCATTTGTACTGTGTCCTTGATATTGTTGTCATAGGTAAACGAAACGCGTCTCATAGCATCAGACCATTACAAAACTATAAATTAAACTTTTTATTTTTTATTTGTTTTCAACTGCTCATTTTTCAAGTGCTTTATCAAGTAAAGATGAACGAGAGAAACAAAATATTCGTCCTAGATCAATGATCTTACACTTTCTGTCATATTAAATATCATATCTCTACAAGAAAGACTGCTCCTAAAACATACTTATACATTACGGAGGGTCCCAAGTGATAGTTGAAGGAAGCCACAGTAAAGGGCTTCCACATTTAGGAAGATGTGGAAGCCACCTCTATTCACATCTTTAGGTCAGATTCAGCAAAAAAAAAAAATCTAACGCAAAGAAAGTACAATTATAATGTACAACATTGCTAGTAGGCGGGTCTAAGGAGATCACTTTCTCATGATTACTGTTAGGTAACCACTGTTAAGCAAGTATGCGACGAAGATGACGTCATGTGGCTGTCACCCCCTCCCCCACCCCCCCCTCCACTACCACCACCCTCACCACCGTTACATCAATCACCATCCGGGCACTAAACTAGGTAAGGTAATGCTTGAAGTACAACAAAGAGCCACACTAAAAGAGGATCCTAGCTGGATGGGTGTAACAGGTAAGTTTCTCCCAAGGCTCTACCTTGAAACCATTGCTATTCCTGGAGTTTACCTGGAGTATACCTGTAGAGAATTTCCGGGAACTAGAACATCTGAAATGTTATCGTTGTCTGTATAACAAAGGTACTTGACGGGACACAGAGAAGTAAGCCTTGCTTTCCCTTGGTACTGATAGGTAGGCAATGATAGGGATAACCAATACCACCACCACAACCACTATCACCACCATTATCTTCACTACCACTGCCACATTAATAACATCCATATCAATTATCACAACCACATCAAGCAACACCACTACCACCACCAACGACCACTACATCAACCTTCCCATCTCTCCCCTTCCCCCCTCCCTGGCACCATTACCACCATCTCCCCCAACCATCACAAACACCCTCCTTCCCACCGGTAAATATCAATATGTGTCTGACTTACCCTATGCCTCTTTAATAAATACCCCTCAGACTCTAGATTATCCCCTCCCTTCCGGCCCGTACGAGCTGCTGCTCTCGTCCATCTTCATTAACAGGTTACCCATCACTCCAGCAGCACGCACCTTGTACGTTACCCTCCCACCACACCAAGAATTACAATTATACACTTAAGAAAATAATGTCGGGTTAACTTATTACGAAAACTTGTAACCGTGTGTCTCGCTGGGGAAATTTCCTCTCGAGTTTTTCCTGTTTATTTTCATCTGACACTCTTGTCTCCGGCGTTATTTTATCTTCAGCGACCGTCCCAGTGCGCGCACTTGCAAAATGTAATTAAATTTATTTGTCATTCGTACTTGTGTTGTATGTTGAAACGTTTTAGTTTCTTGTTTTCGTGTTATATTTTTTTGTTACCTTCGTCATGGTCTTCTCTCTCCCATAACATTGCCTCCTGCGCATGCTTCAACCCTCCAAACACACACCGAAACTACGACGTTGGTACAACGTTCGAACAAGTTTTAACACCACCTAACCAGTTATAACAACCAATATATCAAGTTGTAACAACGTTCCAATACGTTATAAACACATTAAGCCAAGATGTAACAACTTTATTACAAGTTGTAACAAGCGGAAAATAGAGACAGTTTCGGATTGTGTTTCCAGGGAATAGTCCTCGTTAATCTTCATATTCACATTTGCCTCTTGCGTTCAACCTTCTCATGGCAAGGATTCTTAACACCGTATTTTACAACTATTATATAGACGGATAACTTATGGATCTAAATCCACAATCTCCTCCAAATAATGCCAACCTCCAGAATATCCTCCTCACTACCTACGCTAACACTCCTCACCTCGCCCCCCTTCTCTCACTATCTAGCCCCTCACTCCTCACTTTGCCCACCTCCACACTCTCCCTTCCTCACACTACCTACCCCAACACTATACTTCAAATATTGCCCATCACTGCAATATACTGTTATCACATCTTTCCATTACAACAGCTTTCCGTTTTCAAAGCAAAATTCCATTATCACAATTGTGCCAGCTTTCCGTTGCTAAAATAATTTTGTGGTGCTAAAATAGCTTTCCGGTGCCACAATAACTACCTGTTATCACAACAACTGTCTGTTGTCACGACAACTTTCTGTTATCACAGCAACTTTCCAGTATCGCAACAAAGTTCCGTTGCAACAACAACTTTCCGTTATCCCTTAGCTCTCTCGCTTTAGTTCTCTAATTTCTCTCTCTTTCGCTAGATCACTTCCCTTAAATATTTCATTAGATCCTTCCATTATCTCTCTACACCTAGCTTCTTTCCACATCTCCCTGACTAGCACAGTTGCTGTCGCTCATTTTCTCCCTCCATTATCTCATTATTTCCATCCGATATTTCGCTCACCATTTCTTTCCATTATCTCGAAATAGATTCCATCCTTTATCCCTCTCTTGTCAGCTCACTCCCGTTTATCTATTATATAGTCAATAAGTAATAGAGTGTTGTATTGTATATCTGATGCCTCTTTTACATTCACGGGAACTCTTTTCGTTCTGAACATTGTGCACCCAATGTTCACAAATTACTGATCCCCTCCTGTGGTGAGGCTCGTCTCATGGTCAGTCCCAACACGGATTGTCCATCGTGGTTACAGTATATAGTTATAGGCAGGCGACGCAGATCTAAACTGACTTGTTCCATTGTTCCATTGTTCATCTTATTTTTTTCTTCTGAATTCCCGCATCTTATACAAAAAAATGAGAGCGAGAATTAAACATGTTCTGACAATTTTTTTTTCCAGTTTATGTCCTGCGTTCTCTTTCCTATCAGGTGTTCTCCTGTGTTTTCTCGTGTTGTTACGTTACGTCTCAAGCACGTGTTTGCTTGGGTATTGCTTCACGCTGTTTTAGTCTTTTGTCTGCGGTTTGCAAGCTTAAGAGATTCTCCTTCCCATAGTGCATGTTGGTCCTTACCCTACAAGTTCTCCCTGGATTACGACCCGAAAATATTTAATAAACAGGTCTCCAATTACTGCTGGGTGGACATGGCTAATTATTACTAACTGGTGCTCGGTAAACCCGCCTTTTCCAGGGCTCGAATCCAAACCGAATCGCAAGTGTTTCACCACAGTGGGTGTTGAGACATCTTTCTACGCAAACTCGCATCTTATGATGAACGTTGTTTCACGCAGCTTCTCAAACCGGCGTTCTTGTGGGTGTTGCTTCACGCTGCTTCTCAAACCAGTATTTTCGTGGGTGTTGCTTCACGCAGCTTCTCAAACCGGCGTTCTCGTGAGTGTTGCTTCACCCTGCTTCTCAAACCAGTATTTTCGTGGGTGTTGCTTCACGCAGCTTCTCAAACCGGCGTTCTCGTGGGTGTTGCTTCACCCTGCTTCTCAAACCAGTATTTTCGAGGGTGTTGCTTCACGCAGCTTCTCAAACCGGCGTTCTCGTGGGTGTTGCTTCACCCTGCTTCTCAAACCAGTATTTTCGTGGGTGTTGCTTCACGCAGCTTCTCAAACCGGCGTTCTCGTGGGTGTTGCTTCACCCTGCTTCTCAAACCAGTATTTTCGTGGGTGTTGCTTCACGCAGCTTCTCAAACCGGCGTTCTCGTGGGAGTTGCTTCACCCTGCTTCTCAAACCAGTATTTTCGTGGGTGTTGCTTCACGCAGCTTCTCAAACCGGCGTTCTCGTGAGTGTTGCTTCCCCCTGCTTCTCAAACCCGTGTTCGCCTGGGTGTTGCTTCCCTCCCTGTGTACAACCACTTTCTTACCACTCTTGTTCATTGCCAGGCTTTGTTTACTGTAGTTTTGTTACGAGGCTCTTGTGTGTAGCTTGACCCGCCTGGAGACGCTGTTGTTCCTCCTGCAGCCTCCACCTTCCCGCTCTCCTTCACCAGTCCTGTTATCCTCTTCGCTTTGTAAACACGAGCCCGCATCCCGCACCTGCACACCCCGACGACCCCCCCAGTCCCACCGCCTTCTCCTCTCCCCCCAGGCCTGTTTCCCTAGTGTCTGTGTTCTGTCTTCCCTAAGGAGACGATTCATGCCTCTAGTTGTTCTCACTCCCTTGTGCATGTCTAGGTTTTTATCTTCGGAATCTTGAACCTCGTCTTTTCTGCACATGGACAGCTGTTCTTCCCTCCTGTGCTACCGTCACCTCTTCTCCCTTCTCCCCTCTTCCTCCTCCTCCTCCTTCTCCTTCTCCACGCAGATCGTTCGCCCACAGGGACCGATAGTTATGAAAAATGTCGTTGGTATATTGATGGCCTGTGTTTTTGTACCACTTTCCACCGACTATGAATTTTTATCAGTGGCGGGCGTGGCTGAGGCCGCCCCGGGGAGCCTGAGGGGCGCGCAGGAGCGCCGCGCCACTCACACGCCCTGGATTATAATGTTTACGCAAAGTCTACTGCTCTCTATTTTCCTAACTTTTTACCAATTTCTCTTGTATAAAGTTGAAGAAAACATTGAATAAAAATCTGTTTTCAATAATCTGATAACCCCAGCTCTTCGCATTATGATAACGGGAGTTCTTTGCAAGGAAGAGTTCAAACTTTTGACGTCTATGTCATAATAGTTTGGGACTTCTCGTTAAGGCACCTGCTCACTGGCCCTCGATAGCTGGCGCGTGCTTACGTACCTGAATATATTCCAAGGAAAACCTTACAACATCTTTGAAGTCAATCAGCTTCAAGTACTGGATGTCGACCGCGATCCACATTTGTTGATATCATACGAAATTGCAAGTGTTTTAAAATGCTTATTGCTACTACCACTACCATAGCACAAACACACACACACGCACATGCTTACACACACATACGCACACAAACAGGGCCTCGTGGCCGACTGGACAGCTCTTGGGGGTCGTAGTCCTAATGGCCAGGGATCAATTCCCGGCAGAAGTGGAAACAAACGGAAAAAGAGTTTATTTCACCCTGATGCTCCTGTTCACCTAAGAGTAAATAGGTACCTGGAAGTTAGACAGATTGTTTCCTGAGGATGTGTGTGTGTGTGTGTTCGTGTGTTATTGAGAAATATATGTAGTAGATATAATAAAGGAAAAGGAGATTGGTTAGGAAGGCGGGATCCAAGAGCTAATAATTCGATTTTGCAGACACAAATAATAAGCACACACACACACACACACACACACACACACACACACACACACACACACACACACACACACACACACACACACACACACGCACACACACACACACACACGTACACTCACATACACACGCACGTACACACACACGTACCTCAATAATTACAAATTTAATTCTCAGATGTGTTCGTCGAGTGATCCTTACTACGGTCACGTGGCCCCATGTCATCTGGTCCATCTACTGTGTATCAGTATTACCTCACACCCAGCAGTAAGTACGTTGAATATTATGCCGTCAAGATTAGTATTGCCCATATCAATGAAGTCCTCTCGAGGTCGCAACTGAGTACTGACAACTGGTGTCGGTTTGCCACTACTCACCACAACACGGTAGCGGGTACAAGGTTATCCATTATTTATTAACCAAATACAAGGTTAATCATGTTTACTGTATCACGAGGTCATCCATGTCTCATTTATCATGTGCATAGATCTCCATGTCTAATGTCTCATGAAATATGTTCTCCATGTTTCATTCATCAGGTACAAGATACTCTATGTTTGCAGGTATCAAGCAGGTACACTATGTTTGCAGGTATCAAGCAGGTACTCTATGTTTGCAGGTATCAAGCAGGTACTCTATGTTTGCAGGTATCAAGCAGGTACTCTATGTTTGCAGGTATCAAGCAGGTACTCTATGTTTGCAGGTATCAAGCAGGTACTCTATGTTTTATGTATCAAGAACAAGGCTCTCCATGTAAAATATATTATGTACAAGATTCTTCAACTTCTCCATATTATGAGGTATTGAGACGCATGACCTTGTTTGGTAAATCGCGCTTTATATAGCACCCGACGCGTTGCTGTGCTCCTACACTTCGGAAAAGCATATTGTGTTGGGAATTATCAAAATGTGTAAAACGCATGTTAGGCCTGCGGTGTTCTAAACCAAAAAATATGTGAAAATAACATCGAAGTTGTCAGCTAATAATTAAAAATCCAAACAATATGGGAGAAATACAAATAATCAATTTATGTGGCGAGTGTAGAGACCGGTGAGGGAGGTCCAGCGACCTACAAGGACCGCTCATGAACTGACGGTGAGAGTGAGGAAGATTACATATACCATGACTTTATAATTACTTTTCAGCCCATGACTTGGGCTGTAAAGCCAATTATTTGGCTTTACAGCCAAATAATTGTTCACCTCGTCGTATCAGCTTTATCCTGATCACAGAAACTTACCACAATTTGTGTGGCTTTCATGATTTAGTTAGGCGAAGGGTCAAATACATACAGTCATTTATATTCGCGTCAGTGATATCCATTATGTTGCTTGAATTAGTTTAATTAATGCATCTCTACTCTTATATACACTTTTGTGCTTCGCATATATTCTATGTACATTTTTCATGTTCCAGGGAATTCTTGTGTGTACAAGTGCTTGATACGGATGTAACTAGGTGGTGTTAGGGTGGATATCAAATTTGTTCTCAAATATCACGTCCCATCATATATGTGGAGCCATGTACTATTCTGTCATACCGACATATGTAGGAGCTCTAGACGTCAGAGAACACAGTTAAGTAACATATTCTCTTAAGTAATTTGCGGAAATAACATCACAATAAATTTTCGGAAAGTAATTTTCACATTCATCAAATATGCAAAATATTACTGTCACTGAGGAAAATAATCCTTATATATTAACAAATTATTACTACACGAAAGAGTTTACTGTGTAAATGTGCTATCTGACGCGAGGGTCGGAGGAAGACCAGGGGTTACACTGTGGTAGTTAAGGCACGTACTATACTCCAAGTTGTTGTTGTTTTAGACTCAGCTACTCTGATCAAAAAGTTGCAAGTAGCACGGGCTATGGTGAGCCCGTAGTGGACTTACCTGGCACAGGCACTGGGCTGTATGTGGTGTGTTGTATGTACTATACACCAACAGATAAAAACTTGTATATGCATTTATATCAGCATGCACGACAATCTGTGTAAACTAATTACTAGCAAATCAGTTAGGCGTGAGGTGTTCCTGAGAACCCACTGAGAGAATCTCCGGGCTGTGACAGGCGTGATTTAATGTCTAATTATATGTATGTATTCCTAACAAAGAGAACACATTCGTTCCCTTCCCGAAAAATCTTCCATGAAAACAGAATTTATTTACGTTGGAAATCATAAATAAATAACTAAGAAACAAAGGAGAAGCCGAGAGTTGCGGCCAAGCTGCAGATATTTACCAAGGCTCCTCGTTACACATATATACTGACGCTGTGTGTCTTAATGTGTCAGCAGTTGATAACTGGAATTGAATATGTGTAATATTAATCTAGCACCATAGTTACATATGTTGAAAAAATGTCTTTATATACATTGAGTTAAAATAATTTAGTCTTTAGCTTCAGATTATGGTTTGGCTTCTAAATTAGTGTTGTGATTCTAATTTAGTGTTTGGTTTCTTAATTACGGTTAGGTTTCGAAATTAGTGAAATTATATTTTTTTCTTCTCAATACAACCTGATGCTTTTGACGTCTCTCATTAGGCTATAATGCCTCTGTTTATGCACATTTGCCTCTGCGTGCACTAATGCCAAACGAATAAGAGATGGCCCCATTGTAATAATCGAATGTGATAATCAGATAACTGGCGTCACCAATATATCGAATCAAGATTGTATAGGTGGTGCCAAATCAAAAGAACACGTGCTAGATGTGGCCTTGTACTCTTGTATCTGATTAAACGGAAAAAGTAATTTTCACGTTTAGTGTATTCTTATTTGTAAAGAATTTTTGCCATGGGAGAAATTAAACATGGTCGGGGACAAGTGCCCTGGCTCGGCTGCTTTTGACTCGCGGGCCAAAACAATAATTTTGGTTTACGTTTTAAACAGACGTTTAGTTTTCTTTCATGAAGACCGACCATTGTTCCCTAAAACGCAAATCCTACGAAAGAAAGAGATATCGGTAGAGAAGTTCCCTCGCTGGCGTGGCCGAATAATTCAGCAGGAACAAAGGTTTATTCATACGTGGAGGAGGCGGGTAGAGGGAATTTCCCCAGGGATACAGATCATCTTGCCTACACCAAAATTCGTCTTAATTTTTCTCCCGTACTGTTGGTGAAGTATTATCAGAACACTTTTATTCGGTTCTACTTGTTTTTCTAACATACTCTCTCTCTCTAGCTGTTTCTCTCTCTCTCTCTCTCTCTCTCTCTCTCCCTCTCTCTCTCTCTCTCTCTCTCTCTCTCTCTCTCTCTCTCTCTCTCCCCTTCACTCTCTTTCCCTCCTTCACTTTCTTGTTCCAAAGCTCAATTGCGAAACACTGCATTAAGTCAAATGTGCCGTTTGTGTTGAGTTCTATCACCTACTTTATTACTATTTTTGCTTTTATCAAACAATTGTCATTGCGTTTCAGACATTTCCCGCGTACCCATGATCAACTCATGCTTTTTATCTCACGCTGAGGATAACAACTACAGCAGTGCACTCTTGTGCAACTTAACAGACCTAAAGGGCCAAGACTGATGTATACAGTATTGTGCATGATCCTCGTAGTATGATCTATTCCTCAAAAGAAAGTAGCGTCAATATTTCTAGGCAATGTTCCGTGCAAAGTAACAGTTTGTTTGCAAAGTAACAGTGTTCCGTGCAAAGTTTTAACAGTCCCTACATAACGGTCATGTTGGGACACCCGTAACCATGCTCCTTAAGCCACCAGGAAACACTGCATTCAAACAGAAGGAACACTGCACTTAATGAGAAGGAACACTGCACTCAAGTAGAGGGAACACTGCACCCAAGCAGAAGGAACACATCACTTAAGCTTACAGATAAAGTACTCTACACGCTAATACAAGAAACACAAAGCTCTCACTGAAGCAGGGAACACAGCACTTACGGTGAAACACTTAACACTCACGCTGACACACTTAACACTCACGCAGACACACTTAACACTCACGCAGACACAGGTAACACGCAGCTTTCAAGGTGACAGATGAAACCTATCGGTGCAATCTCAGAACAAAAAACTGTTGTATCTTTTATATATCCTGAAGGATGTATTTCATACATCCTTCTGGATGTATGAAATAAATCCCATTAAGTCCATCATTGAAGTGAAATGTGTACTATGTAAACCTGTTTCAGTGTTTACTTTCCATCTGCCATCTTTACTCATGGGACACGCATCAGGTCCAATAAAATAAAAAAATAAAAACAGTTAATTTTCAACTTTTTCAACTCTGGTCTGTAGTTGATTAAAATATGTCAGAGAGGGAACTCAACCGGTTCAGGCCTTTATTAATCTACACCCTGTTTAGTTAGCACAGTTGACAGCTTTGTCTCAATACTTAGAGTAAACTCAAGAGATTGTCACTCTTGAGCTCAGGAATTTGCATTTTGGCAGCAGATATTGTGTAGTAGATTAGCCTTTACTGATAAATGGCTGCAAAGCTTCAATTTGCTCGGTTTAATGGAGTGATCGTGTCGTTAGATTAATACTCCTTTGCTTTAAGTTAACCAACCGAGTCGTTGACTAATTCATTTAATTTCTAACTTAATCATTCACTGATAGTGTGTCAGACTGAGAAACTTGACTGAATGACTCACTCACGCGCTTACTATTAACTCCCCCTCTCTCTCTCTCTCTGTCTCTCTCTCTCTCTTTCTCTCTCTCTCTCTCTCTCTCTCTCTCTCTCTCTCTCTCTCTCTCTCTCTCTCTCTCTCTCTCTCTCTCTCTCTCTCTCTCTCCCTCGATTACCACCTAGCTGCTTATCCCCACTTTAAACATCGTCCATCTCCTTTTATCAGTGCTATATATATCCAGATAATCTGTCCCGACTCCTCCTATTACAATCACCCCATATGCTTCCTTTCCTACTTTTCTCCTTCTCAACTTCTCCTCTCCTACTCTTCTCGTCTCCTTCTTTATCCCTCTTGTCTTAGGTCCATTTATCCCACAACTCTATCATCAACTCTGCTGCCTTTTCCCAGTAAACCTCACCTCTGCTTCCTTCCTCTCCTCTTCACCTTCACTACGTAACCCATTTCTTTCATCCTTACCCCCCCCCCTTCTCTTCTTACTCTCTCCACTGGCATCTTCTACACCCACTTTGTCATATTTTTTCTACTTCCTTACTTTCTTTCCCTATCTACCTCGTTGTCATCCACTCTTTTCTCTTCCCCCCTTTTCTTTTTTTGATATAATCCTCAATCTCTTTAACGCTTCCTCTAACCATCTTCTCTTTTCCCTCTCTCACGATATTCTCAATGTTCTCCCTTGTTCTTCTCTGTCCTCCCTTTCCCCTCATCTTTAATACCAGTGTTGCCCTCCTTAATCATAATGCTCAAGGAGTTCCCTCCGCCACAGCTGTGTCCCCTCTATTCCCCCCCTCTCTTTCATCACACTCCTCTTCTCTCCTCTCCCTCTCTCAAACTCTCCCCTCACCGTTTCTCTCCTTTCCTTGACCAATTTCTCCCGTCACACGTTATCTCCCACGCCCAAACTGTCCCACCCAATTATTCATGATAATACTACTAATGTTTCTCTTGTTATTGCAATGTTTCGTCTGTGAGTCTATGTACAAAAATTCCTGTGTAATCAATCTTTGTTTCTCGGGGCTTGCAGAGTGGTGGCTCATTATATTTACTTCGAGCTTAAATCACTTAATATCTGGTAAGAAATGAAGTGACTTATCGAGATTTTGAAGTACTGTTCAATGGCAACTGCAGATTTTATATCTTTATTTCAAATCTGTATTTTCCCTTAGGATTATTATACTCTCAGAACTCCCCTAAAGCCCCGCTGTCATCTTTTGTGCTTCTGTGTATGCCCAAAAAATTGTCCTTTAACAAAATAAATTTGCGTGTGGAAAGTTAGAAGGTCGTTGGATTCAGAAGGTGTCATTTAGCCCCATGGACTCATGCCACTCAATATTTCGGACTCGCTGTGTAAATGAGAGAGAGCTGTGATGATCATGTTTGCTGGTTCCACTTTAGTTTTAACAACTATGGAATAACTCGATTTATTCACATGTAATTTGTAAAAAGCAGAGATTGAGTACCTTATTTATGCCTATAATATAACATGTAATATTATATGTAAATATTTTCCTGACAGAGCACAAAGAAAGTATATTCGTCCCAATCCTTTGATGCTATTCTGTCTGATAATGTCGTCCAGAAATTGGTTCAAACTGCGGTCATAAACACCAAATTATGATATGATGATATTGATGATAATCGCATGAATTATGGTACAAGATAACCTAATCGACGGTAAGCCATTAAAAATCATAACCTAGGTATGAAACATTATGTTAACTCCATTTGATCCATTGAGATGTAATTTATCCATATTAACATCTTTTGCTTAAATCGAGTTATAATAACTAAAATTATCAAAGCTGCATTACCCTTTTATGTATTAATAAAACTAAATCATACGTAACTAGATGATAGAAGAAACAGAGAAGATTCGATCACAACATGCAAGATCGTTAGGGGACGAGACAGGTTGGACAAAGAAATACAAATTATGAGACAGTTGAATAAAAGGACAGAAATCGAAGCTGGAAACGCATATGAGTCGATGAAATGTGAGCAATATTCTTACCCATGTACAGGTAGTCTGCAGGTGGAATGCAAGGAAAGAAATGGAAACATAACCTACAACCAGAACTTTATGTCCAGATTCGACCAAAATTTCGAACGTCAATATACCACAATTATAACGCAACAGCTACAACATGTGTGTGTGTCTGTGTAGGATCATCATAGTGAATAATATGAGTGTTTAAGTTGAACAGTAAAAATAGCTTAGAGAGAAAACCAACAAATTGAGACCTATGCCAGATGTTACTGGAAAGATAAAGATAAGACAAATGCTAGAGATAGAGAGGAAGCATTGAACACAGGAAATAAAACGTTCATTATATGAAATTATGAATACTTGGAATATCTTAAAATCATTAGAAGTCCATGTGAACGAGGAGCTGGAGATAAATCTCTTAAGATATCCTTGATATCAACATGTGTGATTGATCTCTTAAAGTGGTGGTTGATCTCTTAAGATGAGATTGATCTCTTAAGGCGTGATTGATCTCATTAAGTGTGACTAGTCTCTGAAAATGCTGTTCATCTCATACATAGAATGTGATAATCTCTTCAGGTGTGGTTCATCCCCTTTTCCCCTCGTGTAATTGGGAAATTTATAAAGAATATCAATTTTTTCTATTTTGTTTTCTCAGAATTTAGTTATCATTGTCAAGTCTGTATTGTATTTTACTCTTCAAAAACGTGGAAGAGAAAATGGCGCTACACGCGGCTAAAAATAAATCTAGACGTAACTGAGCTACAGATACATTTTCAACTAACAATGAAGAAGCAAGTTCCATCCATAGAAAAATTTAGGCAACGTCGTTCACGGACGCACAAAAACTCTCGCTACCGTATTCACTGCTCTGAACATTAAAGATCAATTACGCCCCACGTCTCTGTGCATCCTCGCCCTAACACACAGGGTTTAACATCATCTTCCTCCCAGCATGAGTATTAAGGAAAGTTATCGATAAAACGCGGAGAAAAGCTCACCACTTGGGTATAATGAAAAGCCCGAGGGTGACAATGGCCCGCGTCGCAAATGATAAATTGGCCGGCTGACGCTGATGCATTACGTCAACACGCGCCTCTGGGGCCATGGGACCCTGGGGCCATGGGACCCTGGGCCCCCCAGGAATATTTGGCCACTCTGACGGCACTGGAACCTGGGTACACTAGAGGCTCTTAGGGACCTGGATCTTTCAGACCACAGGCTTCCGTGGAGGTACAGGCCTTTGATACCAATTGTTCATTGTTTATACGTGTCCTCTGGAGCTAAGGGCCCTCCCTGGGGTTCCGATATTCAAGGTCTATGTCCTCCGAGGACACGGATCTCTGGTGGTCTTTTTTAAGTTTTGGCAACAGGGCAATAGTCGTTCTGGGCTCATGAAGCTTGGCCCATCGAGGTCATCTTATTCTAGGACTTTGGGCTTATTGAGCGTTGATCTTAAGGCGTTCCGTTTGTCTGTGGCCACTGTGGTTACTGAGCATTTATCATAGCGAGAAACTAACAAATGAGTCACTGGATAAATGCAAAAAAATCTTGGGTTCCGGCGATGGAAAGGGGATTAGGAAATTATGGTCGGCGAAGCTCTTCAGAAAGAAGAATTGTTTCTGAAGTCATTAGCGCAATTTGTGTCCACTCTCCCCTTCAGAGCAGAATCAATGCACAACTTTTTCGACCCGTTTGACGGGAACCTTGATTCGTACCTCGGGTGTCATCAATATTTTAAAGGGGAGAGATGGAAGCTATTGGAGACTAAAAAAAATTGATTTATATGTTGTTCATTTAATGTGTTCACACTCTTTGTTTGATTTAGGAACCATACAGTAAACATTTAAATACAATGGAGTAAATTTAACAATTAACTGTGCCTGGTAAACTCTCAGTATCCAGAAGACACCTGAATGGAGTTACTAAAACAAGATTTCAATAATAGGCTACATATGATTCCTTCACAAAACCAAAGATCGACTTGAGAATGGTCCAGGACGGACCGAAACGTCGTCGTCCCTTCACCTTCTAGTGTGTGGTCTGTCAACTTACTTTAGCCACGTTATTGTGACTCATCGCCTGCAAAACCAAAGATTTTACCTGGTAGCTGAGGCAGTATGGTAAATCTGGTAACTCTCAATGTTTTATAAGAATGTTGTCTGTGGAATATTTTAACAGTTGGCTGGTGAGATGGACCCATCTTGTCCCCCAAGATGGATGTGTATGTTCTCGCAATACACAGGCACGAGTGCCAAAGAGGGGAATTCAACGTTCCACCTTACAGGTCATGACACAGTCTGCTGTACCGTAGACCAGGAAAGGCCTTTTTTAAAAGCAAAGAATACAAATATTACATAGCTCTACTGGACATGAGTAATAATCGTTGAGATGGTATTCGGATCATCTCATCGTTTCGTAATGCACTTCACTGAAATTTCCAAGCAAGTAATGATATTTGAATGAGTTGTCTTACATGAGTAAATAGACTAATTTTGCAAGACAAAATACGTGTGACAGACATAAATGTGATTAGGCATTACCTGGCCTCTCACACCTGGCAAACAGAACGAAATTGCACAACTATTGAAAGTCTCTCTGCCTTCCTCCTAGTACCGGGAACTGTTAGGAGCCTCGTTGCAAGCCTCCATATACCGAGAGCTGCTAAAAGCGTAGCCGCTAGTTCCCTCCTTGAACTGAAAACTATTGAATGCGATGCCATTAAACTCCAGCAACCGGGACTGTGATCTATTTACCCAGTACACCAAATAATTTATATCTGTGTGGGCATCAAAGAGCATCGCTGCTCGACCCAAACAGCCTGCCACAGAGAGTGTTAATGGTGTTAATAGCACAAATGACTAGTATATTAAACCTATCACACATCAAAGCCCGACAAACAATAATAGATCATACTTTTACGCTTTTTAATCAACATCAGAACAAGGTTTACCTCAAATCTCTCGCATCGAGTTTACATTTTGGGGGAAGGGGTGATAAAAATTGTGTTCTATTGATAGCTAGTTTAAACCACGCATCATTAAAATGAGGTTTTTCATGAGCTCATATAACAGAGAACATCATGCGCCAATAAAACACTCTTTAGAAAATATTACCAACATTCAGAGTAGTCCCCTATGTGCTTGGATAGCGACACACTGTTTCCTGTAATGTTTGCTCCGACACAATAGATATGTAGCCTGACAAAGCCTGTGAGACTGAAGTGCAGATTTTCAGCTTTAATTTCAGGGTATTTACATCCATAATAGATGAACTGTGAAACTATCTCATACCCTTTTTATACACAGTCCCCCTACATTTAAGTGGACCAAATATAATTGGATACATTAACATACTTGTAAATAAAATCGTCATATTTAGTACTTGATTACAAGTCCTTTGGATGTTATGACCACTGGCAGTGTGCGATACAGAGTACATCACCAGACACTGGGAACCTTTCTTGGTGATACTGGCAGACCTCTACTGCGGATATCTTCAGTTACAGTTAGTTTCGAGAGTTTTTGTCTACAATTGTGTTTTCATAAAGTGAAACATATGCTCAGGTGGACTAAGGTCGGGTGATAATCGTGATTGACTTATCCAAGAAAACTCAATTTTTCGGCTATAACGAATTCCTTGTTAGCTTTATTATTGGTGGTCAATATCCTGGTGGAAGGTGAAGAATCGTCCAATGAGTTTTGTGGCATTCGGTTTTTTTGAGTAGATATGACGATACTGTACAGATCTGAAGTCATTCTGCTTCTGTTTTCAGCCGTTACATCATAAGTGGTCCAGTTCCAGTGGACCACTGCTTACAAAAGATTATATATAATTATATGTGTGAGTGGGCATCAAAGAGCAGCACTGCTCGACCCAAACAGCCTGCCACAGAGGATTGTGCTGTCCACTCAGCCACCAGTGCCCCAGCCACTGTTTGTGTGTTTGTGCGTTTACCTAGTTATACTTACCTAGTTGTGCTTGCGGAGATTGAGATCTGGCTCTTTTGTTCCGCCTCTCAACTGTCAATCAACTAATGTACAGGTTCCTGAACCTACTGGGCTCTATCATATCTACACCTGAAGCTGTGTATGGAATTTGCCTCCACCACATCACTTCCTAATGCATTCCATTTATCTACTACTCTGACACTGAACAAATTATTTCTAACGTCTCTATGGCTCATTTGGGCACTCAATTTCCATCTGTGTCCCCTAGTGCGTGTGCCCCTTGTGTTATATAGTCTGTCTTTATCTGCCCTATAAATTCTGTGCGTGTGTGTGTGTGTGTGTGTGTGTGTGTGTGTTCGCGTGATTTTGCTAACAACCAATCCCTTCCTGACAACCAATTGTTCCACATCTCGGCTGTCATATAAAGTGTAGAATTGTAATCAACATGTTGCAAAGTGAAACATTCATAAATTTTTTCAGGATATATCGTATCGCATGACCCACTTGTCTCCATCAGTTTCATCTGAGAGCAACAATCTCCACCACTCTCCCGCCGGCACTAGTAATTGTTGGAGTCTCTTGGAGCGTGGAGTGTTGGAGATGGATGGTGCATTGTGGAGCAGCCGCCGCCACCCGGATGACTGCTGCTCGTGGTGGAGATGGCAGCATCCTTGTGTGGTAGACAACTGTGGTGGAAGCTGTGGTGGACGCAGCAATAGCAGTGGTGATGATAGGGGAATTCTCAGCGGAGGGGTTGCGTGGGTATTGACAGCGGACGCAGTGGTACCATTGGGGACAAAAGTGGCGGTGGAAAAACGGATGAGGGTGAAGGTAATTGTGGGGGTGGTGGTTGTGGTAGCGATGGTGGAGGGAGTAGGGAGAGTGGGGGAGGTAGTTTTGATAGTCTGCTTGAAGGCACAGCTGGACCACTGACCAGCTCACTCGTCTCTGGTCGACACAGCTGGACCACTGACCAGCTCACTCGTCTCTGGTCGACACAGCTGGACCACTGACCAGCTCACTCGTCTCTGGCCGACACAGCTGGACCACTGACCAGCTCACTCGTCTCTGGCCGACACAGCTGGACCACTCACCGTCTTCACGTCTCATATGGAAGTGTTCACGTCTGCCACGTCTCTACAACACTGGTTTTCCCAGCCAGAACGTTCACAACACCAACCATGGTCCCTCCCTCCCTCACACTACTCTCAACTGTTTACCAGTTCCTCTTCCTTCATTTATATAATCAGGAGAAAGGAAACTTACCCAACCGCCACTGTGGTATCCTGAGATCGAGTCCCAGGATCCCGGGTCCCGGGTCCCCCTCGGTTGTGATACGACAATATAGACCACTGCGCTACGGGACCCTTTAATGTTTCAATTAATAGCCATGTAGGTGAAATACTGCTGGAAAATTGGCATACATCAGATTTTAACTGTTTATTTCTATATTAAATTATTTCATACTGTATACATATAGAGTGAAAAACAATTCTGGCATTATCCACCTGTATCTTAGTTCATAACCAGGGAGTTATATCTTGTGGTCCAGAATTTATAGGGTCGTTGAACCGTGATAAACAATATTATTATTGCATTTCCCTCCCTTCTGATAATATGCAAATTAGCCTTGGAAAAAAATACGTTAAATCAGGTTATCGTGGTATTGTTACAGTTCCCCCCTGCATCTCCCCAGCCTCCTCTCTCGTCTCTTTACCACTCGATATCCAGGTTCCCCTCCTTTCACGCCTGCCCTCTACATTCCAGCCTCTTCCTACCTCACGTCCCTCTTCAAAACGCTGCCTCCTTATCCCTCACTCTACTGTTCACCCCCCGAACACCCAGCCTTCTCGCCCCTTCTCACTCCAACCCTCCGTCTCTCGGCCTCGTCCTCACAACGACGCAAAGCCTCTTATTCTGGACCAGATCCTGATATTGGTTGAGAATGATGCATCGCTTGTATTTTTGGAGGGTAGCCACATGCACCTCTCCGCCCCTAGTGAGAGTGTCCTGGTCCTCAGCCTCGGCCAGTTTTGAGCGATCGTCATTCCCCCTTCATGTTTCTTGGTAACAATGCCGCTACATTTTTTTTAGTGGTGACCGGGGAAGGGGGGGAGGATATCTTTGCAGTTTTAGTACATGTACTCCTGATGCATGTATGGGAAAGGGGGAGCAAGGGGATTCCTTTTCCTGATACTTTCATCTTGTACCTGCCATTTTCATGCTCCCTTGTCCCTGCTAGTTTCGTGGTTCAATCATTCTCATAGTTCCTTGCACTTGCCAATTTCATTCTTCCTAACTACAAGTTGGGTCCTAGACCAGAAGTCACACCAACCAAACACGAGTGACACACAAGGTGAAATGACACATTTCGCTCTGTGCTAAATGGTGAATATAAACTTTCTCACTGCTTTACATCATTGAACAATATGAAATAAAATAAATTACTGGGTAATCAACAGCAGACTTGGCAGGAGGGAAATGGCTAGAAAGCAGGGACGAGAAACCCTACATAAGTTTTGGACCCGCAAGGTATAGGGGACCCAGATGGTACGGGACACCCGGATCGTACGGGGAGCCCGGATGGTATAGGGGACCGTACAGAGGTCGGGGACCCGGAATAAATGGGGAACCCAACAGAGGCGGGTCGTCCGGGGGGAGAAGGGGACCTAATAGAACACATCTGACACCAAGCTTCTGTTTGTTATAGGAGTCTGCTTGGTGTAAGCAAATCACAAAGTAGCTTTGAGATAAACATATCTTTTTAGCTCTTATTATTAAGTGTATTTTCACAGCAACAGTGATGATAGACAGCTCAGTGATACGGGTCTTATAATTAAGCCTTCAGCACACAATATGATATATAGTATAAGACAATGAACGTCAGTGTTTAACAAAAGCCTTCCAGTGGCGTCACAAAAGCTCTATAAATCTTTCTTTTTTATCGAGTTTTAAATTTGTTACCTTATTATTTTTTTGGGACCTTGTGATAATTTTATATGTATTATTTACATATGGCTGAGAAGAGCATTAAGACTTTATATGTAGATAATATTTCGCCTGGAAGTCGATTACCAAATTTAACAGTGGTTCATCAGAAGACTATTTTCCGCTTATGGATAAAAATTGGAACACTACAACAAAATAAATATTCTATCATTTCTTCAAGAAATTTATTGAATTTGTATAAGTTCGTTCGCTTGGGTATGCACAACTGTTTTTGACATGCTCCCCGATCATTTATCCTCATTCTGAACAAAGCTAAACACCGTGCAGAATGACTAAACTGTAGTCTTCACCTGTTCTACCTTGATTGGTGAGAACGTCAAAGCCATCCACACCAAAGAGATGTTGCGAAGTTTCTGTTATGTATATTGCCGATGCCATCAATATTCCTCACATAACCCAACTTTGTGAACAACCAGAAGTTGGCACCCGCAACAAGAGCAGCTCAGCCATCAACAACCTCATGGTGGTTGTGTCATTCTCAAGAAATATCACTTTAACACGATTCCTAGGATGATTACGTTTTGGAACGTAAAAGTCAACAGAGAGAGAGAGAGAGAGAGAGAGAGAGAGAGAGAGAGAGAGAGAGAGAGAGAGAGAGAGAGAGAGAGAGAGAGAGAGAGAGAGAGAGAGAGAGTGAGAGAGAGAGAGAGAGAGAGAGAGAGAGAGAGACAGACAGACAGACAGACAGACAGAGAGAGAGAGAGAGAGAGAGAGAGAGAGAGAGAGAGAGAGAGAGAGAGAGAGAGAGAGAGAGACAGACAGACAGACAGAGAGAGAGAGAGAGAGAGAGAGAGAGAGAGAGAGAGAGAGAGAGAGAGAGAGAGAGAGAGAGAGAGAGAGAGAGAGAGAGAGAGAGAGAGAGAGACAGAGAGAGAGAGAGACAGAGAGAGAGAGAGAGAGAGAGAGAGAGAGAGAGAGAGAGAGAGAGAGAGAGAGAGAGAGAGAGAGAGAGAGAAAGTGATGAAAGGTCCCGGGGGGTGACTCATATATCAGGCAGTAGCGCCCGTACGCACACTTTTTGTGTTTTCCTACCACTGTCCCCTCTTCCCTCCCTTCCTTCCTCTCTCTCTCTCTTTCTTTCTCTCTTTCTCTCCCTCCCTCCCTCTCTCATTTTCTCATTTTTTACTGATACTCATAAATTCAATATCAAGATTCAAACTATGTTTCCCACTCATTCTTTATTGCAAACCAATAATATTCACTGCAGCAAATTTTTAAGGTATACGCCAAACATTTGCTATATTATAAAAATATATATTTGGTATATACAATATTTAATAAAGTTGCAATCACATGAAATTTGGAGGGGAAGCTCCTTTAATATATGTTAGTTTCAAGAACAAATTCAACAGACTAGAAAAGTTGGTGAGTGTGAACTATATTAACAAGGGAGTTATAACAAATAACTGGAATATAATATATCGATGGCAGAACTGTTTGACTATATAAATGAACACATTTCAAAACAAACAAAACACAATGAATACCTTCATTACTTGCTGATTGAAAATACGAATGAATGGAATGAGTAACGTTGTATTTGCTCACTAATCCGTCATTGTACGGCTTAAGACTAAATACTCTTCTTAGAAAATTTATTAATTTCAACTAATTTATGTTTTTTTCTAAAATTTTTGTGGGAAATGGCAAACCAAGATAACGGGCTGCACGGTAAACTACATAATACAGTTCTAAAATTTACGTTTGAATAGCTCTTTATCAGTGTTACAAAAATGATATACAAGTATCTGAAGAGACAGTAAAGTTTGTCTGACATTGACATTAAATTGAACTGACACGCCCCAGAATTAACGCGTTGTGAGTGAGAGAGTGCTGGAAGCAGTCAATGATTGAATTAGCAGTGTTTAAATTAATGTAGTATATAGGAATTAAAATAAATATTAGTATATTTTAGGTAATATGGAAATGCTCTTTTCCTTTGATGGAATGGCTTGTTTTTCGATATTTTTTGTATTTAACTTCAGAAAACAGTATTACCGTGGTTACTAGCAAATTTTGGCCACTAGCAAATTTGGGATGCATAATGAAGATATCCGCAAGAACACAGGAGTGGATAAAGAAAACGCAAAGCTCTAGGTAGAGCCGGTCGGCCGAGCGGACAGCACGCTGGATTTGTGATCCTGTGGTCCTGGGTTCGATCCCAGGCGCCGGCGAGAAACAATGGGCAGAGTTTCTTTCACCCTGTGCCCCTGTTACCTAGCAGTAAAATAGGTACCTGGGTGTTAGTCAGCTGTCACGGGCTGCTTCCTGGGGGTGGAGGCCTGGTCGAGGACCGGGCCGCGGGGACACTAAAAAGCCCCGAAATCATCTCAAGATAACCTCAAGATAGGTACCTCAGCAAGATTTAAGACTATAATGACTGGACAATTAATAACGTAGTGTGAGATCCAGACCCAGTTACTGCTCACAGACTTTATACATGGGAGTCTCAGGAGTGGGAAAAGTCGTCACCCAGTAGTCTACCAAAGGTCCACCTGGTCCATCCACCAGCCACAGCACCCATCATTATCCTGAAGTTCCATATATGCAGACCCCTGCGCGAAACATGTCTAGCCTCGACCCACAACTTACATTACATGTCACTCTTCCATCTATATTCATTGGTTACCAAAGCTACCACTTTTCGCGGGCTGTAGGAGATGCGCGGGTGATAAGCCATCCTGCCCGCCCTCACCACCGACCATAGGAGCAACTTTATTTGATAACTTAATAATAATTATTCCGGTTGCCGGAAACAGAAAGTCTATGTAGAATATATATATATCAAGGCTTATATCAAGGTCGCTTATAATTATTACTCTTCCTTCTGATGGGTCATGAAGGAAGCCGGCCTCGGGTGAAAGGGGGCTGTGACGATCTCTGTCTGGAACCCGTAGGTGCGGGACTCGGACGTTCACTTCCTGCAGGGCTCGTGCGGCCCCAGGCTCAGCTTCAGGGGGCTGGGGTCCTTCTTGCCCTTGCTGGGGTTGTTCTTCTCCGGCCCCGACCACAACGGTCTTCGGGTTTGGAATTCCTGTGCCTTCTTTTACCAACCACGAGGTAAGTCCTACAGTCCTACACCGGAGCTGGAACAACTGCGGTAGTTCCTTGTTCCCTTCAACTTCGTTCTGACAGTTCCTGCGATGGCCAATCCTATTGTCGTTTGCCTTTCCATTGGAGACTTTCTGCGCCGTGGAGAAGGGAGACCTGCTGCATGGGTGACAGCTTCTCCCCCGTATCAGCCTATCCTGGTTTTGCTCCCTGGAGAGGCCACTCTAGACCGACAACCAGAGCGCAACTCCTTAGTCTTTTGAGACTGATAGATGCCTAATACTACTACTATGAAAGTCGCTCCAAGGTTGAATTACTGACCCCTCCAAGGATGCATCCCCACAAATTATCTCCCAGGTACCAATTTATTGCTAGGTGAACAAAGGAAACGTACCCAACCAGTTCTGTCCCGCCAGAGGATCGAACCCTGGATCCTCGATTTTGAATCAAGAATGTAGCCACTGTATTACAGGACCACAGGACGGTGCCAGAAGACCTGCTCCGTCTTACCTAGACCACTGCAGTTCGCAAGCTGTTGGTTACGCCCGTAAATAAAAATTGATCTACAGCTTACATCATTGTAAGATCATCCACTAGAGATGTGGCACTATTGCGAGGAAAAGAATACCAAATAGCGAAGACTTGGAATGTAGTGATGAGAGAGAGAGGAAAAGAGAAAGAGAGAGAGAGAGGACTAAAATTAACAAAGCAGTCACACATAGAAAGATTAAAAATGATAAATTTTCCTAGGATAATTAGTTGAGGAGTAAAGGAAGACGGCCAGGAAGAAGTTAATCATCAGAGAGCATCAGAGAGCATCAGAAAGCATCAGGGTCGTGTCCTACACAATGACCCGTTACACGGTAGGGGATGGGGGAGAAGAATAGATGGCCAGTGGTATTGTAAGAAACTCTTATTTAATGCCTGTTGTACTGAACGTGTATGGAAAGAAATATATAATAAAGAATTCACTCGGATATAGAACATTTCTGCCATGGTAGTTAAGATGCTCTATGTATCTGTGCTCGTCAACTCCGTTCACTGTGTATCACCCACTCATGTTAATATCAGGATATATGCTCCTAAATTTGCATGTAAATTGTGCCAACGCGTTTATGGATTTAATATTCTTAAAATTTGGTGTTTTAAAGAGTAATCATTTTGTTGTGAATGAAGTTGGTATATGAGATTTTCATAACAATTTGTCTCATTAGCTTCTCAAAATACATGTCAAGCGCTTTTGCAACTCACGCTTATTGTCCTTGCGCTTAAATGGTTGCTTGAACTCTGATGCATATTAAGAGATTTAACTGCCGATCTGTAAACCTCTGATTAGATTTTAAGAGATATCAGACAAACACAAAAACATGATTACTATTGCCCAATAAAGCAGATGTGGTAATAAACTTCATTATATTTATCATAAGGATGTCAGTGACGTTATTTGATGTTTATAAAATTTATACAAAGATCTGAGAATTTGTAGTAATTGTTTTTGTTCAATTTTAAATAACTGATATTATACCTGTATGTTATGTTGACAGAGTTCCTTCCTCTTACAATTTTATAAGCCAGTTTTCATGTAAGTTTCATAACCTCTCCAAGGTAAATTAACTACGGGCTCACCATAGCCCGTGCTACTTGGAACATTTTGTTCCGAGTAGCGAATCTGTAACAACAACAACAACAACAACCTCCAAGGTCTGTCAGGAGCATTATGGTCTTAACATTTAATATATGATGTAGAAAACCGTGAATCATGATGAACGCACTATATTATTATGAAAACATTGAATTATAATGAAAAACACTGATGATGATGAAGAAATACATGACGATGAAACAAATGTACATCATCTGGAAAAGCTTTTATAGTAATGTATTAGAAAAGGTGTTAATGTTTAAATTAAACATTTAAATTAAACTATGCTATTTTCATAGCATTTGTTAGCTTAAGAAAGTCGATCCCACTAACAGCCGGACCTCATTATACTCAATCAGTTCCTGTACGCAACAGTGCTTAGGGACAATTGAGCGTCAGTGGCGTTCATAATTATAAAATATGTGTAGTGGGAGGAGGTGCTTCACATACATAACAGTTCTACGATAACAGTTCTATCATAACAGTTACATAAAGGTCGAAGTCTCAGGAAAGATGCCAGGATATCTGAGTGTATTAAACACAATATGAGTTGTTGCCAGCGTGGGTCTGGATGGTCTGAGTGGTCTGAAGGGTCTGAGTCTCTGAGTGGCACTGACGTGAAGGGGCCAAGGCAAGACTGCGCGATAATTTCCTCTTCCTGAGGAAGCTCGGGTTAACTTGGTGTCTTGTGGATTCCTACATCAACACCTCTCTCGCTCTCTCTCTCTCTCTCTCTCTCTCTCTCTCTCTCTCTCTCTCTCTCTCTCTCTCTCTCTCTCTCTCTCTCTCTCTCTCTCTCTCTCTCTTTTCCTGAGGAGGCTACTTATCAACACCATCCTCTGTCTTATGAATATAATTGAATGCCATATCTATTACCTTGGGAGGTAGATCATCAACAACATTCACATTATTTTGCAATTCACTGATAACTACCTTTTTCTCTACTTTCCAAAGGTCACTGACCAGTACCATATGCACTCTCTGCAGAAACCTCGTATCAACGGCTCACAAAACGGAGGAAAGACCCCTGTAAAACATCATTTACAGAAACGTGATCCCTACCGAAGTTAACCGGAAGATAAAGTTTACAATTTGCTACAAGAACAAAAAATCTGAGCATATAAGTGAGCATGTTTTCACATGCTCACTTACGGACTGTCAGCCCCAGAGATTTCAATATATAGGCAAGACGAAACATCTCTTTTAAGGTGTCTGACTATTCACTACCTCCATCAATGTTAAAAAGAGCTTCATCGACAAGAGTAAACAAAATAAATCTGTAAAATAAACTTTTCAACTTACATCTTAAATGGAGAAGAATAAAAGGAAACATGTTCTTAGTAACATATGTCTAAAATTAAGTCTTCTTAATAAATGTACTAGTATAGATATATTTATAAAGTGATAAGACTCACAGTGATGGGTCAGTAGTGAGACTCACTGTAGTGGGTCGGTGGTGTGACTCACAATGGTGGGATTCAGTGGTGGGACTCAGAGGTGGGTGATCCTACACTTGGGCTTGGTGGTGGTGGGAGCAACACCTCCGAGCTCCTGCCAAATTCATCACGAAAGTTTCTGTTTTGCATATTAATAATTTTGTTGAATTTTTTAAATGAAATAACCTTCATATTGTAAAACCAGGTAATTTAATGATTAGTATGAGAAACAAAGAGGAACAAAGATAAAGGGAGACAGAAAGAAAGGCATAGAGACAGAGACAAACAGAAGAACAGTGAAAGACACAAGAAGCCAGGAAAAAAAAGAAACAGAGGCAGAGAAAATTGGTAAAATTGGTAACTAACGAATAAAATCATTGCTTATCAATTCCATGTTCCATGCCGTTCTGTTACATTAACATTAATTGAACATAGTATACATAACTTTTTATGTATACCATGTTCATAAGTATTATGTTAGTGCATTACACATTAATTTTAACATATCACTATCTAACGCCGTTCACGTCTACTTCTTCCTTACCCCGCCCAGAACCCAAGTTATGTGAATGTCTGTATTATGTATGGTAATTGCTACTAAATGTCCTCGGCCCCAGATATCTCTTTCCCACCCTCACTCCTCTGCCTCACTTTCTCTTCCTCTTTCTACATCTTTCTATATATATATATATATATATATATATATATATATATATATATATATATATATATATATATATATATATATATATATATATATATATACTATCGGTTGCAAAAGAAAAAATATTTTAGTGTGCGTTTCTCTTTTACATTATCTCACTTTTGTTTTCCGATGATTCTGGAACCCACTAAAGAGCCTTCAGAAAGCTCTTTGCGGTTTTTCGCCAAGAACCAATGGTCTCTGATTCTAAGAGAAAAACACTGTGCTGACGATCCTCTCCTTTATTCATACAAAGCTCGGCTACTCCTCTGTGTGTAACAGTACGAACAACTGACATTGATGTCGACGTAGACACTCGCTGAAGGTAAAACACATTTAGTCCCATATCAGCTGTCTACTGTTCTTTCAAGAGTGCACTGTAATATCCAGTGGAACTGGCGAAAATAGGAGATATGAGGAAACTAAGCTCTCTTTTTGCTGGCTATTACAAAGTTTTGACGCTCTGATCAATAGCCTTAAAAATGCGTTTCATTATGCATGAGTAATGTCTGTAATCGTATCCTATGTATCACAGACCCCCACCATACCAAGCATTCGGAACACAATAGCCAGACGTCACTATTCCACATACCCCCCACCACGGCTCCAGGAAGCTGGGTCGTCCTAGTTATCATATAACCACCCGGGAGATAAAATTCAAATGTTGTCTGATATAACTAGTAATTAATCATCCATGACAGCTCTGAGCAACACAATTCCTTATTTTTCCCCTCCTCGGTTATTTACCATGATTTGTGTGTGACTCTCGCTGTGATTCATATCAAGCGATCTGTTTGTGTGATTTACACCAACTGTTCAGATATTTTCCCTTATTTATCATAATGTAATCTGAGGATTTACGAGCTATCGATGTATTGGGTCCAGATATTTTTATACCTTGGAGAAGTGTTGCATAAATCTCGGCTATCGTCGCGACGCGTGCGCGAAGAGCTCAGACTAGGAGGTAATGGACCAAATTATCCAACGTTATTTCAGAGAACTTTTCCCCCCCTCGACTCGTAGATTCTAAGACGCCGGATCAGACACCGACGCCTGCCCGTCATCCTACATCTCAAACGGACTCCTGATCACACTTTTATCGTCTTTATCATTCTCTTATCGATCAATATAATCGCGTTAAGTCGCTCCTTCATCCCCGAGAAGCTCGCCTGGGATCTCAGGGTCATCAAAACACAGGAATTTTTATGGAGAGGCTTCAAGCCTTTTATACTTTAAATCCGCGGGAGAGTGTGTTGTGGGGTGCCAACTTGGCCTCCTGTGCTGCCTGCCACCGCAATGTTGACACAATACCAAGTGTTGAGTGCTTCAGTTCACCATCTAGTTAACACTACGTATGGTGAATGTCAACCACGGTCTGATTTTTAATAGACAAAGTCCCAATTTTTTCCTATATTTGTCTATTAATGATTTTCCACTTGTGGGTATTAAATAAAATAGTGGACGCATTATATCAATATTACACACACAGTTAGTAAGGTTTTTAATTGTCAAAAGAAAACAATCTGTCACAGTGACAATACAGCACATGCAAGGAACCTCTACACACTAAGATATGCACCTTAATTAGACCTGGACTATGTTCAATACTAAGCTATTGTTGTTGGTTTGGTCTTACTAATCCTCTGCTGTTGACAGGTCTTAAGACCCTCAACTAATGAATAGTAACCAAACTATAGGAGGAAGATAAGAATTGGATAAGTGCTTTACAGAAAAAGGGATAGAAAACGAGGAACCTAACCACTTGGGGATCGACAGATCTAGTAATAATGGCACAAAACTCGACAGAGATCTCATTAGGGGCCCCTAAACAAACATAAAATGTAGTCAATGCTGGATCCTTCATTCACAAATTGAGTACATACATGAAAACTCAAAACACACATACACACACACACATACACACACATGGAATGCTTTAGGCAGTGATGTGGTGGATTCTGACTCCATACACAGTTTCAAGTGTAGATATGATAGAGCCCAATAGGCTCAGGAACCTGTACACCTGTTGATTAACGGTTGAGAAGCCAGACCAAAGAGCCAGAGCTCAACCCCCGCAAGCACAAATAGGTAACAAATAGGTGAGTATACACACACACACACACACACACACACACACACACACATGACTCATGTGCACACATATACATACATATAAACACAAACATACATACACTCCCGTGCGCACACAAAAACACGAAAGCGTACAGACACACACATACACACTCGCACTCATACACACAAACACACACAAAATAAACACCAGCCATCCCCTGTGTAAAGCTCTATGGTATGGTATGTACACAGTTTTATTATCTTGTTTGCTATAGTTTTTATTGTAAACATAAAGATTTTTAGCTAACAAAAATTGCATGAGGATTATATTAATTTGTCAATACCTGGAGATAGATACACAAATATCAGCAGGTTGTACTGATTTATAGATTGTGCCTCATACATTTCTATATTTTGTTGAATGAATATTATTATGTCGAACTCATTGTGAACTAAGAGAATTAACCAATGCATGATGGCAAGTATGTTTTAATACACTGAACAAAAATAATTGCATTTCTAGCTGACGAGTTATAGACCCTTCTAAATACTTTACTGATTGAGGAAGCTATTCAACTCTCAAATCAAAAAAATTACTCAAAAATGTAATACATTAATAACTCAGGAAAGTATACATAAAATGTATAGTTCAGAAATTAGATAAGACTTACAATGATAACAAGAAGAGATTGTCATTATCAGGAATCTGAAACTTAACTGGTAACAACTGATGCAAATATTTTCAATGCTGGCTAGTCTAAAAAGTTGTATAGGAATCTATATAAAAAAAATTATTTCACGTATAAAGTGAGGGAAGAGAAGGGGATAGGGGATGGGAGGAAACTATCACGTGAAAGCGCCAAGTCATTACGACTATAGCTTATAACGTTTTGCAAAGAATTAGAAGGATGATTTTACATTGTACAAACACAATATATATCACAAATTAAGGACGATGAGACAATTTAGCAGAAGAATATAAACTAAACGTACAATGACATTGTACTTGTTTACTTAACCTCATCATTCTGTGTCACAGGTCAGCTGTGTGTTTTCACTGTGTCTTGATGATTCTAAATCTTTAGAAAATTTAAGCACGCCAAACTATTATGATAACCCTCTTAGGAGAAACGTGCGGTCTGTTATTCCTATACACTAGTTTATTTACGAGGTAGCTGAGAAATGGTGTAATTTGACTCATAATCACTCAAAAACTGGTTTCAGATATTGAGGTATTTTGTCCTTCATTACTTGTTACTTATCATGATCGAATCATGTTGGAGTAAGGAGAAAATTGAGATCTCATAGAGCATTATTATGATTAATAATATATGTTATGCTGATCCAGTTTAATTACCTTAAACACTCGTACTCACATACAAACGAACACTCCCTAGCGGACGTAATTTCTAACCTTGATTACCACATTACATATAAAAATATACATACTCATACACTATATATATATACATATATAAAGAGTTAGATATTAAATATGAAAAAGAAATATCGAGTCAGAAAATGAGCGGTGAGGTAGAAGGAAGGACGTCTAATGAAAAGATATGATCATGGGAAACAAAAGACTATGGAAGACGTATATCAGTGTTATAAAATATTTAAGTTCGTGCGGCAGAATAAAGAGATGAGATGAGTTCATGAAAGAATTGAAAGAAAGAATATATATATATATATATATATATATATATATATATATATATATATATATATATATATATATATATATATATATATATATATATATATATATATATGTATATATAGCGCAATTTGTGAATTACTGGCCTGACTGTGTAGGATATGTTACGCTACGGTGTGAAGATTTGGTTAGATTAAATAAAATTTGTATACTAGTTTTAACTCAAATAAACAATTAAATCATACATATTATGTAATGGAAAGTTTTATCATTACATAAGCATTTTTTTATCCAAATAAGTATTACCGGAAATATCAGCTTCTTTGTTTATATGAGTTTATACTTGCTGACCATATTTTGGGTTTGTTGATCACAAATTGAACCTATTAATTACATTCTGATCAACAAGATCAGAATGTGATTAACATCTATTCTATTTGCGAGTCGATTCATTTGGGAAGAATTTGGAAAGAACACTTATGTTCAAACGAAATTCCATGTATAACTGGCCATCCTGCGAGATGGGGACATAGGAAGATTTTATTGCTACCTCGTGATTTCTATTCTCTAATCCGTCATATAGAATAAGGTAGAAGCACAAACTGCGTTTACAACTTTGATATCATTGCTGATTTTTTACCTTATATCACGTTTTGGAAGAGTTCTCCAAAATTGTTGTTGAAGGAGCTGTGGTATGTGTTTTGAGAGGGAGCTGTGATAGGTGTTTTCACAGAAGCTGTGGTAGGGGTTTTCAGAGGAGCTATTAGAGGAGTGTGCCTCTGGGGGGTAGAGTTGCAGGGGAGCAGACGTCGACCACTCTGGCTGGGTTATAACCCCTGAACCTCTCTCCGTAGCCGGCTAATGAAGTACTTAATTTCGAGCATTGAATAGAGTCAATTCGTTTTTCCTGTGGCTGAATGACCGAGCCGGTAGTTAAATCCCGAGAAGCTTCCAGCAACCAGTAATTAGGAGGACTGTAAGAATGTGTTGGATCTTGTGAGGAACAGATAAGGCTGCGCCAGCATTCGTGGGGAATTTCCTTCTCACTCAATTGTCACGCTCTTCACACACATACACGTTCAAACATGTGTTCATACAGCTACATATACATGCACATATATTTGAGTATGTAAACTGCATTTCCTAATGTTTCGCACATTATAAAAACCTATATTTATTGCCTCGTAGCGATTTTGTGCAGTTTTCTGAATATATTTCCCGCTCAATGTTTGAATCGTGTGCATTTATGAGGTTGCCGTTCAGGCCGGTACGAATAATTTATATATATGTGATAAAGAAGAAAAATCCCAGGAAAAAGCCCTGAAGTACTACATTTAAAACGGCTTACCTTTCTGACTCAAATCCGTTTATGCTAACGCTGCTTCTTTTAAAATAACTACCAAGACCAAGTGACCATCAGAACTAAGGGACAATCAATACCAAGTGACCACCAGGTATACCAGACTGCCTTCCTGGATTGCTTACAATCACAGGACTAATGACCAAACTTTCCAAAGTTTTAAAATATGGCATTTAAAAGTGACTGTAGGGGAATATCTTTCTCGGAAATATATGATAGTTTCCTAATAAATGTATGTAACTGTCAAGAGAGCGGATTACGTTTCGAGATAAACATATGTTAATAGAATAAATAGAACTATCACTTTTATTACAGGCTGGACTTATCTCCACCCCACAACTGTAACCCCATGTTACTCATACCCACAACCCCATGTATGTACCCCCATATTCAGGCTTCCATTTTTCCCCATAACATGGACTAAGACTCACACTAAAACCACAATGACTCTTGTATTTCAGCACAACCATCTATTTCCTGCACCATCATCTATTCTCTGCACCAATATCTCTTTCTCCACCACCATATTCTCTATCTCTATGACCACCATCCGATCTTTCTCTTACACGCTATCTTTCTCCAGCTCAAATTTATATTTCACCATCCCAATCTGTATCTCCATCATATTTCAAATCTCCACCACCACACACAATCTTCTCCACTGCCTTCTTGATCTCCGCACCACATTATCTCCATCACCAGTTCTTGTCTCTAGACCCACCTATTACTTTCCCATTACATCAGCCCCTGCCTGTTGTTGTTGTGTTAGATTTACCAAACTCGGAACTAAAATTTCCATGTAGCACGGGCTATGGTGAGCCCGCTGTTGTGTATCCACTACTATATACTGTTTATTTTCTCCTCACCTAATTTATCTCATCCGCCATTCTCATTTTGTACACAATTACCCCCATTATTTCTCCTATCACAGCCACCCCTCTTAATTTCCATAACCACCACACCTCTGTAACACTACTTCCTACATAAATATCACCTATATCACTATCTCCTTCACTACCAAACCCCCCCGACCCTCCCCATTTCTCCCCCTCCACCGGCATTGTTTCTACCACCAACCTAATCTCCCCCAGCCTCTCTCCCTCCCTCGACCCACTGGCATACGCCGAAGACAAGATTGTGACTATTCTCCCTGGCTTGGGGCTCTTGTACTGCTCCTCCAGACTGCGTTGGTCGTATCTCCCGGCTCCCTATCTCGATGCCTTTATGCAAATGATGCACAACGTAAGACTTGGGGGGATGCGGCCAGTTGCTTGCGCCTAATGTGGTGTCTGTATGCGACGGCCTCGTTGGTCGGAGTCAGATGAGGCTTCACAGTGGGGGGAAAATGCACGAGATAGTGTAGATAAACGGAGGATACTGCTGATTTGTGAAGGAAATGATGGGCTGGCTACGTTGTTCACAGTTGGGAAGATAGAAACTTATAGGTTAAATGTGAGGCAGAATAATAGGAGGAGGACAGGAAAGATGAGAAGAGGGAAGATTAGTAGAGGAGGGAAGACTATGAGTAAAGGGATGGAGAAGTGGGAAGATGGGGAGTGGGACGATGTGTAGAAGAAGGAAGACGAGGAGGAGAAACGTTCCGGAAGATGAGGAGGAGAGAGAATATGAGGAGTGGGAAGGTGAGGAGGAGAGGGAAGATGAAATATTGTAACTGGGTAGTGACTGTGAGTGTTATAGTAGCTATGGTGGGTACTTTATGATTGTTGTGGCTGGATGGGGGAATCTTATGATTGTTGAAGCAGAGATGAGGACCTTGAGACTATTCCAGCTGGGTTCGGGACCTTATGATTGTTGAAGTGCTGGAAGCTGCGATTTTCAAAGTAGTGGCAGTCATTTATCAGTAGGAAGAAAGTAAAACGAAATTTATTCTTACAAATTATTGCAATTGTTCAGTATAAAACCTTCCCTTCTACGCAAGTTCCAACTCTCAGGAGCATAATTTTCATTATCAACCCTATTTTAATCTATTTGCTTAACCTTACACTCGCTTCTCAGATTTACCATCTCCATTGATCTGCTTATAATGTTTTTGTATATCTATGCTACACTCGTGTTTCACGTCCGGTTTCATATGATGGCATAACAGGGCTTTTGTTGAATCTCTGAATTAATCAGCATTTTCCCGCCTTGTTATTTTTTTCGAAGGTTTGTGTTCGAACATGCGTCTTTCTTGCCCCTGTCTGGCTATGTTTTTATCATGGCTGTACTTACTCAATAATCAATAAAATCCAGGTATTATTGTCTTCTTTTTTGGGTTTCTCTAGCGAGTGCAAAGTGAGACTTCAGTCTGTTATGTATTACACAAAACAGAATACGAGACAGTTGATAGAAACTGCATAAGATTAGATAAATGCTGACTTGGAAAATGGGAACATAATAGAGACGGGAACTTTCGACTGATCCTATAATGGATTAAACGTACATGAAAATGGTTTGGATGGGAATAAATTAGATTTGCCTCGCAATGTTCAAAAGGGATTCTATAGTTCCCATATGATATTATACTATATTTGTTGTTATGCTGCACTTGCGGTCAAAGAAAACGGAGTTAGTATCCAATCATGATATCAATATCTTTCGAGTAAATATCACTGCACTACACACCTCTCTTTCCATATTTTCTTATGAATTTTCCAGATTAAAATTACCATGATTGCATATGAATCTTTCCCACAAACCTCCTCTTAAGATTCATATAAACTTTTTCAGAACGAAATCTACTAACTTCTCAATAACTTATGTAAACTTTCAACTGTTCCTCTATAGATTTTGCTCACCCCTAATTTTACACGATGACACAATCAACGTTCTTAGCCATCTATCACACCTCCATTTTGCTTGGCTGTAACAAATTCTCCAAATAAATTCCATTATTTTCTTTCCACTGTATATAATCTTTCTGCCTATTCCCTTTCCACATCTGCTCCTTTTCCATATTTTAGGCTCTACACTGCTGCATACATTGTGTAGATTATATTACACACATTCTGCATACAATATGTATTATGGTATCTTCTGTTGTACTTTATACACACTTGCATGCTTTTCGTTTCTTGTTATCTTATATCATACTAAATATTTCAACTCGAATAAGACCTCAATGCCAAGCGTAAAATTATGTTTTGGTGCAAAGATTACCGAATGTATCACACAAACCACTTTTGTTTCTCCCTCTTGTGATCATTGTTTTTCTTTCAATCTCTTTATCGTCTTCCTTCCTTTCCCCGCTAGTAATCGTCATTTATTCTCCCTCTCCCTATCAATGTTCTTCCTTCTCCTTCTCATAATCATTGTCATTCCTATTCCTCCTTATCATCCTCCATTTATCCTTTTATTTTTATCGACGTCTTTTTCTTCTTTTCATTCTGCTGGGCATTATGGATCTTGAACGCATATGAAGCCGAAGCTCTCTCGACTGCGCTATGAGTAATCTCATGAAGGAAAATAATTATTTTAAGTTTCATCCTTCTTTCTTCCTCTCCTTATCATCTTCAATCCTTACTATTTCACAAATTTTTATCCATGTCTTCACAGAGACTGACAATATATATATATATATATATATATATATATATATATATATATATATATATATATATGACAATTACGAGCATATACATATATATATATATATATATGCTCGTAACAAGATATTAAGCCAAAAAGCATCAAATTCACATCAGATGCACTTGCAATATAACATACTCAATATACATATTCATACTGTCAGATGGAATGCTCGGATCTGAACATAAAAGGCTCGAGCTCTGGACTATCAACTTTAAACATTGCATCCACATTTAATTGCAACATTGTCTACAAATATAATCATCTTCACCTTCAATTTTATAATTATTTGAATGTTAATATTATAATTGTTAATTTATTAGTATTGCCTATTATTACTGTAAATTTGTATAAACTAACCAAGTTATATACGAACTAAATTCATAAATAAAATATTTGAATTTGAAATATTATTAAATTACCAAGGGACAAGTGATAACCTAAAATGCTGAAGGTGTTGTATGTTGTGAGCGGGCTGCAATGTTACATGTTGAATGATAGTCTGGAAGAATACATCAGTGAAGAAAATATCAAATATGTGCAACAAGAGAATTAAGTCTATGAAAAGCAATGGGAAGTGATAAAAAGCTATACCTAAAAAGGGTAATGTTGTTACAATTAAGACCTTAAAGGACAGAGAAGAGAAGCGATGTGAGGAATTATAACTGGAGGAAAACGGGTTTAAAACTGGAGTACTTTGTTTAGAAATAATGAATGTAGATGTAGGTAGAATATTAATAATTTAAGAATATTCCAATATGAGAAAGCATAGATGATGTGAGCGTCGAAAGCACTTCGCTTTCGACGAAGAAAGCGAAGATGCTTTCGAAAGCGAAAGACGAAGACGATTACAATTCGCTTGTAATTGTCAAGGAACTCATTACTATCATTAAAGCACATTCCTTAGTGTAGACTACAGTGTGAGAGCCACTATTTATTTCCAAGACAGAAAAAAATTCTAGTGAAACCAGTCCATTTGACCTTCAGCCTCGAAGAGACAGACAGATATTTCCACACATGTCTCTACGCCTCCTATTTCACCCGGAGAGCTTTGTTCTTTAATAAAACATTACGAGTAAGCGGTAGGTGAGTGAAAACTCTACGGGTTTCACAACCCATGATTTTATATCAAACTGCACGAAAATCGGAAGGAGGCAATTAAGATATCTCTTAACGTACGGCACTTGGACCTACCCTGACTGGCCTGTGACACTCATAATCCCTCTGTGTTTAATGTGTGAAAGTTGAGTGAGGCAAGCTCCAATCATCTGTTCTCCAAACTCAGACAAGCAGCCGTTCTCTTTTGTAATGATTAGTATAATTAGGTAGCATCCCTTCTATTGTACATACATTATCATGACCAAAATGATTAGATCAATGTTTCACACTGACGGTAGAACATCCCATGTCAACATATAGTATTCGGCCCACACCTACACTACATGGAAGAAGTCATGGATTTAGATAAATATGTAGCGAAAACCCCGAGCAAAGCAATAATTGTATTGACCACGACTAGCACTTTTCCAACGGTAACCACAGAGTTATTTAATTGCTACCAGTTAAAATCTATTGGAAGAGAGTTTGGCTACTGAGAGTTAAGGTTTGTAAGGCACTCGCTCCTTCGGTACTCGCTCCTTCTTGCTCCATTAACCTGTCATGTACACCGAGATGCGAGGACGATGAAGGAATATGCATGAGGTTAATTGAACATGTGCTCAGTGAGAACGCTTACTGATAGAGTAAATTGGTGCATAGAGCAAGTTCACTAAGGACCTAGCTAAATATAGCTATGCTTAATTAACTGATGAATATATATACCTTTTATCTTATATAAAATGTTTACTATTTTAATTTTTTTGCTGTCTTATCCGAACTCATTAATTAGCTTCCAAAGATTTTTATTATTTTCAAACAGTTTCCGTAGGAGAGACTACGTGTGCTTGTATCCGATATAAGTCGCAATTAAATGAATTATCAAAAAACAGGAATTTACATATAAACATTATTTTAGAGAATCTTAGATGAATCTCCGGACTATACTTGTTCCACAACTTTGTCTTGAAAGTTGAGAAGTCCACAGACATTCTTTCTGAAGTAACTGCAGTATAAAAAACAAATAGAATTTTCTTCTAGTATCTCAAAATGGGCTACTACCAATTACAAATTTTATGAACTACAAGAAAACTAAAGTTTTGTGAAATCCCACAAATGTTATTTAATCTCTTATGTAACTTTCAATATAATTATCTCGGCTTTTTGGGGCACTAGAATGGTGACATGTTCACGGATGCTCAGACAGATTTCAGTGGCAGGTGAAGTTTTTGGGGGAAGTAATATGAGTGTGTGGGTTAGAGGGGAAGTAGTGGGAGTGTGTGGGTGGGAGGGGAAAATGTGTTGGAGAGGTGGACTGGGGGGGGAGAGGTGTAGGGGGGACGGGAGGAATGAAACCATTTATCAGGGAGTCGACAATGACAGGAACAACAAACTTCACTCCTGGAGATGGTGGCCGCACCTCCACTCTATCATCATTCAGAATGGGGGGAGCCAATGCCCTGTCCCAGATTTATATTGTCATATGTCAATAGTGACTATTCTTTGCATTTGTTTGCTGTGTGATCTAAATTTTTAGTGTGTGCTGACATGCAGTGGTATGTGAGAGGGGCGTCAATGTAAAAAAAAAAATGAGTAATTAGGTGAGATTAATTGTTGACAGGAATAGAGCTTTACATCTTAAGACGTTGACAAAAATTATTGCAAATGATAAAACTAATTTAAATCCTTGCACTGTATCCATGTTTCGTTCTTAGTAGATAAGTTACATATTTAAGACTAATGAATAAGCAGTATAACGTGTAGACTGATAATAAGCAGCAGCTCTACTATGATCCTGTAATATGACCATATCTAAATATTTCATGTATTATCAAAACCGTCAATGTATGATAATTTATGTGAGTAAATAGATATTGTGATGAAAACAAATTTGCAACTAACCGACATTATAATTATAAGGTGTAATTGTTAGATGAAAGAGCAAATACCAAAAATTCTGCCGAGATCTGATTAAGACCTTTTGTGTCCTCTGTAATCCTTCGTGCAACAGCTCACAGGATGAGTACAGGGTGCACAATAAACTTGCCGCCTGCGGTGGCAACAATCAATCAGGAGTCGGAGTGGTGCTGGGACACGGATGATCGAGGACTGAAATACTGGGAATGAGAAGGGGTTGTAGATCAGGATCTCGCGGGGAACAGGCATTCCAAGGCGGAGGTGGCGGGGGGGGGGGGGGGGGAGAGTAAAATTGTTGCCAGGATTAGGGTGGGAGTGTACTGACAGTAGAGGGTAAGGGTGGAGGTACTGGAATTGGATCGCTGATGGTAGTACAAGAGCAAGTGAAGAGGCTGCTTAGGGGAAATGGGGAATAAGAGGGAAGAGATGGATGAGAAAGAATTTTTAGGATGTAGTATGTAGTCACCGATATTGGGGTGGTACAGAATGGAAGAGGAAATTGAAAGATATGGGAAAGGCGAAGTATGTTTTTTTTTTTTTTTTGGGTGAGGTTTTATTTTGGAGAGGTTTGGTTGATACCATCAGGAGAGTTTTTCTGCGAAGCTGAGTAATTGGTGAAAAATGAGACTGAAAGTCAATGGCTGCTGTTTGCATTATTGCCAATTCCATGGGTGATTTTCATCTCAAATAGCCGATATTTTGCAATATCACTCGTGAACATTAACACAAAATATATAGACAATGTATCTTTGCAATTACCTAAGGAATTATTAGGGAAATGGTCAGCAGCTCTGGATATAAATATAAAATTATTTGCTTAACCCCATTATGATCAACATCAGTTATATGCCATCTAGAGTGAATATGTATTATATCCGGTCAGTGCCAAGTGTACTGTGTCTCAGTGAGGCAAATCTGTTATGGCTTGTTTCCAAGTCGGTTCCTGGAGAACCATTATTCCTCCGACCTTCCCCCTCTCGCCAGACTCTATTATCATGGCTGCGTTTGATAGTTCCTCGCCTTATGGGGTTAGAGGCATCCGGATAGTGGAAGGAAGCAGGTGATGAGAAAGATGTGGAGAAGTGCTTGTTTACTTTCAGATGAGGACCAGAGGGGTGTGAGTGAAGGCTGGAAGAGAGCAGGGGTAGGAGCAGCGTAAGGAGTAAGAGGTAGAAGAGTGGGAACAGTGGGGATAAGGAGATAACTATGAAGTAGAGGGATCTCAGTGGAGAGGTGTCAGGGGAGAGGGTGTTAGTAGTTGGGGAAAGTGTAGGTGACGCTGTTGAGATAGGATTAAGGAGGAAGGAGGGAAGGGTGTGGACAAGTCAGCTGTCGCTAGCTTCACTGATTCCATCTAAGCAGTTAAGCTACATAAATTTATAAGTCTTTAGATTTACAAGTCATGTAGTCCTTCTCTCAGGATCCTATAGGTGTCACATGTATAACTCTGATTCTCTTGTAATATAACTTATCGACTTTGTTCTTCACATCCCCTTGGAGACTCAGTTCAAGTCCTTATGGTGTGATGTTCACAACTTTCGGAACTTTGTAAAACTGTTATGTTAGATTTCCACATTGCAAATTTTATTGCACCAAAGGCTGCTTTTGCAGTCACTGGCTCAAGGGCTAGTATTCCAATACCCTTCCAGTTCAGCACTACTTCCCTTCCATGAATGTTGTTCCATCATCTGGGGTCGGCAAGTTGAGTGCTTCTTACAGGTACTATTGATAATTGTTTCTATATTATTCATTTGTTTATTTTTTCCAGTGTTGCCCTTAATTATATTCCATATTCATATGTTTTTCATATTTCATTCCATCTCTACTGAACGTCTATTGTAAGTCCACTCAACCTGTCCTGAAGTCCAGTTATCCGTCAGTGTTGTGTGTGTGTGTGTGTGTGTGTGTGTGTGTGTGTGTGTGTGTGTGTGTGTGTGTGTGTGTGTGTGTGTGTGTGTGTGTGCGTGTGTGTATGTGTGTATGTGTGTGTGTGTGTGTGTGTGTGTGTGTGTGTGTGTGTGTGTGTGTGTATGTGTGTGTGTGTGTGTGTGTGTGTGTGTGTGTGTGTGTGTGTGTGTGTGTGTGTACGAGTAACATATATCCTATCACGTCCATACATCTGGCTACTTCCTTCACACGATATAAATCTTTCATCTACGTATTTTTCCTTTCAAATATGTAAGCCTCTCGCTCTGGTGAGTTTGCAGATGACTTTACCATCTCTCAAGAAAAACGTAAACCAATCAAATCGTAAAAAAAAATCACATTCCGATTCTGGGAATCATGGACGATGTATTCACAATTTACTAGATTCGCCTTCTTGACAATAGACGTAGCTGAAGCTAATCCAATTACGGACTGCTGAGTTTATCACGGACTGAAGAGGTAATTAGTGACTACTGGGATCGGTAGTTACGATCCGCTTTGATGATAAGCTACTGCAAGGGCAGATATGGTCCATAAGAATACTAATATTAGGTATGTTCAGAATGGTCAATTTCAGTGTGCTTTTACTGCAAGAGGTATACTATGGACAAAGGGGCTAATCGGAGAAGGCGGAGAGTCAGGTATTGTGGAAGCACTCTCAAGGACAGGAAGCCTTGGATACCCCTTGGATATCGTCTGTCTTTCCCTGAACCACAACATTTGCTAAGTGCCCAGGTAGCTATTCACGGCTAAGTGAATAAAGGAATTAGGAGTAGGAAAACGCTCCCAGACGCCTAGCCTCGCTCGGGAATCGTACCCAGGAGTCCAAGGGAACTAATGAATTTCGAAAAAAATAAACACTTTATCGAACGATTTTTCACAATTTACACCCTAAAATCAGAGAAGTGGAACAGTTGCGAGATATCCAGCGTAAACATGCCACAGAGTCCGGATATGCGATATATTCGGAAGTTATGCTACGTAGCTGGGATATACCCTGAGTCCGGATACGTAAGATATTGGGAGTTTTGTTACAAGTTTGTTATGTATATTATATATATATATATATATATATATATATATATATATATATATATATATATATATATATATATATATATATATATATATATATATGTATATATTATAGTTGGGCTAAATTAGGTACAGGAATGTTGGCACGTTACTGGGAGATATACTCTGGAACTTTGAACAGAAAACAAAGTGCATGTCTTATGGATATGCCCCTTGTGAGAGGAGGGATTCCTCCTCACATCCCCTGTAACACTTTATGGTAACCATATACAACATTGTAACAACGTAAACATAGTAAAGATAACGCTGTAGCTACGCCATGTTTGGTAACCAAGAGTTCGAATAAGAGAGACAGGTTGTTGCGTACGTCGAGAGGCAGAGGAGCGTCCCGCAGCCCGTGAAATAGAGTCGTTGTGAATTATGATGCGGAACCCGGCCTGCAGCTCGGTGAAAACTGGTGATATATGGCGGAGACAGGTCTTGGTGCGACTGTGCTTACCTCGCCCTGACAAGGCCCGGAACGGGTTCGACCAGGCCTCCCGAACACCGGTTGCCAGGAACCGTTAACGCTGCGACCATGAAGGGGTCCTTAGGTGTAAGCTCAGGACTTCTACCATTGCTCACTTATGGTACGATCATGCCTCAGATGCACTGCCTGCCAGGAACCCCATATGGTACGACCATGCCTCAGACCACTGGCTGCCAGGAACCCCATATGGTACGACCATGCCTCACACCACTGGCTGCCAGGAACCACATATGGTACGACCATGCCTCAGACCACTGGCTGCCAGGAACCACATATGGTACGACCATGCCTCAGACCACTGGCTGCCAGGAACCGTAAACGGTTCTACTCTGCCCGAGCCCCACAGGCTGCCAGAGACCCCACACGGGACCACAATGCTTCCCTTCCACTGTCTGGTAGTTTTTCGACGATCATTTTACGTATTATGAATACTGATTGGCTACTTTTTTTACAAATTGAAATTGTTTAAAATTAATTTACTGTATTATGTAACACAAATGACATGAGAAAAGTTAGTCGTGCTGTGCTGGTCCATAAAGTGAAGGCTCACATTAAAACCAGGTTACCATTGGTTCAGCATCTGTTTGTCTGTAGTAGTAGTAAAGTAACTCTTCACAGGCCTTGAAAAATATTCAAGGTTGAATAATGCATGTAAGAGTATAATTCCAAGCAATATACAAAAAATTATATTTTTTATATTGACAAATATATCTCTCATTTAGTTCTGATGTTAATAGTAAATATAAATCATGAACAATTGTTTTGTTTGGTGTGGATGGCTCCAGAATCATCTTACATGCGGCTGGTGAGTCTGCTAAAAGGATCTGCAGAATTCACAAGAGAATTTTCCAGGAAGGTCCTAGATGAAAGAGATATGCCAATAAAAGTGTGTAACTAAGAGCAGGGAGGAGGCTGGCGATAACCCAAGTTTACGATGAGAGTGTGTCGGCCCGCCAAGGCTCCAGTCAGGCTCCACTGTCTGGCACCACCTATTGGCTCCACCGCCTGACACCACCCATTGGCTCCACCACCTGGCACCATCTATTGGCTCCACTACCTGGCACCACCCATTGGCTCCTTCAACTGGCCCCATTGCTAGACCCATCGCTTGTACCCGACACTGGGCCCCGTCGCTGGGTCCCGCTGCCGGGCCCCACCGCCTGGACCCCACCGCCTGGACCCCACAGCCTGGACCCCACAGCCTGGACCCCATCGCCTGGACCCCACAGCCTGGACCGCACCGCCTGGACCGCACCGCCTGGACCGCACCCCCATCGCCAAGGCCCCGCCGCCCGGCCACACAGCTTTCACTTACCATACCAATACAAAACTCTCGGTGGGTAGTCATTGAGTTGTCTTCAGCACACAGTACTATTGAGAAGTTTCGTTGAGCTAACTCGTGTTTCCGAAAATGGAATATTTACACGTATGAGATAACACCTTGTTCTAAACTCCTGCATATTTGTATGCAGTAAATTTGAATATCCATGCAGAGATATTGATAATAAAAAACTTACAAAATTGAATATATTGATAAGGATTTATCAACCTAGGAAATTGTATGTAGCACCAGCCCGCGAAGTGCAACTGCACCCTAAAATATACTGGAAACATCGCACACAATAAAACAAGGCGATTCAAATGTCAAGTTCAAACTATGTCTGCTGAACGAAGCGAAATTGAAAGGGAAGGTAGGAGGCTGATTTAGAAAAGATTTTAGATTTTTTTCTAATCTTTTCCTAATTACATATATATGCAAAATTTAAGTAAATGTTAAATGGTTTTATTAAAATACTTATATAGGCCAAATTTGAGATAATTTTATATTTTTATCTTCATGTACATGTGTTAAATTTGAGCTAATTAATAAATTTTATCCAAATATACATGTTTATTCCAAATTTCAGTTATTGTAAAACAATATTTAATACTGAACACATAACAAATTCGTTGCCCTCTAAGTAAACTTTCTCACTACTGACTGATATATTAATAAAATAATCACATATCAAGGCAAATCAAATACTAATTTTTCATCCAGATCAGCAGTGTAGGAAAGGCGCAGGAGAGATCTTACACACTCACTAGAGAACAGACAAAAATCAAAAACTTATGATTCGTATTTTACAACGAATGAAACTTGTATTTACATCAAAATTTAGAGCGGAATTCGGGCACGTTAACGATACGTAGAGTTGAGAAGTAAAAATCCGGAGAGAAAGGAACGGTTTGGTGAACGAGGCGTTAGAAGAGACTGGGGGAGAGAGCAGGCACTTATAACTTTGGCGATTTTAGATTTAGTAAAAAACATTATTCAGAAAATTTTACAAAATGAGATAGCAGTTGCTACTAGTACTGCTGACAGCACTAGTAGTAGCCGATATAAACACCACTACTACTGGACAAGATCATCGTGTAATTATTTACTTCATTTTAATAATAAAATTCAACAAGACAAATAACAATGGCCACTGCTGCTCGCCTCCCGGTGTTATGAGACAAACTCAAGCTGCGTCTCTCCTGTTTTTATCAGGTGAATACGTTAATTAAAACTGGCGCGCTCAGGGTGTGCTTCAGCGAAGACAGGAAGGGATCAAGGCTGCCAGCCAACAATAGCGTCGTCATTCGAGCAATCTCTGTAATAAACAGGCTCTCCAGGGGCGGGCATAAAGGCTCTCCGTAATTATTTAGCAATCCGTCAATGCCAGGAGAAGGTGGCAGAAGGATGTGTTGGTGGGGGGCTGGTGGTGAGTTTAAGGGAGCTGGCGCTGTGTTGGTGGGGGACTTGGTTTGTGTTTACGGGGATGGGCGACGAGTGGTTGAGGACTGGTTTTGTGTTGGATGCAGCTGGTTGTGTCTTGATGAGGGGTTTTCCGGTGTGTATGGGGGATTCTGGAGGTGTGTTGGTGTGGTATTATGTGTGTTGGTGGGGGCTGGCTGTATGTTTGTGGAAGCTGGCTCTTGTTCTATACATGTTATGGTCTAATGATAGTTTAGTAAGTATAAAATCAACAGAGCAGTTGAAGTGTTAGAGCAATAACATATTTTCAACCCTCAACTTACAGACTTGGAGGAGCCTTGACAACATGTCAAAAACCATTCCTTTGCTATCCAGGATTCTCGAAACATATGTATATATAAATAGGTTAATTTCAAAACAGTTATTACATTTTAAATACCATACATATAACACTGGATTTGTGTTTTTGTAACCCTCCCACTGCGCCAAAATATTTCTATGCTACTCCTCCCTCCCCTCCCCCATAGGTGAGCCAATTAAAACAAATTATATATATCCCCCTTTACACACATGATAGAAAAACACGAACGTTCACAAATGCACAAAAATAAACACCGTTCCACATACTGTGGTTTGGCTACGGTACCAGGTAGTGGTGGAGGACAGTGGACGCTGTGGGGACGGCAGCTGAATGCTGGACACATATCTTATTAAATTTATTTTAATGGTTTGAATTGCTGTTGGATGCATTAAGATATATTTGCACCAATAGTTTGCTATTAGTATATTGACTAATAGTACCGCTATGCGCAAATTCTACTACATTTTTACTTTTTTTTACTATACATAATTTTTGTTACTGTTTGCGTTGTATGTAGCCTGTAGGTGTGACGATCTCTGGAGCCTCCATGCACCGGAGAACAGCTCAGTGCTTGCTCTACTACGGGACAAGTCTCTTCTGAACCCGACGCTCAGTGCTCAGGTATACGAAACACTCTCGCTATGCCTTTGAACGTTTCCATGGAAGCAAGAGCACTAATACTGAAATTCTAAGTATTCATTCATATATCTGCCCAAATATATTACAAAGTGAATACTTCTTTAGTTGGTAAAATGATGAAGAATTGACATTCTTGTCTTGAATAATCCTTCTGCGTAGATTGTAATTTGTAAATAGCTTCTCTCATGACAGATATTAAGGGGATGCACCTGTAGTATTGTGTACCATGCTGGCCAGTTGTGTTGTGTAACGTCAGGAGACCCGGGTACTGGGAAGGTTAGCTAGAAGTGTGTGAGGGAGACGTCAGTAGAAGTGTGTGAGGGAGACGTCAGTAGAAGTGTGTGAAGGAGACGTCAGTAGAAGTGTGTGAGGGAGACGTCAGTAGAAGTGTGTGAGGGAGACGTCAGTAGAAGTGTGTGAAGGAGACGTCAGTAGAAGTGTGTGAGGGAGACGTCAGTAGAAGTGTGTGAGGAAGACGTCAGTAAAAGTGTGTGAGGGAGACGTCAGTAGAAGTGTGTGAGGGAGACGTCAGTAGAAGTGTGTGAGGGAGACGTCAGTAGAAGTGTGTGAGGGAGACGTCAGTAGAAGTGTGCGAGGGAGACGTCAGTAGAAGTGTGCGAGGGAGACGTCAGTAGAAGTGTGTGAGGGAGACGTCAGTAGAAGTGTGTGAGGGAGACGTCAGTACAAGTGTGTGAGGGAGACGTCAGTAGAAGTGTGTGAGGGAGACGTCAGTAGAAGTGTGTGAGGGAGACGTCAGTAGAAGTGTGTGAGGGAGACGTCAGTAGAAGTGTGTGAGGGAGACGTCAGTAGAAGTGTGTGAGGGAGACGTCAGTAGAAGTGTGCGAGGGAGACGTCAGTAGAAGTGTGTGAGGGAGACGTCAGTAGAAGTGTGTGAGGGAGACGAGGGAGACGTCAGTACAAGTGTGTGAGGGAGACGCCAGTAGAAGTGTGTGAGGGAGACGCCAGTAGAAGTGTGTGAGGGAGACGTCAGTAGAAGTGTGTGAGGGAGACGTCAGTAGAAGTGTGTGAGGGAGACGTCAGTAGAAGTGTGTGAGGGAGACGTCAGTAGAAGTGTGTGAGGGAGACGTCAGTAGAAGTGTGTGAGGGAGACGTCAGTAGAAGTGTGTGAGGGAGACGTCAGTAGAAGTGTGTGAGGGGACACATCAGTTGACTGGTGAGGAGAGAACCCGGCATCAATCTCTGCAGGAAACAATTGATAAAAACACGTTGTGACCAAACCAGTGCCCACTCAGTCTTTGTTCTGTACACAACATAATGACCTCTTCTTCATACATAATCCCAGTATACTTATGTGCCATAAAATCTAGCAAAATATACACCGAGAAGTGAGCACCCCTTTTCGGTGAATATACAGACATTTTAATTTATTCCTGATATATCTTTAGGATTAAACTAAGTAACTGTACAGTGTTAGAGTCAGCTTATTTTCATTGAAGCTGAAAAAATCTGTGAGATTAAACTCTGTGCATTAAGGTATAGCTAACAAAAATGCAAAATGACATGTTGTAACATCAACGCTTGTTTTCAAAATGTGCAATTTATTTGTGAATGCCAGCGCAATGCCGACCGTGCTCAACCCCAAACCGAAGTGGCTGGGTGAATTTGTTACCTACTCTGGACACGACAGGTCAACAGGAACGGCAAAAATGCTCATATGGTGTTAGACCAGACACTCCAAGCTCGTCTTAATCCGGCACCTCCTGAGTGTTTGTGTGCACTTCAAACATGGCTTCTCATGCCACGAACTTTATTACCCACACACCCCTCATCATCCTAATACCTCGTCAGGAAAACTTTAACCCAACATCTGTCCAAAAAATTCCAAGTTTGGTGCACTTTTAGGCAAGATCATGCACAGTTTCTCAAAACGCTAAGCCCTGGAACAACTCTAAGGAAACTCCAAGGTAAGGTATCAATCAGTGGCTCCCGACGAAGGCAGACAGAGTGCTTCCGTTTCAGCCTCACCTAAAATTTGATGTAATTTCCTTTTCCAGGCTATCAGTGTAAACAAGAGTGATGATCCCCGCTGATTACCCTGTCTTTATGACTAAATTATCGTCACCACCCAACAACATTTCTCTACGTCATGTCAAAAGGAACTAGCTGACGCTGCTGGACTGTACAATAGGTACCTGCACAACCGAGTCGTTATTACCAGTAGTAATTGTGCGAATGAGTGATGCATGAGTGAAGGAGACGCCGGTGAGTAACCAGCAGGTGAGTCGTGAATAAGTGAGACGCTGATGAGTCGCGAATGAATAAGTCGCGGGTGAGGGAGCGAGTCGCGATGAGTGATTCGCAGGTATGTTGCACGTAGGTGCGTCAGACGGAGCCAAGAACTCGTATTGCCGAGTCCACGGTAACCCTGCAGCCAATCGCAGCTCTGGTTCTTTACCCCCATGCGACCCCAAAGCCAATAAAATAATTGTGTTGGGGGTGTTCGCTCACCTGATGGACAGGAAAAGGGGAGAAGGGGCCATGAAGAGGGGAGAGGGAGATTAGGAGCAGTGGAAGGGATGTCCAGGGAGAAGGGAAAGCCAGGCCAGGTAGCAGGAAGCCATGTAGAGAGGAACAGGCAGGGATAGATGACAGAGAGGGAAGGAATGGGGAAAAGGGAGAGAATAGAGTAGGGTTAGAAAGAGAGCTGAGTGAGCGCGGGGAGATGACTTGGATGGAGGGAGCAGGGAAAGGAAATTAAAGGAGAGGGGAGAGGTTGAGCAGCGAATGGAAGCAACAAAAAGGGAAGAAGAATAGCATTAAACAGGAAGAAAGAGGGCTTAGAGAGAGAGAGATGAATTAGAACAGGGAATGGAGAAGCTAAGAGTAGAAAGGGTGAATGCAGAGCCCACGGAGAAAGCTATTGAAAAGTGAGAGCAAAGGGAAAGGCGAGTTAAAGCAGGAAGTGACAATGAGAGTACTGAGAGGGGGGGTGAGAGCAAGAGGGGGAGGGAAAGGGAGGACAGAGGGTGAAAGAAAGGCAGCCAGGGAGGGTCTAGGCAGATATACGGGATTGGAATTCAAGGAGAAGGGGAAGAGAGATAACAGGAAGAGGAGAGAGTAGAGAGAGGAGAAGAAACTGTGTGTTGGGATGGAGACCGAGGGCCAGTATTGGAGATAGCTGAGAGGAAAACAGGTAAATTAGAGAAAGAGAGTTGGGAAAGAGAATAGGAAGGAAAGGAAGAGTGGGGGAAGGAAGATAGAGTGAGGGAAGGAAGAAGGACGTGAGGGATGAGAGAGGGAGAATATGGGCTTGGAAAGGGAACACTAAGGGTAGCTATGGGGAAGTGGGCAAGACTGACAGACGGTAAAGAGATGGAAAGGAAATGGAAGAGAAGAGATAATTAGTAGGGAGTAAGGAAGGATAGGGTAGGGTACAAAGGGCATGAAGATGTAAGTGGGAGAACAGAAAAAAGAAGCGACAGAGGACTGGGGAATTGAAGAATGACAGCAGAGAAAGAGTAAGAAAGAGTTGGAAACGAGTAGGGAAATAAGAAATTTCATAAGAAAAAGTAGGGAACGAGGAAAGAAAGTGAGAACGGAGAATAACATCAGAGAGTGGGAAGAATGAGGCTAAGAAGAGAGGGGGAAAAAGGGTTATAGAAAGGATAGATTTATAGTACAGGGTAGAATGAAGTGGAATAATATAGCTGTACAAGATTAATACCACAACGTAAGACAGTAATAATATATATATATATATATATATATATATATATATATATATATATATATATATATATATATATATATATATATATATATATATATATATATATGTCGTACCTAGTAGCCAGAACGCACTTCTCAGCCTATTATGCAAGGCCCGATTTGCCTAATAAGCCAAGTTTTCATGAATTGTTTTTCGACCACCTAATCTTCCTAACCAAACCTAACCTAACTTTTTCGGTTACCTAACCTAACCTAACCTATAAAGATAGGTTAGGTAGGGTTGGTTAGGTTCGGTCATATATCTACGTTAATTTTAACTCCAATAAAAAAAAATTGACCTCATACATAATGAAATGGGTTGCTTTATCATTTCATAAGAAAAAAATTAGAGAAAAATATTAATTCAGGAAAACTTGGCTTATTGTGCAAATCGGGCCTTGCATAGTTGGCCGAGAAGTGCATTCTGGCTACTAGGTACGACATGTATATATATATATATATATATATATATATATATATATATATATATATATAAGTACATGGCCTTGGGTCACGGTGAACGCATTTAAAGTTTCAAGATATTTGGACGAGGAACTAAAGAAAAAGTTTTCAATGGCTAACTCTCGAAAAGAAATCTAGAAAAATAAACTCCCAAGAACAGTTGTGTCCCACAGTAAAGGGAATATATATAAATTAAATATTTTGGCGGTATAACGCGAAGTTACTCTCCCAGTAAGTACCAACATCATCAGCGTGAAAATAAAACAATAATTGTAATTACCGAATGCATGATTAGGTCAAAATTTAACACAGGAAAACAACACACACACAGTTTCTTTTGCTCTATGAGTGAACATAAATGAATGAAGCAGTTAAATTGAACCTTCGGAGAGGAGCGGGGCGACACCGGACAGAATCAAGCCTTGCAGAGAGCACCCACTAGTGAAAGTCATATCTATTTATGCCTTACCAGTTTGTGTTAGACCAAGGGAGAGAGATCAGCTGTTTTCAAGCTATTTTAATAAAGACAGAGCACGGTATTGCGACGCGCTGTGTTCTATTCACGCACAAATGGTCCATCTGCCTCTGCATCGCTTCCTGATCCATACGAGAAACGTGTCAACATGTATTGCAAGATGGCCAGCAACAGCTACAGGCTGTATTGGAAAGATACTGTATTGTCCCTTTCTGCTTTATTAGATTAATGTTCGCAACGTTCGTCACTTTATGCTTTATTAAAGGGATGTTCATTCGGATTTTCTATATCTGCTTCATTATAAAGGCGTATATAAAGATGTTAAAATTCTGTTTTATTAAATGGATGTTCCTGTGGAGGGAGGCGAAATGCTGCGGTGCTGTGGATGAGAAAGTGATGATAAATCTAACACGAAACATATTAGTATAACGCAGTATAGCGATGTAATGTTAGTTATGATGTCAGGATAGTAAGGTTTAATTTGTTTGGCGCTGCTGGGCACCTTAGGTAATGATTGGTTAATGTAACTTTGCTTATGTTAGGTATATTCTGGTCAAATTACGTACGTATTGTTTGTGTAATTTACGCAACATCATGGCTTTTGGCTCTGTATCATTGTTCTCCTTCCCAACGAGAAGAACGCGAGAGAATCACGTTGGTTCTGTGAACAGAGAGAACAACGTTCTTATTGCCATAAGATGTAAAAAACTCTTAAACTCTTTCCGAGTTTTTGGTTCTTAAGAAAGAGTCTTCACAAGTTGCACTCAACTGTCCTACTTGGCCAGAAATTATGAAACTCTTAAGTTTTCCTTATGACACTTGTATATATCATTTTTTTCAATCATGGCAGCCTTTGACGCAGTACTCCATAGCTTAGTGCACAATAGGAAGAAACAGGCCGGAGTAACAGGGAAGGTGTTTTACGGGTAAAAAAAATAAGTAACTTCGCAACACAAAACAGAGAGTTACAGAGAGATGAAACACCTCATTGTAACGACATGTTACCAGCGGAGAACCACATGCCTCAGTACTTGGGCCAATTCAATTTCATCTGGCATTTTACCATTTCATAGCCAACATTACAAAGTATTGAGAAGCATGAAATCCTTTGCATATTTTGCAAAATATATACATGTAGTGTACTTTCTGTACAATAGAACAAAAATGCAATCATATTTTAGCAACAATCCTCTCTCAAATTAATCGTTTAAGATGAAATGGAGTACATTGTAGATTTAAAAAAATACATACGTGACAGAGAAATATAATGGTGCAAATTATCTTGTTATGTGAAAAATAATTTGACCAATATACAATTAAAGGATTATTTATATAATATTCAGACTTTAAAGGCACTATCAGACTAATCTTTCTCTAGCATTCCCTAGACTAATTGTTTTCACCTTGTCAAGACATGTTAGAGAGTAACGGTATTTAAACTGTATATCATAATTTACAATACATAATTACACATATATATAGTTCAAAGCATTAAAAAAAATTGAGTTTATATTAAAGGGCTCTAATTAATAATTTTAAGAGAGGCGGGTTGAAAGAGCAAAGCTCATCCCCCACAAGAACAACTAGAAGAATACACACACACACACACACACACACACACACACACACACACACACACACACACACACACACGCACACACACACGTGTGCGTAAATGAACATAAACAAGCTACACAAGTGCATATGGCAGTATGAAGATGTCTGCTGTAAATCTGTAGAGTGAGGTCCGTAAATAATATCTCGGGTCGTAGAGACAGTTCGACACAGTAAATGGATCCTTTTCTTTTACAGCGCCCCCAGAATTATGGGTTTATGAGCCGCTATTCCCGAGTTGAGGCCTCGCGAGTCCCCCCGAGATTAATGGATCGTCTTTGCCGCCCCATAACCTTGATCTAATTGAGCAACGCGGGTCAACAGCGTGCTAAGCCATACGGACCCTCAGGGATCATAGTCTTAGTGTTTGCGCTTGGGATGTATGCCTCAGCGTTCGATCCAAATCAAATGGTGTTGCTGGAGAGTCACAGGGTGGTAGATCTAGGTATGTTTTGGCTCGAAGGGTCACGTGAGGTAGGAAGAATGAATGGTCGGGTGGCGTCTGAGATCATAGGAACACCACGTAAAACAATACTCACCTGGGGCCAGATTCACGAAGCAGTTACGAGAGCACTTACGAACCTGTACATCTTTTCTCAATCTTTCGTAGCTTTGTTTACAATTATTAAATAGTTAATGAGCTCTGAAGCACCAGGAGGCTGATTATAACAATAACAACAGTTGATTGGCAAGTTTTCGTGCTTGTAAACTGTTTTATAAATGTAACCAAAGGCGTCAAAGATTGAGGAAAGTCGTACATGTTCGTAAGTACTTGCGTAACTGCTTCGTGAATCTGGCCCTTGAACTACAATATACGAGACTCGGCACAAAAACAAAACAAAGATAGTTTCATCGTTGTCTCATTTTATTACCTGATAATTATTGTACCATCACACTGGTTTCTGAATATCAGCGATTGTCTCTGAAACTTTGTATCGCAGGAGTATTGAGCCTCACTGAGTCAGTGCATATTACAAGGTCACTGAATCATTGTATACCTCTGGATCAATGTGTATATAAGTGGATCACTCTCACGTTACTTAGTTACTGTTTATCTCTGGGTCAATATATCTTTGGGTTACTTTATATCACTAGATAACTGAATTCTGCTGGATAACTGTTTATAAGTGGATCTCTTATATGTTACTGGGTTAATCTGTATTTATGCAACACTGTACGTAACAGGCTCCAGTTACGTTGTTGTTGTTGTTTTAGATTCAGCTACTTGGAACCAAAATTTTCAAGTAGCACGGGCTATGGTGAGCCCGTAGTGGACGTACTTGGCATAGGATCGGAGCTCCAGTTACGTAAGTGGGCACTTATATAAGTGAACACTGAATATCACTGGTCACCGTACTTCACTGGTCACCGTATATCATTGATCACCGTACATCATTGGATTACGTTGTACCTTATCAATGTACTACAATGTAATACATCAATGTGTATCATTTGGTCACTTGATATCTTTCTCTATCACTAGGACATAGTATATCACTTTGTCAGCGTATATAATTTGGTCACTGTATATCACTGTATCATTATCAATATTTCATTCGGTTAGAGGACCATATTCTAGCTCATTACTTCTGCATAACTAGATCACTCCTTGAGTATTGTATGACTGCCATTGTGTACATAGTTTTTCTCAAGTTATTGTATCACTGTTTTAATCGAACACGTCGTATCTGTATTCCTGTGTCAGTTGATTACTGTATTACACGATTATTTGATCACTTTATCTCATGATAATTGCATTCTGTATTACTTGATCTCTTCATAACTGGATTACTGCATCTCTTCATCGCTGTATTACTGAATCACCTGATAAACTGTATCACTAAGTCTCTTAATAACTGATTCTCCGGATCTCTTAGAACCTGAATCACTATGCTTCATCTTCATAGGATCTCTATGGTCTCTTCATACCTTATTCGCTGGTTTCTGAATCTCTCTCTCTCTCTATATATATAGTCACCACTCTTCAACTTCGTCATAACATAAAGCCATTATATCACTATATAAAAACATGGATGTATTTATAAATTTATGAATCAATACAATGCACCATGACGAAACCACAGCATCAAGCGCCGCAAGCAGCGTGATTGGTTCTCTAATCACACTCAACACCACTTTTCACCAATAGAACTCCCCAAACACTTTACATTTATCCAGGAATAAACACTGTTATCATACAGAAAGAGATGGTGGACAAGGCATAAGACAAAAGCTGGTAAATATTGCAAATGGAGCTCTCCATATAAAGAAAAAGTCATCATAGAGCATGAGTTTTGAGGTCATATTCGTCTATTGCTTTTCAGTCTTTATTAGCTTATGTTTATTAACACTTTTGTTATTTCATGCATTTTATTACTCCTCTGGATAAATGTCAGTAATAATGGTGAATAATTATGGGTGCATTTGTCATTCCGTTGGTTCTCATTTATTTGCATATGAATTTTTGCATGCAATGTCGTCATCATATTGTATTTCACCGTGAATTATTCCATTTCCACACATTATGCTCACTCTTCACAAGTATACGAGACTCTCATCCTTACACTGTTATTATATTTACTATGGCATATTACTCCACGCTACGACCAGGTACTATCCCTCAGCATCTCTATTCCTCGTTAGCTCTCGCTATTGTACATCATGTGAAACCCCCTATCCCATATTAACCCCTCACTATCCCAGCCCACATCTAAGCCTCCCAATCCCTTGTGTAGCTATCACTCACTATTTTGCCCCACTGTCTCCAAACCTTCCTCGCTTCTCCCTCCTGGGCTGACCAACGCGTGGCCATATATCCAACCCCTGACATGAGACGTATAAATTATTCAAAAATGTATTCATAAGGCGTTCATGGACTGGCCGGAACGAACGCTTTCAAGCTAAATGGCGCGTGCGCTCTGCCGCTCCTGCGTCTCCTGCTCGATATTGTGGAAACTCTCTATCGTGGCAGGAAAGAAATGATGCCGTGGCTTACCAAGATTCTTCCAGGTCACACGCACTCTTCAAGGGGTTCCGGAAATCTTTTCTTTTCCTGTTAACCCAAGGCCCGTGTTTAGTTCCCGGTGAGCCAAGCCAAGAAGCACGTCGTCGAAGACACACGACCATATGCAGCAACTAAATCTTCCAAGATCTAAGTCCAGCCAATCCAGACACTGACTTGTTTTAAGAACTAAATTTATTCCTGAGGGGAAGGCCACCCATTTTCTGTTCGATCCCACATGAATTTGAGAGTAAATAGGTTTTCCATCAGGAATTAGCTCAAACCATGGAGATACGTGCCTTTTCTTCAGGGACCCATACCGAATTTTCTTTTTCCTCCTGGTTGTAGGTCAAAGCCATCTTTCACTATACACACTACTCCAACGTTGTCATCGAGGCCTTAAAACAAATTCACAAGACCAGACCCCCCTGGTCTGGTGACTTAGGGTTATTGTTATTTTCGCCTAGTCATATATGTAAAGACCAGGACTCAACGGTCATTGGTTACTTGGGATATTTTTATCCTCCTGGTTCTTGATGTCTGCTTTATTCTGGACGAAAATAAGACTTTCACTTCGTGTGATGCTGATGCTCTCTGCAGATCGTTTGTGTTTGCTTTATGGTGTCTTTTTATTCCTGACTAGGACATTTTGTGGCTTGACAAACATTGTTATGCGAAACGAACTTCATTACCATGACCGCTAATTCTTGTTTGCTGTCAGATTACGAGTGATATAATCTGTGTATCCCTCTGTGTTACCATCTACAGTTTTCTCAAACAAGCATTTTGATTTGGCTAGCAAGTTTCATTATCCATCTCCATTTTTGTTTCCTTATTACGTGATATTCCCCGTAAAATACTGCATCCGAAATCATATATTTTATCCGGTTTTCCGTTATTGCAATCATATTGGATTCTTTTATCACTAACTCTTCCCTTTAATTCCTCTCCTTTGTTTATGATCTCATCAGCATTAGATTATTATATCTTGAGGCCCTTCTTGGACACTCTGTTATCATAACACTTAGAACAATCCTGAATATATATTTATTCTGGTGTATTGTGAATGACGGATTAGATGAGGTATTCCTCATCTAAAGATGAAGTACTCCTTATTGTGTTGAGTACGTTTTGTGAGAAGATAGGAGGAGACTGACAGAGCGAGGATGCGGAATGCAGGTGTTGTGAGAGGAACAAAATGGTTGATAAGAGAAAAGGGGAATGAATGAAGGTTGTTGTGAAGCAGGCATGGGTTTAAACTAGCCAATGGTTAGAAGAAGAAGGGTCTGAGAAAGAGAATAACTGAGAGGTAGAAGGAGCTGAGAGGTAGAGAAGAACTGAGAGGTAGAGGGGGCTGAGAGAGATAGAAGTAGCTGAGAGGTAGAGAGCTGAGAAGCAGAGATGGCTGACAACCATATGTAGCCTGACATACCAGGCTAAGAGACAGGGAAGAGCTGCAGGGAACAGGGTGGTGAAGCGAAGATGGGCGGACGCGGGGTAAAGATAAATGGCTTAGGGTTTAAGGGAGTGAAGGGAGGGAGGGGGGAAGATGCTGGTCACAGGGACCGGTCCTTGGGTCACGGGTGGGATGGTGATCGGACGGTCAGAGGATGGCTGAAAGGGAGCAAGATGCGAAAGGGCTGAAGTACAGAGATTGAAAAGGGGCTTAAGGTTAGAAAGGAAGGTGATGCATAGGTACATAGAGGGTCAGTGAGGATAGATTATGTAATATGAGAGCAAGATAGATGATTATGGGGGTAGAAAGGGATGATGTGCAGAGAGCGGCTGAAGAGGCAAAGGGGGCTGAAAGGGTTTGGGGAACAGAGGTGGTGAAGAAGAGAGGGGAGACCGCGAGGCAGAAGGTGGCTGAGGAAGATGACAAGAATGGGGCGGGGATCATAAGAGTTAAGGGGCAAATGGGGGCTGAGGGAAAGGAAAAGGCAGACTGGGTAGATGTGTGACTCTCTCTCTCTCTATTATATATATATATATATATATATATGCCCTCAGGGAGACCCAGAAAACTAACAAGTACAGTACAGGTTCGTGCCAAGAGGCTCTGATACCCTGGGCGCCTGGGGTAATTATGCGCTTAAGTTCAAATTCTTAGAGGAGGTGGGTGAGGAACTCCTTAGGCAAACTGAAGACTCAACAGCGGTTAGATTCCTGTTCCAGCGCCTCAGTGTCGCGATCCAAAGAGGAAATGCTTGCTCTATCTTGGGCACGTGCCTCACCTCCGAAGAGCGGGATGAGGTTTGGGAACAGTGACTGCTATATGTGTGTTCTGTAAAGTGTAACACAATGTAATCAAATATGTCAAATAAATAAATCATACTGGATAAAATAATATAAAAAAGTAGAGGTTGTTGAAGAATATACTCGTGTTCAGGGAGAATCCCCCAAAGTCTTCTCTGAATACCTGTTATTCTCTTTTCCAAGGTTTTGGGTTCCTACAATTGCACCAGAGGTGATGCCTCCTATAATATATATATATATATATATATATATATATATATATATATATATATATATATATATATATATATATTTTATTTTCTCCCTCAGCTAAAACGATTTCCAACAGAAATATAATGATAATAGTCTTTTCAAAAGTCTCCACAGTATATATAAAAGTCATTTTGTTTATTAATGTTTTGGTGCTAAAACCAAACTTAAAAACATATTGAATACGTTCTCTTCAGTAATCTGAGCTACGAAAAGTGACTTTCGATTAAAAATGTTTTGGCAACTAGAAAAGCTTTGGCGACTGGAAAAACAGTTCTTTCTCGGCTCTGAGCCCGGTAATGACCAATAAGAGGCAATGAGGATCACTGACGCAGATAAAATATGAGGGAGAGATTCTCTGGGATAACTTGTGTGTGTGTTTGAGTGTGTGTGTACCTATCTATCAGTTATTACCTAAAGGTACTTACGTGAAATATATCTTACCTAACAGCCTTTACTCTGCAGGCTTTACTTAATGTTTTCTGACTCCTCTCTTTCCTGTCATACAATTTTAATTGAAAAGATTGAGTTATCCACATTAAACTTCCTTAATATTATTTCTTCTGGTTAGGAAACTTACACTGAACAAGTATTTATTTATATACCTGTAGCTCCTTTGCGTGTCTAGCTTCAGTGTTCTACTCTCTCAACCTCATATAATCCCTTCTGTAATCTGCTATTATTTTTCTGATCTGGTTATTGTTTTAGTTTGAGGAACTAGTCAAAGGCCAGGACACAGTGGTTGTTGGATTCTTGTGGAGGTTAATGTGTTAAGTTCTTGATGTGCGTGTGTGTGTATACGTAGGTATATGTTTGTAAATGTGTGTGTGTGTGTGAGAGCAAGTGTATGTGTGTGTGTGAGCAGGTTCATGTTTTTATGCGTGTTAGGTGTAGTCGCACATGTGTGCACCATCTTGGCCTGCAGCGCTGTGAGCGTCGACCCCACACTGCGAGCATCGCACACGAGACCGTGTTTACCTCGAGTATTACAGCACGCGGCCTACGGTATTAGCAAACATCTTACTAAAGCCATAATCTGCGACTGTCTGGGCTCAAATATTTGGCCGTTCTTCGCTATACCAGTCCGTCCGTACTGGTGATATTACACTGGAACCGAGATCAAAAGTCCTGTGAGAATGCTCTATGTTAAGAAAGTGGATTTTCTATGTTATATACGCGAGAAAACTCTCATTCCAATGAATATTTAACGTTTTTGATATACATCAAGAGTGCTTTCATATGTATGCTGTGTCCTTACCTGAAAATGCTTGCAGGGAAAACTTCAGCTCCTTAACCCTCGACTTGATCTCGACAGTCCATTTTTGCAAGGGCACCAAGCCCAGGATCAGGTATTTTTAGAATAATTTTGTGCATAGTAAATAAGAATTTCCAATCAAATTTTGAACTTTTTTGAAAATGAGCAGAAATTATTTGATGATCAAGAAATAATTCTGCAGCTGGTTTTAAAAGATTGGAAATCAAAGACGTCGGAGAAGACAAAGTTGCACTTTATTCCGCAAGATTGAGGTGAAATATAAAGAAGAAAAGTGACACTGTAACTGTAAGTAGAAGCTGCAGTCCGATTTCTACGAGATCCTACTTGAAGATTTCACGAAGATAATGACGAGAGTTAAACCTGCGGAAGACGGTAGAGTTCTGTCAGCAGAATAACTTTGACAATCTCCAGAATTGGAGATTGTCAAAATTTTCAAGTAAATCAAGTTTTCACACTGTTTACTCATATGTAACATTTCAGCGGTTTAAGGACACTATAAACACTACAAGTAATATTAGCTCTTCTTTATTCTAACAATCACTGCCTTAGACAGAAAAGCTGGGCTACCTAGGTTCTTATGCACATGGTAAAGCAAAATTAAGACCAATTTGGCGGATGTCAAAGCTTGAGAACGAGCTCAATCGTGGGCAATTAATGACTAAATACTCGTCTAATCTTTCAACTAAATCCTTAAATTTAATTTTTTATTTGCTTCTGCAGTTAATTATTTTTAACAATTTCTTTATTATTATTTATAACTTCGAGTAAGCATTATTGCAGAGAAATTTTAAACCAGCGCGATTTTATTGATTTACTGCAACACTGTTTTCGATACGATCATCAATTAGTGGCTCGCATGTCGTTTTCTAAATTTGTTCACATGGGATGATGATGAACCTGGGACTTAAGAAGACCTGTCACTTTTTCATGCAAGTCTTGGAATATTGATTGGTAATATGCTAATCAGGACGGCAGACAATTAAACCTCCAAAGTCATGTTGACGACGATAAAAGGATTATGAAAGAATTTAGCCATAATCCAATCTCATCAAGAAGGATTTTTCCTCTTTTTCAGGGAAATATATATACCTTTTTTGTGTCATATAATTTCCCTAGTAAAAAGTAAAATCAATATTACGGACGTGAAACTAACAGACGTGACTGAAACAATGATTCAATGTAATCGGATTTTTATATATTTCTTTTTAATATTAACGGTTTATTTTAATGACCGCGAGAATGAAAAATACCCATTGTCAAGGGATTAGTTTACAGCACGATGGTAGGGGACGGATGGTGGTTGTAAGAAGGTGGTTCGGGTTGGTTGGTGGTTAGGAATGTTTGATGGGGATAGTTGATGGTTGGGGATAGTAGGTGATGGTGAGGCAGTGGTTGGGGAAGGTTGATGGCGGTGTGTCGGCGGTTAGGGATAGTTGAAGGTGGTGTGACAGTTGTTGGAGATTGTTGGTAGTGTAACGGTGGGTAACTGGTAGTTGTTAGAGTGTAAAAGTTCTATGGGAAGGTGGTTAGAAAATTCAATTGTGGTTGATATTGGTTGAATGGTGGTAACTAATGGCTGATACAGGGCGAGATGGCATTAAGGGATTGTTACGTGGTGAGATTTGCTCGTATCGTATGGTTCTTGGGACTGAGATTGGGTAGGGATATGGTTGGGTTGAGATAGGGTTGGGAATTTTTGTGTAGGTGGTAAGGGGTAATTATCAGGTTCAAAAGGCACTCGGTTTGCTATGATTTTGAAGTTTAAGCCTCATCTCTCGAGTCCAGCCTCTTAATCTTCAATCAGTCAGAATGCAGGTTTTTGAACATTTTAGAAGCTGTCAGTCTGTATATAAGCTGTGAATGAAGTTTGCTTCAACCCCTTCACTTTGCACGATTAATTTGCTGAATAATCTGAGGAAAACTTGTCTCTGGGGACCATTTGGGTTTTTTGTTTACAACTGTGTCCATTTGTTCCTTTGATACACACAGTTAAAATTTTATTCTTGTTTGTCCAATCTACTTAACTTTTTTCTTTTTAGTCGTGATTATGCCTTCCCTGTTTCTTTTATCTTCCAGTGACGTGAGGTTTAATTACACTTAAGTCTTTCTTCGTTACTCATATTTTCCTTAACATTGTTTCGTGTTTAACTGGAAGTGGAATGTACGCTAGTTCAGAATATGTTTGGCATATGATGCTATGTGGCTCTGTAGGGCTGATGTGTGCTTTAGGGAGAGGCATCTCGACGTGACATAAGCCGCCAGGATTTTAAGGCTAATCTATTTTGTAGTCTCGTTCAGTATTTTGTAGTCTCGTTCTGTATTTTGTAGTCTCATTCTGTATTTTGTAGCCTCGTTCTGAAGTACACTTTACCGCCTGCTGTTGGCTTGTATACCGGTAGGAGGGGATGGTGTTTGCAGGCATAACAGTTATGGAAGATGGTATGTGTTAGTGCTAGGGTAGTGGGAGACGGTGTTTGCTGGGGCGACAGCGGTAGGGAGTACATTTGCGAGTTGAGAGGTAAAGGTCGGGGATACTTGGTGTGGTAGGTAACACTGGTGGTTATCTTGGTACGGTGTACGGTGGTAAGAATAGTTTGCTATGGTTCGACACTGGTAGAGTTGGGTTATTGCGGGATGGTGTCGTAGTAGATGGTTATTAGTCGTGAGATTATGGTAAGGTTGCCCATCATCTCGAGCGTTCCAAACGTCACTAAACTGATATACTAAATTGTCTGAACCTAACCTAATCGAGGACTAGGTAGTAGAAAATCCGGACATTACGTCAATTTTGCGATCCGCTATCATTTTTTTCGTGCATACTTATTGGACCTTTAGGGGGATTTATACGTCAAAATGCGATGTTATGGAAACGATTGTATGGAAAGATAGGTGTGGCTAGATAACATCACTACATGTTAATGTATCAAGAGGACACTGCTCCAGTGTTCCGTGTTGGTTGGTGAAGATGGTATGGTAAAGTGGGGGTGATTAGTTAGGGTGGAACTTGAGGTAGGGAATTACTTTAAATGTAAGAATTATGCAGCCTATTCCCCAAAAATGAAAGTACTTTTAGTAACAGTTTGGTAACAAGTAAGATTATGTAACGGAGGACCACCAGATAGGTGACTTTTGTATTATTGAATTTGGTCAGATAAGCGACGTTTTTAACCGCAACAGAAATATAAGATCCAAACTAACCTAGCCTCTCCTGGTAATCCTAGGTCTACTACACGCTATCTTAGGCGTAATATAATACATATATCTGCTACAAAGGCGTAGAAATATTTTTGTTTGGTTTTAGATTTTACTTTTTCCCGACTCTTATAAAATTCTAAAGTACAAAAAGTGGTTTGCTGATGGTTCATCACTACATAGTTGTACTTTTTACCAAATAGTTACTATAAGTATTGTCATTTCCGGAGGACGGTTTGAAATTATCGTAGATTGGATTAAAAATTATATGGACGTAGAGGATAGTTAGCAAGGGTTCAAGATAATGACAGAGAACTTATAAAGGTATGCATAGATGGATAAATGGATTGAAGGATAGTTGGATTGGCATATGGATAGGCTAAAAGTAGGCCTAACAGAAAGCGTAGGGACCATTGCCACAGTCCTCGCAGACAGGGCTCCAGGGCTGGCCCTCTAGAGCAGGCTCTATGGGAGGTCTGCATCACCTGATGTGACCAATCCCTTAGCTTGAGAGAAGGATTGGAGCGTAACGTAGATAGAGCCGGGGCTAGTAAAAGGCCAGAAGCGTGGGGTTGATAGACCCAGAGCTGCTAGGTTGAAAAAAAAAGAGCATGAGGATGATAGAGCTAGAGCTGGTAGGACTGGAGTGTGGGATAACAGAGCCTCTGCGGGTGAGTGAGGATCACATGGTTGAGGTCTGGCATGTCGTGCTGATGACCACCTTGTGTCATCCTTGTCAAGGTTTTTCCAAGGCGATGCGAGTCGTAATTGTTCACATGGGCGTGTAATTCCTTCTTTATATCCCTCGATCGCATGCGACTTATTACTGACTGACTGCTGCTCTTGTCTCTCAGTTGAATAGAGGAACTCTTTTATGGTCTGTGAGTTGTATGTAGCCGGCTTCAAATTATTTTTATAAGCATAACAGACGCACCATTTAAGGTTTAACATTTTTAAAGCAGCTTCTGTCTGTCAATCACGAACTTGGGGGGATTTAATAACTCATTATAACATAAGTATGATATAATTTCATTAGACTTCATTATAGATATTACAAGTTCAATGTAACTGTATGATTTAAGCTTGTTAAGACTTCTAATATTAAGACTTAAAATTAATAGTGATATTGGTATAAAAACTAGATAAATAAATAAATTTAAATCTTAATATTAATATAGAACTTTAAATTTGAGGCTAGTGGAGCCATAATTAACAATGTATGATTTTTATTTTAAAATGTTTTGCTATTTAAAGAACTATATTTTTTGTGTTCATGCATCGGATTTTCTCCGCAGCCGCCTCAAAGTAAATAAATTAATTTACATTTCTTAAAAACAAGAGTCTGAAACATTTATAAAGTTTCCGACTCTTTATAAAATGCGTCTTTATGAAGATTTTATTACGAACTTATATGTAGATTTAAACACTAACATATCAGTTCATAAACACACCTGTATACCCGATACACTGTGGAGGGCTATGGCAGGTGCACATGCTATACGCACACACGCACGCACACACACACGCACGCACGCACACTTCATGGTGGCGGCCGGTTCCAGGTGCATATGACATACGCACACATGTACACGCAATGCACTGAAGCGAATTGTGTTAGGTGCACATTACCCCTACCCATCAAAACAAACACACACACACACACACACACACACACACACACACACACACACACACACACACACACACACACACGCACGCCCGCCACACACACCCAACAAGTTAGCCCCGGCACGCAGCCCCTCACACCACCACGCGCTACGCTCGCCGTTATTAAATGCCTCTCAACCACCCGTGAAGAATTGGCCATTAAAACCATAACCCCGGAAATGGCCAGCGTAGGGACCATGCCAGGTATGCAATATAACATATTACGACCCCCCCCCCCCCGTCCCCGGACGACCATTGGCCACCTTCCGAGTCACAGTGGCCAATCCACGACTCTAATGCTCTATGGGGCGATAGGTAATGTTACTGTTTATAATTTAAATTCTGGAGTGATTACTAGCTAATCACCATCGTCCTATCCAGCTCCCTGTCGTTCTGTCCCTGTCGTCCTGTCCATTGTAAGTGCTACCTGCAGCCATACTGGCTTAGATAATTATGTGGCTCAGATAAAATGCCATATTGGCTTTTTCTTGATAAGTACCTTAACTTACAATATGATTTCATTTTAGTGCGTGTTTGTTAGTCAATGTTTTAATATTAAAGTTTCCTTTCTCGTTGATATACATCACATTAACTACAGAATGCATGGCAGGAAGTGCACAATATATCCGTGGAAAAGCATAGGTGCAAGTTACGATTATTGAGAATTCTTTCAACATCAGAGGCCAAGACTTTTCAACATTTGCCTTTTAGACAAAAGAGACCATTACTAGCCGATCTCTCACGGAAAACAGTAGAAAACGTGATAAACATCTCCAAAAGGATCCCTGATCAACCAGGTTGTGATTTATACGTCAGGTGTTCAAGCAGCGCCGCATCCAACAGTCTGGTTGACCAGATCACCACCCAGAAGAACTGGTCACAGACTCGGAAGCAGGGACAATTATCCTCGGAACTAACGGAAAACAACCGCAAAGGTAACCTGTGTACTAATGAAGAAGTCGGTCTATGAAACCATTAGTTTTATTTAATGTTAAAACCTAAATTTATTCAGATCTCTTATATAGCTTCAGAGCAAATTTTAAACATAATTATCGTTCTACAACTTACGGAAGTGACCTATCACTTTACACGTCAATCACTTTCATTCTCCAACATGAGTGAAATCATAATTTTACTCAATTATACCCCATTACAACAAGACTTATAGCATACAATTAGAGAAGAGATTTTTATTGGTAAACAATATTGCATAAAATTAGAATGATGAGAACACAATTTATAATTATCTAACAAACTAATTAAACCATAAGGTTATATAAATTAGCAAAGCCTTAGCATTTCACATCAACAGAGGAATGAAAACCTTTCTAAATATACATATCTTTTAAGATATATCTGATTTCAACAAGAAGAAAAAGTTTGCCAATTAACCATCTCAGAGGACGACGAAACGTTTCCACAGCACATTGAAGAGTCTCAAGAGGATTTGTTGAGCGGAGGAATGAGCCCAGTGTGATGGGGCTGTTTCCTTCCCCATAACGTTTGCTAATTTATCACTCTTATGTTTCTTTCCCCTCTGCTATCACTCCTCCAAATGTATCTGTCACTCTTGTGTTTCTTCCACCCTCATGTCTTACTTCCATGTCCCTCACCCCACATGTGACAACACTCTTTTGTCTCGCATTAAAGAAACATCTCGGAATTAATTTATACAATAATAAATTATGTATGTTTCACCCGCATGTCACACACTTATGCCTCCCTCACCCTCATATCTCTCTCACCCTCATACTTCCAGGAAATATAATCTCGACCTCCCTCGGTCTCATCTAACCACTTCCCACTCATCTTCATCTCTCTTCTCACTGTTGCATCATTCCTCTGCCATCACCTTTCCAAACGCAATCTCTCACTATCACACAAATATCATTGCCATTTCATTATCCTCTCCTCCCATTCTTCGTCTCTATGTCCACTTTCTTCTCCACCTTCTTAACTCTCTCCGCTTTACCCATAGCTCCTCTCACCGTAGAGGAATGCCATAGCGGAGGTGACCCTCGCCTTTCATTAGCTGTGCTGGCGTGGAGGTATGCAGGGAGGGCAGTAACCAAGTGGCTGGACTATGTAATATGGAGCAACTCGCCTCCTTCCCTGGGGACAGGTTGCCTTCCCAGACGCTGGTGGATGCTAACCACATTCCTCTTTTCTCTCTCCCCCCCTTCACTTCTCCTATAGTGTCTTCTAAATTGCTTTCTTGTGATACAAAGGCTTTGTGAACGCTTGCTATGGCTACATGGTGTTGATCATAATTGACATATCTGGTCAGATCCATTTATGGTTCTTATAATGAGATGCGTACTGTCATGTGTAATACATTCATAATACATACCAATATGTATTCACACTGGCATGTTTGATACTTGCTGACACACATGACATATTAACACACGTGATATATACCGACATATGTCATGCACGCATAATACATACTGAAATTTTACTAATACTGAAATTTTATTAATACTGAAATTTTATTAATTGTAAAATTTTATTAATTGTAAAATTTTATTAATACTGAAGTTTTATTGAATCTGAAATTTTATTGAATCTGAAATTTTATTGAATCTGAAATAATATTTATACTGAAATTTTATTCATATTGACATTTTATTTATACTGAAACACTTGATACATATTGACAAACTATGGATGGAATGAGTAAAGAGTTCACATTATGTAACTTTTTTAAAGCAAAAAATAAATCGAACTAAGATTACTTATTAGCCTTGGAGAGGTTATAGGCTATTTTAATTTAGTTTTGCCGCTTAGAATTCCTATAGTAAAAATAACTGGATTTTTCTAGTTGTGCATATATCCATATTTCTATACATTTAGCGTTTAGTAGCCATATGTACTATAGATTAGTATGTAGATAGAATATTCTATCTACATAGTATTCGAAGTACAGTACAAAATGTGTACTATCTTTTTCAGTTATTATTATCTTTCCTTAGGCATGGTTGTAGTCGTGTGTGTGGTGATTCATGTGAGGCAGAGTGAAGGCCCTGGTGTCCTCTCACACCTGATTGCGATTGCAGGAAGTGATTATATTATATATATATATATATATATATATATATATATATATATATATATATATATATATATATATATATATATATATATATATATATATATATATATATATGTTGTTCGGTATTGTTTTTATTAATTGATTAAATAACGTAACGAAGGGATAAATAGTTTTACCCGAGCTAGAACATAAAAATAATTAATATGTAAACGATAAACATCGAATAGAGTAGAATATTTTTTTAATTGATGAAACATTTTTTTAAACGGTTTGTTTAACAACAAAACGAGCAGCTTCAGCCAGTTACAGATGAAAGTTTTTCCACATGGTGTAGTTCCTGGTGGTGAAGCACCTGGTGGCGGACCACCTGATGGCGGACCACCTGATGGTGGAGCACCTGGTGGCGGACCACCTGGTGGTGGAGCACCTGGTGGTACAGCACCTGGTGGTACAGCACTTGGTGGTACAGCACCTGGTGGTACAGCACCTGGTGGTACAGCACCTGGTGGTACAGCACCTGGTGGTACAGCACCTGGTGGTACAGCACTTGGTGGTACAGCACCTGGTGGTACAGCACCTGGTGGTACTGCACCTGGTGGTACAGCACCTTGTGGTACAGCACGGGGTGGTACAGCACCTGGTGGTACAGCACCTGGTGGTACAGCACCTGGTGGTACAGCACCTGGTGGTACTGCACCTGGTGGTACTGCACCTGGTGGTACATCACCTTGTGGTACAGCACGGGGTGGTACAGCACCTGGTGGTACAGCACCTGGTGGTACAGCACCTGGTGGTACAGCACCTGGTGGTACTGCACCTGGTGGTACATCACCTTGTGGTACAGCACGGGGTGGTACAGGACCTGGTGGTACAGCACCTGGTGGTACAGCACCTGGTGGTACAGCACCTGGTGGTACAGCACGGGGTGGTACAGCACCTGGTGGTACAGCACGGGGTGGTACAGCACCTGGTGGTACAGCACCTGGTGGTACAGCACCTGGTGATGAAGCTCTTCTGTTCATGCCCTGATTGAGAAATTTCTAGAAATGCAGCACTAGCCGTGAAATTCCTGCTAGTGTAGGAAGTATTCCTGTTTTGTCTGAAGAGTTTTTCATGAGTAGGTTGACTGTTTTCTTGTTTTTGTAGTTATAAAACACTCTACTACAAAAACAAAAAAACGGCCAACATACTCATGAAGAACTCTGCAGACACCAAACAGAACGCCTTGAAAGAAACCAACGTAATCTATGCCTTCACATGCCCACCTGGAACTGTAGGCCCCAAAGATCACAATATATAGACAAGACAACAACGTCTCTTTCTAGGCGATTAACAATGCAAAAGCAACAGAGCTCCATTAAAGAGCATATAATTTCCTCATGCAATCAGACCATCACCAGATAAATCTTAACATACATCACAGAAATTATCGATAGATACACTGACAGCAGGAGACTCGACATCAGCGAGGTCATACACATCAAAATGTCAACGTCAGCAATTAACAGCCAATTAACACAATTACATTCTACCCACTTCAAGACCCCGAACCAACACAGAAGCAAGAAGAGAAAATACGCAATGTTCCCATTGATTCGTGTTCTGACTAGATAAAATTATCTTTTCTCATTGATTTGTGTTCTGTCACCTCACCCAAAAAACATTTGTA